>NC_137771.1:220972860-221317860 GCF_963455305.1 Plecotus auritus | reverse complement strand
GAGATAGAAACATTAATGATGAGAGAGAATCATCGATCAGCTGCCTCCTGCATGCCCCACTCTGGGGATCAAGCCTGAAGCCAGGGCATGTGCCCTCACCGGGAATCCAACTGTGACCTTGTGCTTCATAGGTCGATGCTCAACCACTGAGCCTCCGGCTCTTTCCTTTCTTTTTTTAAATTTTTATTTATTTTTTACTTTTTAAAAAATATTTTTATTGATTTCAGAGAGAAAGGGAGACGGGAAGAGAGACAGAAACATCAATGATGAGAGGGAATGATTGATAGGCTGCCTCCTGCACGCCCCCCACTGGGGATTGAGCCTACAACCCGGGCATGTGCCCTTGATAGGAATCGAACCTGGGACCCTTCAGTCCGCAGGCCGACACTCTATCCACTGAACCAAACCAGCTAAGGGCTTTTTTTTTTTTTTTTAGTAAATGAGCCAAACTGGCTTGGACACTAAATGATGGAATTAAACTTATTGGTGAATATTATATTGTGCCATAATGACATTAGCTCAACATAAGCAAGGATTCGGTTCAGAAACTCCTGCTGCCCTTTGCAGGGTGAGGGGAGGGGCCTTCCGGGTCTCGGTGGTGACGGCTCCTCCTGCCTCCTGTGGACTCTCAGGTGATGGTGCGCTGGCTATCCTAAAGGGTTTGAAGCAGGGAGGCCTCTGCCTGCCCCAGGCGGGATGGGTGAGGAACAGACCACAGTTTGCCTTAGAGCCTACGCAGGTGCGGGCATGGGTAGGGCTGGGATGGGGGCTTCTCTCCCAGGGAGGCACCCCTCTGGTTCCCGGATGGGCCTCCTCACCCACGGAAAAGAGCCTCCTGCCTCCCATCCGGCCTTAGATGCCGTGTGGGGCCTGCCTGGCGAGAGGATGCCTCAGGCAGCTCCCCCTGTGGGTGACTTTGAGCACCCTGTCTTTGCAGCCTAATCAGAGGGCCTACAGGGGGAGGTCTCCCAAATGGGCCTGCAGCATTTTTGTGGCAGCCCAGCCTTCCTTGAGCATATTCTTGCCCGGGACACAGCCAGAGGCTGCCAGCATTTGGTGAACGTGAGAGCCGGTGGGGGCAGTCCTGCACTGGGGAGCTCTTGGACTCTCCCTGCCTGGCCCTCCCGACCCTGCTGACCCTGAGGGTCTCTGATGAGTGGGGTTAATCAGGTTCTTCTACTAACAGACTCACCCTCCCGTGTCATTCACGCTGGTTCTCTCAAGGGACATAGAGATGCGCTTTTGCCCCAGCTGGGTGTCCCAGGGCCACGCTGCCTGTAGAATTGCTTTGACAGTGGGAGTTGTTCCAGAATCAGGTTGACTCCTGCTCATGCACACAGGCTGCCAGCAGAGGGCACCGTCGCCCTTCTCCTCCTCCAGGCTGAGCAGCCTGGCTACAGGCGGTCTGATAAGTTAGTCCAATCACCACCTGGTGGTCCATGTGGAGGGTCGTAGGGATAACTCTTCCGTGGTTTTTACTTATGTGCTTGGAAGCACACACTTTAAGGGCCTTCCATTGCCATAAAGGACACCAGGAGGAATTCTCATGGGTGAAGTGTGGGGTGTCCATGGCGTGGCCCTGCCCCTGGTGAACTGGGAGCCCTTGGCCTATCCCCATCTGAGCCTCTGTGGGCAGGGGCTCCACATGGCAGGCAGGTCCCCTCAGGATGCTCACGTGTCTGTCTGCACCTGCCTACCTGTCGGGAACGAGAGCAGGTTGAGCATCTGGGCCCATTTCTAATTCACGTTTGGCTCCTGGTCACGATTTGATCCAAGACTTGCTTTGGCCGCATTCCAACCTTACGTGGAGATGTGTGTGTGGGCGGGGGGGGGGGGGGGCTGGGATGTGACAAGCCCTTTCCTGCCAGGGTGCCCAGATGACAGTGATCAAGCAACTCAGCCTGGATGGGGAAACATGCACAGTAGAAGCTGGCAAAGCAAGGGACTATGACGTGTGGGGACACATCCCAGGGGCCCCCTCGAAAGGCAGGGAGAAGTGACCAGTTGTGTGAGCCCGGCGTGTCCTTTTCGGGGTGTCCCTCTCCCCATCCTGTCAGTATGACACAGGTTCCACAGGTGTCCGTGGGCCGGCCTGGAGAGCTGATGCCCTCGCTGCCTTGGATTCATTCCAGAGGGAACTGGCAGTGGGAGGTGTGACCTCTGATGCCAGTAATTACAACCACAGACAGTGTCAGCCAGGGTGCTGTCAGGGGCACTTTGAGGCCGCTGGACACCCACAGGGATCAGCCCGCTGAGACACCATGCCTGGGAGGTCTCAGTCAGTCCCCGCGTCAGCCCCTGGGGAGGGGACCATTCACCCCACCAGCGTCATCGAGGTTGTCTGGGCTGTGCTGGGCCATCAGGTGAAGCTGTCTCACCCGTGTGCCGTGTGCCGTGTGCCCAGGCCCTGACTGCTCTGCTCTCCCCAGGCTACGCACACTGGAAGGGTCAGGTGCTGAACGCAGACGAGCTCCACGAGGTGTACGAAGGGCTGAAGCTGAACAACGTGAATAAATATGACTACGTGCTCACGGGTAAGGGCCCTGAGGGAGCAGGCGCTGGTACCTGCGAGCCTTGCTCCCGCTGGGATGGACTCGGGAAGTCCCAGAGCACCCCACGCCTGGCTGGTCCCTGGTCCCTGCCTCCTTCAAGGAGGGGAGGCGCATGCCACTGAGCACTTGGTCCTGTCCGTGCCAAGTCACACTGCTGGGCCCACAGTGGGGTTGCAGTGCGCATGGGGTGGGGCCAAGCGGGGTGTTGGGAAGAGGTTCGGATGAAACACCCAAGGAGGCAACACGCCTGGTACATTGGTCTTATTTATACCCACCCTGGGTTAAAAAAAAAAAGTACCCGTTTGTGTTTATATACATGGTTAAAAGTGAATGTGTTTATTATTGAAATGGACAGGACAGAAGAACATCCCCTATACACCCATCACCGAGGCTTTCTCCTTTGGGGACGTGCCCGGTGACCCTCGCGGGCTGCATTTGTTGGGGGACACTCGGTCTTCCCCCTGGCACAGGATGCTTTCCCTTTGCCGCGGTCGGTTGCTGTGAGCCTTCTGTTTTGTGAGGGTGGCCTGCTCTCCCTCCCACAGGGTACACGAGGGACAAGTCCTTCCTGGCCATGGTGGTGGACATCGTGCGGGAGCTGAAGCAGCAGAACTCCCGGCTGGTGTACGGTAGGCGCTGGGCTGTCACCTGCCGGAGTGGGGGCCCCTGGGGCCTGTGCATGGGTGTCAGGCTCCCTCTTGCATCCCAACTTCGTGGTCCACCTCCCAGCCTGTACGCGCTGCACTCGGGGTGGAAGCACCTTCACCAGGAACCTGGCATCTTTGTGGGGATGCAAGCAGGTTGTAAACTGGCTTTACCAGTGTCCGTGTGCCAAGGTCACTGCATTTGAGGTTTGTGATGCCTCCAGCCCGGGAGGGGTGGGGGTGGGTGGACACCCTAGGTGGCCCGGATGACAAAGTGGGAATTCCAGGTAATGAGTAAATGATAATGGGAGGCCATGCCTCCCCAAGCTTTTAGGTGCAGGTGAAGTTTAACAACAAATACCACGTGAAAGGCCTTGGCCGGTTTGGCTCAGTGGATAGAGCGTTGACCCGAGGACTGAAGGGTCCCGGGTTCGATTCTGGCCAAGAGCATGTACCTGGGTTACAGGCTTGATCCCTGAGCCCAGGCGGGGCATGTGTGGGAGGCAATCAATCTATATGTCTCACATCAATGTTGCTCTCTCTGTCTCTTCCCCTCCCCACTAACACTCTCTCTAAAAATCAATGGAAAAATATCCTCGAGTGAGGATTAAAAAGATAAAAAAATCCTGTGAAAGGCTCTTTGTTCCCCGGCTGCAGCCCTTGCTGATACGATGCCCTTTGTGTCTCCGCAGTGTGCGACCCGGTGATGGGTGACAAGTGGGACGGCGAAGGCTCCATGGTGAGTATGTCACGCCGGTGTGAGCGTGGTGAGCGCAGCTGTTGCTCGTGCTGAAGCAGGACACCGACCTCTGATGGACGAGGCGCTGCTCTGCGGGAGGGGGCCCTCGGTCGGAGGAGTAAGGGGTGGCAGAGAGGTTTCCCATAAAAGGGCCAGAGAGTCGGTATCTTAGGGCCACGCATCCCTGTTGTAGCCAAACCAGCCAATTTGCAGACCAACGGACATGGCTGTTTTCTGGTAAATTTCATGTACGGACACAGATTTGAATTTTCTGTCATTTCCATGTGTCACAGCGTGTTACTCTTCATTTGACGTTGCCCCCAACTATTAAAAAATGTTAAAATTGCTCTCGGCCCATGAGCCGTACACAGACAGGCAGTGGGACAGGCCGTGGCTCACTGTCGCCGTGTGGAGCCCTTTGGGTCACCACCCACTGCCTGTCTCCACGGTGGGGAGCCCGGTCTCACATGGGGTCCCCGAGCTGGACTCGAATGTTCCGGTTTCGTCTCCTCCTCTGTGTGCGTCAGCCTGTCCCTCTCTCCTTTTCCTTCAGTACGTGCCAGAGGATCTCCTTCCTGTTTACAAAGAAAAGGTTGTGCCGGTTGCAGACATTATAACTCCCAACCAGTTCGAGGCTGAGTAAGTGACCTCCCAACAGTGACAGACACAGCGCAGGAAGCGTCCCCACATCCCTTCTGTGGGTTCGGCTTCCCGGAAGGTCCTGCCTCAGGGGCGTGGAATCTGGCACCGGGGTGGGGGAAGGCCCTCCCCGAGTCGGAGCCACCTGCCCACCTGTGTGCTGGGGTGACGAGGTACCCAGGGCCGATCTGGCTTCTTTCTAGCCGTCAGCAGTAGTGTGTGGTTATTTTACTCCTGAACAGCACGAGTCTTGGGGACAGAGAGAGGGAAGAGTGCTCTGGCATGTGGCTGCCACAAGGTAGGGAGTCCATGCAGCTGACACGGGCAGTCACCCTGAGCTCTGAAACCCTCTTCCCAGATCTGAACGTGCGGTGGAAAGGCGTGTGCAGCCCTCTACCCAGTATCAAAGGGCCTTTCTTGGGTTGCACGGCCCCACCTCATGCATTGAAGAACCAGGCACTGAGGGGGTAAGGGGCGTTTCCCGGTCCTATGGTGGCAGCTAAGTGCCAAGTGGGTGAAGTTTGGCTCTGTTGGACCATCAGCTTGGTCCCCTCTGTCTTCGAGGCCACTCTTTAAAGTCGGAGTGGGGGGACTCCTGGACTCTCGGGTTCCCCTGAGCCAGGCCTGTCCATCGCCCTGAGGACCTTGGCCTTTGGTGGGCTCCCTGAATGTGCACACGAGCCACTGGCAGCTGTGACTGTGGATGCGGGTCACCTCGCTGGCCCCCTGTGCCGTGGCGTGGGTCCCTAAGGGGGCCGTGTGCTGCTGTCCTTTATGTTGTTACGTGTACACATTCACCACAGTCTGGAGCTTCAGCACACCCCGTGATGTGTGAGTTCCCGTTTAAAACTAAAGTTGACTCTTTTTTTTTTTTTTTAATATATTTTATTGATATTTTACAGAGAGGAAGGGAGAGGGATAGAGAGTTAGAAACATCGATGAGAGAGAAACATCGATCAGCTGCCTCCTGCACACCTCCTACTGGGGATGTGCCCGCAACAAAGGTACGTGCCCTTGACCGGAATCGAACCTGGGACCTTTCAGTCCGCAGGCCGACGCTCTATCCACTGAGCCAAACCGGTTTCAGCTAAAGTTGACTCTTTTTAAAAATATATTTTTATTGATTTCAGAGAGGAAGGCAGAAGGAGAAAAAGATAGAAGCATCAATAATTGAGAGAGAATCATTGATCGGCTGCCTCCTGCACACCCCCTAATGGGGATTGAGCCCGCAACATGAGCATGTTCCCTGACCGTGACCTCCTGGTTCATAGGTTGATGCCCAACCACTGAACCACCCCGGCCGGGCTTAAAGTTTACTCTTGACCGATCCCCAAACACATCATGGTGGCCACTTGGTCCGTGATGGCCAACAGGCTCTGAGTTAGTTCCCTGTGGGGATTGGTGGTTGGGGAGTGGGGGGAGGGAAGGGGGTCCAGTGCCGCTGTCGCTTTGAGAACGTTCCAGGCAGGACCCAGCAAGCAGCGTCTCACCTGTGCCTGCCTGCCTTTCAGGTTACTGACTGGCAGAAAGATCCACAGCCAGGAAGAAGCCTTAGCGGTAAGGAGACCTTGCAGGTCCTTAGTGGGACAGGTGGCCTGCTTCCTGGGGAGGGGACACGCACTCCTGTGGAGATGGGAGACAGACAACCCCAGGGGCCAGCGTCCAGCTGCCTGTCACCTAGCCTGAGGGCCAGGGGGATGCATTGTCAGTTTTCTTTCTGCCCCCGGTTGGTCACTTGCAGCTTCAGGCTTGTCAGGTTTGGGTTAACCCACTGTCTGCTTTGCTCTGGCAGGAGTTCCTGTCTGAGCTCACTGGGGCGGCCGTAACAAAGTCCCATAGCGGCGAACAGAGTGGGGAGCCTCCTCCCGCTCCGAGGCCTCCGAGCCAGATGACCTGGGGTGGGAAAGGGACGGGCATGGGTACAGGCACCCCTCGCTATGAGAACTAGAGGAAATCCACAGTGCCCTGTACGGGGGGAGTGGCAGGGGGGTGGCTGGCCTGTCCCCTGTGTGCACGTGTGTGTATATGTGAGGTGGGGGACATGTCTCCCACGGCCCACACTCAGCTCTGGAGCAGGGAGCGCCCACTCGCATGATCACAGGCACTGCTCTGAGGCAGTTGCACAAGGCAGACAGGGCCTCCTACAATTCTTAGAGAAAAGCTGAGTTAAAGCGTGGCCGCGCCTCGTGGCTCTGTGACCCGCAGCCCGAGGCCCTGGGCTGAGAGAGGAGGGACGCGGCTGCTAGGCTGTGACGGGGGAGAGCTGAATCCTAGCCCAAGGATCTGTGACTTGGAGTCCATACTGGTCCCCAGCACGAGAAGTTCCGAATGTGTGTGCACGATTCACGGTCAGCACGGGAACCTTCCCAGGCCCTCCCTCCGCGTGACCCCATGAGATGGTGTGGCTCCGCTGGCTGGCGCTGCCCACGGAAGCAGGGATGTGCCTCCTGCCTGCGATGAGGCCCTCCTGCCTCCGCCCAGGTCTCTCCAGGCCTGGCCCCTGCTCGGTTCAGCTGGTTCACTTTCCTGAGGCCCGAGTGGACCTCAGGGGGTATTTTGTGCCCTCGAGGGCAGGGAGCCTCCAGCCCCCAGCATGTTGCTGGACACACAGCAGTAGATGTTTGTTGAATAAATAAACGAGTGAGTGGCTTCCCAGAGCGGACAGGTGGTGGAGCCCAGCATTGCTTGGTGTTTGCTGTGTGTGGAGCCCAGATGAGGAAGGACAACTGGCCCAGCTGGTTGGCACCTTCCTCCAGAAGGTGGGCACCTGTAGGGTGCAGATGGGGGCTGGCAGGTGCGTGCCCTCAGACTTCAAGCCGAGTGAAGGGACAGTAGCTCTAACCTGGCAAAGCTGTCACTGGACAGCAGGGGCCGGTCAGGATGGGTTCCGGTTCTCAGCCTCTGTTGTCTCCCCTCTTCCCGCCCTTAAGCCAAACGCTGCCAGAGTGTGTGGGGGTGTGAGTGCCGCTGTGCATAGCTGTGTGGGCTCAGGGCTGAGGGGCAGGAGTGACGGCTTTCGGGAGCTCCCTGGCTGATGTGCTTGCTGTGCCTGGCAGGTGATGGACGTGCTGCATTCGATGGGCCCCGACACCGTGGTCATCACCAGCTCCGACCTCTCTTCCCCACGGGGCAGTGACTACCTGATTGTGCTGGGAAGCCAGAGGATCCGTGAGTCACAGCCGCCCCGCCCCGCCCCAGTACTGAGTCCCTTCCCTGCGGCGGGGCAGTGACTACCTGATTGTGCATCCCTTCCCTGTGGGGTAGTGACTACCTGATTGTGCATCCCCAAGTCCCATGCCCGCCCCACTCCACCCTGCCCCACCCCACTGTGCCCCAGCACTGAGCTCCCTTCCACACCTTTACTCCGCATGCCCCTTGAGGCTTCTGAGAAGGTTTGGAATCTCCTGAAGTCCTGTCACCCCCACCCCCAATCCTGAGAAAGATGAGACTTAAAACAAAATGAGGAAGGATTCCATGAATCAGGTGCAGTGGAGCATGGGGAGCTGCCACCTCCCCCATGGTCGCCAAGCAGCCCTCGACATCCTTGATGGGGCCGGCGCATGAGGATAACGTGCCGACTTAACCTCTGGGGTCACAGGAAACAACCCTACCGGAGCCAGGCTCTCGGGGAACCAGGGGTCCACACGCCTGACCTCCCCAGAGCTGGGGCTGGGCTGACCTCACTTCGTGCTCTGATTGCTCATTGTTTCATCCTGCGAGTGCCACCGGGGTGGTGTGCTCCACAGAGCGCTAAAGTGACAGGGGGCTGGGTCACTCCCACTGCCCCAGAGAGCAGCGTCTCACGGCTCCCTCCGCATCTGTGTGCAGGAGCACATGCACTCACACACTCGCAGCTGCTCATTCACAAGCTCACACTCACGCTTGCACACATGCTCACACACTTCAGTAAGTTCACATAGTCCCTACAGCTCTAGGCGCCATGGTTACTCAGGCTGCCTCCACAGATCACACAGTCCGGCCCCTCATCAGCTGCGCAGTCCCCCCACGCCTGTGGTCAGCTGGGGCTCCCATGTTTCACTTGCTCCGCTGTGGGGTACTGGGGGCTCCAGGTGGGCCCTGAGCCCAGGGGTCGGTCGGAGTGAGCCTCCGTGGGTGACATGACCCTTCCGCGTGCAGTGCAGGGGCTGAGCGGGCAGGAAGGCAGGCTGGGGCCCTGGGCTGGCCCTCTGCTGGTGAGGGTCTGGGGTCCCAGCGGGCCATGCTGTCTCCCAGGGCACCCCGATGGCTCCGTGGCGATAGAGCGCATCCGCATGGACATTCACAAGGTGGACGCCGTCTTTGTAGGCACCGGGGACCTGTTTGCCGCCATGCTCCTGGCGTGGACACACAAGCACCCCAATAATCTCAAGGTCAGCAGGGCATGCCCCTCCTGCCCCGTTGACCCCTTCATCTCCGTGGGGAGTGGTTATGTCCCTCCAGAGCACTGGAGGGTGTGAGGATTCCGTAGCTTTCGTTTCCACGTCCTGCCCCACATCTGGTTGAGTCACAGCCCCACCCCTGCTCAGCGTCTCTCTCTCTCTCGTTCCCAAGCAGGGTGCCAGGCCCAGTGCAGGGTGCCAGGCCCAGCGCAGGGAAGCCTGTGTCAGCAGAAATCTGAGGGCTCTGGCTCAGGACTGAGGTGTGCAGCCTCGGTATCAGGGAGCCTCTGTCAGCAGAGCAGTCAGTGCGAGTGCGTCCTCAAATGTAGTCACTGGGCTGGTTTGGTAAACTGGGGTGTGGGGGTTTTCCGTGCGCTCTGTGGTCCAGCTCAGGGACCCCAGGCGTGCTCTTTGACCTCCTGCTGTCATATTGTTGTGTCTGATGCCCCATCAGCTGGCAGCCAGGCCTGTCCTCCATCAGGAATGTTATAGAAACGTCGTCAGGTGGGTGAGGCCTGCTGCCCCCTGAATGTGGGAAGGGCAGACTTCTGTCTCGTGGGGTCCACTCAAGGAAAGAACAATTCGGAGCTCAGGATCTGGAAACGGATTCCTCTAAGGCTGTCGGCAGAGCTCCTGGAGGGGCCCCGTCTCCCCTGGGGCCCAGGCCTTCCCAGCACATCCGGACCCTGTGTTTGTGCAATGCAAGGCTTGCCCTGGGTTCCACCCCTCTCACCCATCGAAGCCAAAATGTGCCATCCCCTGGCTGGTTTCACACCCTCCTGCTCCCCCGAAGGCCAGCCTGCTGAGAGTGCAGACCTGCCAGTAATTGGCAGCAGCGGGAGCGCCATCTGTCCAGGCAGTGGCATCGTGGTGCCCAGAGGAGGGCTCGCTGCTGGGCCTCTGAAGGCCGAGTTGGTTTAGGAGGGGCCCTGGGCCCCGGAGTCGGGGAGGCAGTTCTGTTTGCTTCCCCGGCACCTGCAGAGCCCCGAGTCTGACTGTGAGCAATGACTTTGGCCGACCTTGGGGCACAAGTTCTTTCCCGTGTAGATTCTTTATACTTAATTCATCCCAGAAACACTAAGCATCTACTACGTGCCAGGCAATATGGATGGCCCTGCGTCACAGCCCCTCCCCAGAGCTGTCTGGTCCAGAGGGGGGCAGGTTAGTGATGCAGGCACCTGCTTAGCTCTGTTATTCTCCGGGGGGAAGGCCCAGCTAGTTGGGCGAGCATGTGCTGGCCAAGCCAGTGCCCTGGTGACTCCGGGTGGAGACAGTGCCCTCGCAGGCAGCTGTGGGCAGCACAGTGAGTGGACGGTCTCGAGGTAGCCGGGCACAGTGGTCCCTCCTCCCCACAGATGGCCTGTGAGAAGACCGTGTCAGCCATGCACCACGTTCTGCAGCGGACCATCAAGTGTGCGAAAGGTACCACCGCAGGCCCGTGGGCGCCTTTGCGATCCTGAGAGCCTTCTGCTTTGGGGCCTCAGGCAGAGCAGTGGGAGGGGGAGAGGTGGCACCTGCACAACTGTGAATGGGGTCCCCGGGGCTTCTGCTGTCCCCCTGGCCTGGCCTTTAGGAATGGGGGCAGTGGACTGCAGCCCGGAGCTCCCCTCCGACTGGGAACTCCGAGGCGGTCTCCCTGCTCTGCCCCGATGCTCACGCACTGTCTGTTCTGTAGCCCAGGCTGGGGAAGGACAGAAGCCCAGCCCGGCCCTGCTGGAGCTGAGGATGGTCCAGAGCAAAAGGGACATCGAGAACCCGGAGATTGTCGTCCAGGCCACAGTGCTGTGAGGGCTGCTGCGCCCACCTGCGGGCGCAGCGCCGGTGTCTCCGTCGTCATCCCTGTGAAAAATGTAACGTCTGCCTTAGAGCTGTGACCGAAACTCGGTATTTTTTTCCTTTTGTGAGTGTCCAGCATCCACTGGTCTTAATTGTGAAAATGTGCCAGTCATGCTTTTTAACAATAACACAGTGATCGCAGAAATTTGTAATTTGGAGACCCAGCCCCCCTTTCCCACGAAGGCTCCTGGGCCTCCCTGAAAACCAGCTCTGTGGTCCTCCCCTTGGGGGCGTCCTCCCCAGCTGGGGGCGGGGGCATGGTGGGAGGGGCTGCTGCCCGCAGAGGGTCAGGTGGGCTCCCACCACTGAGTTGCCCCCTGTGCACCGTGGCCGGGCCGTGGCGGGGCGGTGTCTGTGTGTCTCTGAGAACGAGTGTGGTGTCCCCATTCGCACTGGACGAATTACGCCAAGTACCTTTCTTGTCATCCTGACCTCTCCCTCCTGGCTCCTGCTTCAGGAGTTTGTTTCTTACGTTGCTGCTCGGTGGGTCCCTGGGCATTTCCGATGTCCCGCTCTGTTTCACCATATGGACAGGTCAGTGCCGGTGGCCCAGACGCACACAGGTGTGCACAGTCCCTTTGACGGGGACCTTCCAGGAAAATTCAAGTCCACAGATCTCACGAGTATCAGCGGGACCGCCTGTCCTCTATCAGGAACATTATAGAAACGTCGTCAAGTGGGTGAGGCCTGCTGCCCACAAGTGTCTTTAGGCACCAGCTGCACGAGGCGCAGGGATGCCAGGAAAGGGACGGCTGGTGCGGGGCTGAGGGGTCGGGGAGATGCCACATGGGCTCCTTCTGGAAAACTCACCGAGTTGGTGACACGACAGCGTAAGCACTGCGTGTGCCACCGGCTGCTGGTGACGAGTGCACCGCGCCAGGGCGTTAGCGTGCAGACAGGTGCGGGCGCAGAGCTGGTCTCCTGCTCCACAGCCGACACGTTTCAGCCCGAGGCCCTGACACCAGTCCAGTTGTCCACTGCCAGCGTGACCTCCTTGGCTCCACTTGTCCAGAGTTTTGGGGTACCCTAGGCTTGGCTGAGGGCAGGGTGCCCATCTTGAAGACTCAGCCTGCCTGGATCTCCGCCCCCTGCCACCAATACCCCGCCCCCACTCGGAGCCCACAGCCTGGAGGGGAGACACAGGACGTGGGGCCCCCTGTGGCTCCTGGGAAAGCAAACTCTCCGAGGCCAGCCCTTGTGCCCGCGGTTCCGTGCCCACAGGGAGGGCCCGCACAACTCCTCAGTAGTACGTTCTTCAGTTTGTAGAAAATGCCCGAAAAAGAAGAGAGGCCCTTCTCCATTGAACTCCCGGCACCACTGCACGGTCTTTCTTCCCCACTGTGACTTCTGAATGTCTAACTCTCACGCTGTCGTGCTCACGATGGCCCGTGCTCAGGGTCAGGGCGCTGTGTCCCTGGTTCCTGGTTCCAAGCACCAGGCTCCTCTGAGCCCCGGGGCGGAGCCTGGCCTCCTGGTCCCTGCAGGGCCCAAAGGACCAGGAGGAGGAAGGATGGCCCACAGCCTGGCGGGGTGCAGCCTCCCCGACAGGGTGCTCACAGGGACCAGCCCAAGTCACCCAGGGCCCTGGGTGTGTGTAGCACATTTAATGGGAAATACTGCCACTGCCAAGTAGAGCTGGGGAGATGGCCAACAAGAAGCTTTTTTTATTTCAATATTGAGAGCCGGTGTAGGGCTGGGCAAGGAACCAGGGGTGCCTGTCCTCCACAAGATGGCAGAAACCCACCGGGCAGGCACGGTGTGGGGTGCTGGGCTTGTTCCTTGTGTGCCGGGAACTTGAAGGGAAGCTCGCGCTCCGCGAACCCTGTTCGAGTCTCGGCTCTTTGGTTTTATTTCAGAGGCTTGGCCCCACGTTAGGGCTCATTCTCTTACTTCCCTACATTCTACAGAGAATGATGGGATTCACTCCTCCTTAAAGCTTCTGTAGGACCACGGACTCGGGTGCCACCGGAGGCTTGCCCTTCGGCTGTAAAGCCCTGACCACGAGCAGGCAGGGAGCCCCGACCACGAGGAGACGGAGGCGGGCTGAGCTGTCTGTACTGCGATCAGGAACTTGGGGACCCGGGAGCCTCTGCAGAGTGTGGGGCTCCGTGGGAGGCCGAGCCCCACATTCCCAGGCCCATGTTGCTGAGCCCGTGCTGTCTGGGCTCGTCTGCACACGCACACGCTCCATGTCATGCTGACGGCAGAGGCCCCGGGCTGCCCATGTGTAGAATTTCCCAACCTTGGTTCCTGGCAGTAGTTTTTGATACAAGTTGGGTCCAAATTAGAATTGATCTTTGTTTTTACTTTGCTTAGCTTAGCAACATGCAAAATGATGGTAATTTATGTTAAGGTGGAAGATTGTTGTCGGAGTGCAGATTTCAAGACTTTCCAGTGTTTCAAACCTTCTCCTGTAGACCTTAAAGATGAATTCCAAACGGTGATTCCCTTTTCGAATCAGTCTTAAATCATTGCCAAGTCCTGCTGAGGTGATTGTGTTAGTCTGCGTTACTTTTGCAATATATGTCAGTGATTGTAAAATGATGCTTTGCTTGTCGTCCTATTCTTACACTTGTTAGAACCGATTTTTAAAACGTTTAATTTTCTATTGGCCTGAGCCTAGCTTGGTGCACCTGCTCTGAGTAAGGGGAGGGTGTTTTAGTGTTGAACCCAGGCCAGAGGGTGGGGCAGGCTGGGATTACAGGATGCCCGGGGAACCGTGTTCACTCCTCTGGTGACATGTACACAAAAGGAGGGAAACCTATTCTGACCGCTGGACCGCCACTGTGCGCACACCCTCTCCTTGTCCTTCCTGCCCTTGGATGGGATCACCTACCTGCCTGGGGCGTCGGGTCCACACCTGTGTGAATCAGACACACCATGTGACTGTACTGTACTCGGTGGGAGAATAGCCAGGAATCCGTGTCTTCCTTCTCTGCCGCCCACCTAGTCCCTTGGACCTCCTTCACCCACCTCTCTCCCTGGAGCCCCCCATCAGTCCCTACCCGGGCTAGAAGGAGGGGAGGGGAGTTTGTGACTGAGCAGAGTGGAGTATGTGCAGATGGGGACGTTGTGAGTGAGGCCTGGCTCTCTGAGTCTGGGTGGGAGCCAGGTGGCCCTGGACTCAATTGTCTCCACCAACAGAGCAGTGGGATGGAGCTTGCCTGTTTTTATACCACATTGGGGTTCCCTTCTCATCATCCTCTGAGACTCTTGTGTTAGGGCTCCCTGGAGAGCCAGCTCCTGTGTCCCTGGAGGGAGCGTGTCAGGTGTACAAGCAGAGTGGCCCCTCAGAAGGACCCCAAGCCCTGGAGAAGATGGCTCTGGGAGGCCAGGCCCATCGCCTGAAGCCAGGGAAGCCTTAAACTGTGGCCCAGTTGGTCTGGATAGACGTCATTCCCCCAGGAGACCTCCTACTGCCTGCAGTTCTCCCGTGAGCGCAGTGATTGAGGGCCGGCACATGTGCGGCCTTGGCCTGTGGCAGCGTTGGTGTGTGTGTGCTGCAGTTGGCCGCTTTGTGACAGGTGCAGAATCGGGTAGCTGGCAGGTGTGTAGGTGAGAAGAACAGCATGAGATCCTGTGTTTTTACAGAGACCCTTGTCCTGGTGATGGGAGGTGTAGATTCTGATTTCAGAATCCAGCCACACATTTCCAGTCTCTGCCAGCAGGGGGACACAGTGAGCGCAGAGGGAGAGGGTGGTGGGCTGGGAGGGGTCTGGGCCCCACCTTGGTAGATGGCAAACATCAGCCCTGCTTCTGAGGAGTGTTTCTTCAGTGTATAAATCTCTGTCTGGTGATGGGAACCAGGCTTTGCATTCTGTGGTGACGCACAGGAGGGGGCCCTGCGTGTGTCCCATCCCCCGCTGTGCTCCGAGGCTCCTCCCAGCATCACCCATCACCGCTGTCTGGAAGCCCCCACTCGGGGTTCTCGTAGTGCATGTGTCTTCTTGTGGACGTCTGCACCTTATTCTCGGTGCAAAGTGTTTTCTTTAACTGATTAAAAAACAATGTCTTACAAACCACATTCCTGCCTTTCATTTGAGATTTGAGCTCACCACACAATGTGTTCATTCTGTTTGTAAGACAGAACTCAGTGAATACTGTCAGGTCTGACTTAGGGGATATTTTAAAGCTATATTAGCGGGGGGCTCTTCCTAGAATTGTCTTTTTAAATGCTGGCAGAGGAAACGGGTCTTTTAAAAGCGTTTCCGCTGTCCAAGCCACGCGGAGCCTGTGCTGCAGCGAGGCCTCTACCAGCGTCACTGTGGTCATGGTGAACGGAGCCCCAGCCTGCCGCCTCGCCTCCGCCCCAGCCCACCACCACGACGGGAAGGTTCTGATCTTCGTGCGGCAGGAAGCCCATTCTGCAGGAGGCTCCTTTCCGAGGCTGTGGGGCGCTCGCCGTGGCTGGGACATCGTGGCCTGCAGGTCAGCCGCTGGAGAGCGAGGGCCAGCCCTTCCCAGTGGCACCACCCGAGCCCGCACTGCCAGCCCTGTCCTGGTAATGGAGGTGTAGATGTTAGCATTTAGGGAACTGGAAAGGAATTCCGATTTCCATGTGGACCGGGTGGTGTTTTGAATGTTTTAAGCTTATAGCTGTGCACCTGCTAATCTAGAGCTGTAGTTGGCATTTGAATCAATGATTGCAAAACCGGCCCAGCAGGACGGAGCTACTGACTGGGAGCCCAGCCGACGCTGCCCTTGGCCTTCCAGGAAAGGAGCTTGGATCCGGAGGCTTCTCGGGGGGTGTGGTCAGCCGGGGAGCGAAGCACAGACCCCGGGTCCAGCTGTGAGGGGACGATCTCTGTGAGATTCAGACAGTGGCTGCATTGGCCCCGCGGTGACCAGCCCTGCCCACTGTGAGAGTGGGCACGTGTTTGTAAGTGTAAAACGCAGCTCACCATTGTAGAGGCCTGTCTGTGTGCTGCTCCTGTTGACTTATGATTCTCCACAAATAAATATTTTCATGCAATCGTGGTGAAGCGTGAGGAATTCTTCTCCACAGGATTCCCTTTTGTTAATCATCAGTGCAGTGCCTACGCTGCGTTAACAAGCCGTGGTCGCTGCTCTCCCTTCAACATCTCCCTCTTTGAAAATATATATATATCTATATAATAATAAAAGGGTAATATGGTAATTAGACCGGACGTCATTCCGGATGGCCTTCCTGATGAAGGCAGGGCCAGAGGGCAGCCAGCCTGGTCCTGGGTGCCTGCAGGCAGCCCGAGGGAAGCCATCCTGGGCAGGGGGAAGCACTGCAGGAGGTTCGCTGGCCAGCCCTGCCCCCTATTGGGGTTGGGGGATGCAATCAGGGATGGGCTGGCTGGGGGGAGGGGCTGCGGGCCTATTGTGGGGCGGGCTGATCGGGTGTGGGGCTGGCGGGGGCAGGAGGGAAGGGAGAGGGCATTTGGCTGGCAGCCCTGCTCTTGATCAGGGTGGGAGAGTCAGATCAGGGGCAGGCTGGCAGGGGGGAGGGGCCGTGAGGTTGGCCGGCCGACCCCGTTCCCTGATCAGGCCAGTTCACTGGCCATAGTGGGCGTCATAGCGACTGGTCATTATGGTTGTTATGGCTATTACGGTCACTGGCTTTTTATATATATAGATATTTAATATCTATATCCTATCTAATAAAAGAGAAACATGCAAATTGACCATACCTCTGCTACATTCACAAGCCACGCCCACCAGCCAATCAGGAGCGAGTATGCAAATTAACCCAACAAATATGGAGGTGGCCACGGAGCTGGAGCAAGCAGGAGGCTTGGGTTGCCCCCAGTGATGGAGGAAGCCAAGCTTCCCGCCCACCCTGGCCAGCCATGGCCTCTGCTCAAGGCTACAAAGTTTCAATTATAGAAGATAAATAAATCCCAGATACCAGGGTCTCTGCTTGAGTCGCTGGGGGCATGGCAGGCCTGCAAACGACCACAGGCCCCTAGCCCAGCCGCCCCACGCCCCAAGGGAACCCCCACTCTGATCCAGGGCACCCTTCAGGGCAAACCAGCCGGCCCCTACCCATGCACCAGGCCTCTAGCCTATCTAATAAAAGAGTAATATGCAAATTGACCATCACTCCAACACACAAAGATGGCTGCCCCCATGTGGTCAAAGATCCTGCCCCCATGTGGACACAAGATGGCCACCACAAGATGGCCAGCAGGGGAGGGCAGTTGGGAGGGACCAGACCTGTAAGGGAGGGCAGTTGTGGGTGATCAGGCCAGCAGGGGAGGGCAGTTGGGAGGGACCAGGCCTGCAAGGGAGGGCAGTTGGGGGTGATCAAGCCTGCAGGGGAGGGCAGTTAGGGGTGACCAAGCCGGCAGAGGAGGGAAGTTGGGGGCGACCAGGCCTGCAGGGAAAGGCAGTTGGGAGGGACCCAGGCCTGCAGGGGAGGGCAGTTAAGGGTGACCAGGCCTGCAGGGGAGGGCAGTTGTGGGGGACCCAGGCCTGCAGAGGAGGGCAGTTAGGGGCAATCAGGCTGGCAGGGGAGCAGTTAGGCATCAATCAGGAAGGCAGGCAGGTGGGCATTTGGGAGCCAGCAGCCCTGGATTGTGAGAGGGATGTCCGACTGCCCGTTTAGGCCTGATCCTACTGGCCCCTATTGGAGAGGGTGCAGGCTGGGCTGAGTGACACACCCCCCCGTGCACTAATTTCATGCACTGGGCCTCTAGTGTGTGTGTGTGTGTGTGTGTGTGTGTGTGTGTGTGTATTGATTTCAGAGAGGAAGGAAGAGGGAGAGAGAGATAGAAACATCAATGATGAGAATCATCGATTGGCTGCCTCCTGCATGCCCCCACCACTGGGGATGGAGCCTGTAACCTGGGCATGAGCCCTGACCGGGAATCAAACTGATCTCCTGGTTCATAGGTCGATGCTCAACCACTGAGCCATGCTGGGGAGGCAAACATCTCCCTCTTAAAGAAAGGGCCTGCCCTGCCCTGCCCTGCCCTGCTCACCGTGGTCCAAGTCCCCTCCCTGCCAACACACTCTGGTGTCCTACCCACTCAGGGTTCCTGCAAGACCTGCCCTGGGATCAGGGGGGTGGGGCTCCCTTTCTTGGCCCATCCCTGCTAGATTCAGAGGATAATCTCTGGTCATTGATCAGGTGTCACTGCCCCTTCTGGGTTCCAATTCCTTCACACCTGGGTGGGGACAGCTCCGGTCCTACTAGCCAAGCAGGTACTATACACCCTCCCACATCTTTGTAGATAAATCCTCAGGTCATCCCCAAGTAACAGGCTTTATGAGAAAGGCACCTGTCTCTGCCTCTCAAACCCACTATGACCGCCCTGTGCTGCTCAGCTGTTCCTGCCTGGACAGCTGGAGAATTAGGGCCCGTGACTCTCAAGGGTGGGCGGGTCCCTTGATCGCTGTCTTCTTGGTGCTGGGGAAATGGAAGGCACTGACCATTGACTTGAGTGCTTAGTAAAAGGGATGGGGTGTCAGCACCCCAGGGGGGACATGGAGGGAAGGGGCACTATTACCAGCTTAGCCTGAAGGGCTAACTGGCAGGCCAAGTACCAGAATCTAAAAAGCATCCTGTAAAAGGGAGGTCACTGCCAGGAGACCCCAGGTGGTCCCTGGGGAACGAATGGTGAGGGCGTCCCCACAGGTCAGCACCCAGAGCCCAGGGTGGGCAGAGGAGAGGCTGGGCCTGGTGGGCAGATGGAAGAGCTCAAGCCCAGCATTTGTTCCCCAAATCCTCTGCCAAAGGGTTCCCCCAGACTGGCTCTGGTTTCCTGTCTTGTGCTATGTTTTTAGTGAGGTGAAATTCACAGGAAGTACACTTAAGTATCTTCAACTGCACAGCCCAGGGCATTTGTACCTCCCAGCGTTGTGTAACTGTCACCTCTTTTTTAAAAAAAATGTATTTTATTGATTTTTTTTTACAGAGAGGAAGGGAGAGGGATAGAGAGTTAGAAACATCGATCAGCTGCCTCCTGCACACCCCGGATTGGGGATGTGCCTGCAACCAAAGTACATGCCCTTGACCGGAATCGAACCTGGGACCCTTCAGTCCGTAGGCCGACGCTCTATCCACTGAGCCAAACCGGTTAGGGCTGTCACCTCTTTCCTGTCACAGATGCCTCATCACCCTGGCACAACCCACACCCATTAAGCAATCCCCCATTAATCAGGCAGAGCAGGGCATGGCTGTCAGCTCTGCTTAGCACCCTAAATGCCATCTCCCCCACCGGTCCCGGAAAGTCCCCAGGTGGGAACTGTGTTCGGTCTTCTGTTCAGTGCAAAATTGCTTGACTCTAAGAGGGTGTCATGAAAGCTTTATTCTTCCAGTTCATGGAGGGACGGGGACGCACACAGCTCACTATGCAGATTTCTCACTGCCGCTCTCCAGGCTCCGCATGCTCACCATCCCGCCCTTCCACGCTCCTCATGACCTCAGGACGCAGACAGCCTGACCGTGGCACAAAACGCCACACACCCCCGGGGAGCCAAGTGGGGCTCAGGAATGTCAGACTGACATTAACCCTCAGGAACACACACTGAGTGGCCAGATTATTATGACCACCTGACGTTTGTAGGCAAATTAGCAGTACACTGCATCATATGGGATATGGAAGCTGAACGACTGTTCAAACACCATTGCTGTCTGCAGTTACCAAGATAAAACGTCTCCAATTCGCACAGGAACACAAGGATTGTACAGTTGAGCATTGGAAAAAAGTCATGTGGTCCAATGAATCACATTTCCAGTTGCATCATGCAGATGGCAGAGTGAGAATTTCGCGGAAACAGCATGAAAGCATGCACCCCACATGCATGAGTACAACCCTTCAAGCTGGTGGGGGCAGTGTTATGGTTTGGGGCATGTTTTCCTGGCATGATTTGGGCCCTTTAATTCGTGTGGAATAACGTCTGAATACCATACCTAAGTATCGTTGCTGATCAAGTTCATCCTATCATGTTGATGGCGTATCCCAATGGAGATGGCTTCTTCCAACAAGACAATGCACCATGCCATGGTGCTCGTATTGTGCAGGAGTGGTTTCAAGAACATGAGGGAGACTTTACCTTGCTTAGGTGGCCCCCACAATCACCAGTTCTCAATCCAATTGAGCATTTGTGGGACGAAGTTAAAAGAGCCGTCAGGCAGCTGGTTCCACAACCATCAAATCTCACAGAACTGGACAGTGCTATTCATCAGGCATGGTGTCAGATTCCTCGCATCACCTTTCAACATCTTGTGGAGTCAATGCCAAGAAGAATCGCCGCAGTATTGAAGGCAAAAGGTGTCCCAATGAAGAACTGATGGGGTGGTCATAATAATCTGGCCACTCAGTGTGTGTTCAGTGCATGAATTTGTGCATGGGTGGGGTCCGGCCAGCCTGGCCAGGGGGAGGGGACATGGGCGGTTGGCCGGCCTGCCTGCTGGTCGAACCCCTGGTCAAGGGGACAATTTGCATATTAGCCTTTTATTATATAGGATATACACTGAGTGGCCAGATTATTATGCGTTCAGAGATCATAATAATCTGGCCACTCTGTGTATTCTACCTTGACCCTGAGCCACACAGATAGAAATCTCACCAAACTGTCATTACTCTTATGATGTCAGGGGCACTCTTTAATTCTATTTCACACAAACACGGGGCAAACCAACCAGGTACTGGCTGCACTGATGGGCAGGACCCCTGTTCAAACAGGCAGGCCCTCCCAGATGCTCAGGCTTTGAGCAGGTGCTGCACAGCCCCCCAGGCCGCCAGTGCTCAGGGCAGCTGCACAGCAGGTTTGCACAACACTCTGGTCCCTGCTGCTACGGAAACAGTGTGACTGTCTGAGCACATCTAGAACTCATGGTCTAGAATCGCGTTTCCTCGAATCTTTTTACTTCTGGGGGGCAACCGAGGCCTGGAGATAGGGTGCAGAGTCCAGGCAGCAGGGTGCAGAGCTGTAGTTGGAACAGACTCCTGGGGCCCTGGGTCTACCACCCACTTGCTGGGACCTGGGGCAACCCCACTGGGCTCTCCTCCTCAGGTGGAGGGGTGGCTCAGGCTGGCACGTGGCCGTGAAAGACCTTTGTAAACACGTCCGGACACGTCCATATGGTGGTTATGGTTTCAGATAAAGAAAAAAATCCACAACAAAGGAAATTTGCAAAAACTTAAAAATGTATTTATTTAGAGATCACCTAAGCCCTCTTGGAAAGCAATTTAAGATCATTGATTGGGAGGAAAATCACGCTATTACAGTCAGAAGCAGAGACACCAGATTGGTGCAGAGCAGCCCCTCCATCGAAAGTGGCACAGCACAGAGACGTCGCTCATTTATGACCCCGGCACGCGAACACGTGACAGAGAACCACGTGGCAAAGGTTCAGTTCAAAATCCAGAACTAGAAATAGGTCAGCTCGTCCTGCTTGGTCTTGTTGGTCTGATAATCGTGCAAGGCCAAGGCCTTGTTTTCATGAGGGAGACTTTCAAACACTCGAATGTGCACGAAGTCATCATCTTCAACTTGAACCTGCAAAGAGAGAGTCGAGTGAGGGGGGCAGGTGCTGCCTCTGACCCCAAGTCCCTGTGCCTGGCAGACTGTGTGAAAAAGGTCCCGAGAGCCTGGAGGCCGAGTCCCTTCAAGGCATCAGCAACTAGGGTGGTGACGTTCCCATCTTCCTCCTTCGGGCGCAGCAGACGCCCATCACCCCAGCCAGCACCCTTGGCACGCTACATTCGCTCCTCAGAGCCCTTAGTTGCCTGAAAGGCTCAGTCCTCTCCTCCATGGAGGCCTGCATGAGTGCATGCACACTCATTTATTTTATTATTTTAAAAACGTTTTTATTGATTTTGAGAGAGAAAGAGAGAGGGAGAGATACATCGATGTGAGAGAGACACATCGACTGATTAGCTCCTGCATGTGCCTCAACTGAGGCCAGGGATCGAACCTGCAACCCAGGTACCCGCCCTTAACCAGGAATCAAACCCGAGGCCCTTTGGTGTGCAGGCTGATGCTCTATCCATTGAGCCACACCAGCCAGGGCTACAGGAACCCCCTTAAGCACCCCTGTCTTGGCCCCTAGAGGTCCTCCCTCCCCTCACGTCTGCATGAGCTCCCCTGTAGCTGATACTCCACCTTGATGAAGTAGTTAGTCCCCGCGACCAGCTGGCTCTTGTACTCTGTGGCCTTGAAAGTGGGGTACTTCTTGTTTTCCTTCTCCTCCAGCTGGGACTTCACCTAGGGGGCAGGAAAGAGGGGAAACCAGTGACTTCCTTTCTGCAAGAGTGACTGACACGGGAGCTGCGGGCTCATGTCAGATGTTACAAACTGACCTCTAAGGCCCGCCCTTTACAGATTATTCCTGGCAATGCAGGACCAAGCATGTCAAACACATGGCCGGCCCGAGGCATGTTTCTCACCAGCCGCACGTTTGACATGCTTGTGACTGTTCGCGCTAATGATAAAGTGCAGCAAACAATTCCTTAATTCCACCGAAGTTACAAAGGTATGATTTCAGCATCTCACTTGCCCTTTCTTTTCTAGGTGCGGGAAGTTTTTTTATCTTCATCATTATGACACTACCTACAAGTTTATACCCTGCTTTTCTTTTTTACTTAAGACAAACAATTCATTTGAACACTGTATATAATTTCTAATGACTCTTTTAAAATGAAAAACTTAAAAGTTTACAATTTTAAACTAAAGTTAATTTTAATTTTAGATTTAATCTTCCATCTTATAGATGTGCCTGAACCCTCTTAACTTTCCCCTCCTGGGCCCTGAGGCTGTTCCTAAGTTCTTTTGAAGCAGATGAGGCAGCAGAGAAAGTGCTTTGCAGGTAAAGGTGTTTCCTGCATTTTTAGGTCATTTCCTGAGGATGCCATGCCTTTGGGCAGATGCTGATCCTGATCTGAGTCTCCAACAGGAATCAAACTTTGGGTTCAATCCTGTCTCCCGGGATCTTGGCCTCTTATTAACGGAGTATATTCATGGAGGAAGGAGAGAGCAGGTTTGTTTGTTTTTCTTTTTCTTTTTTTTTTTTTAAATGTATTTTATTGATTTTTTACAGAGAGGAAGGGAGAGGGATAGAGAGTTAGAAACATCGATGAGAGAGAAACATCGATCAGCTGCCTCCTGCACACTCCCCACCGGGTATGTGCCAGCAACCAAGGTACATGCCCTTGACCGGCATCGAACCTGGGACCCTTGAGTCCGCAGGCCGACGCTCTATCCACTGAGCCAAACCGGTTAGGGCTGTTTGTTTTTCTTACTGTAAAATCAAACCTGGTTGCAAGGTCTCTGGCTGCTCTCTAGACTACCTGGTAGGCACTGGAGCATGCTGACTTTGGCTGGAGTGACTAGACTCGGTGTAGAAAGTTAAGAGGACTTTCCTTAACGCAGCTGCAGGAAGCCGGTGAGCTGTGGGAGCCGAGGGGGATGACTCTCATGACATGCCAGTGAGTCACTGGCCAATGGAACAAAGGCTGCATGGCCGCCCTGCGCCGTCAGGGAGGGGCCTCAACTAGGGATAAGAAAGGAGGGGGAATGGAGTCAGCGGCTAAGGACAGGAGGGAGGGTCAGGAAGGGAGAAGGCAGGCCCCTCCTGCCGCTCCTCTGCCCTCTGCATGCGGCCGGCAGGGTTCTCACTGCAGGCCTACCTGTCTCGGTGCTTACCTGTCCTGCAAGGTGCCATGTTTGGTCTGCAGGGATCTGACCCTGCAGACCGTGGACAAGCCTAAGGGGATGAGTGACACACACAAACCCACAGGGGAGTCTGGGAAGGAATCGCTTCCCTCTTGGCCTGTTTCAGGAGTGGAGGCAGGAAAGCAAGGAATGGTGAGACAACCCAAATGTAGGCGATGGGACTGGCCCTGCCCGTGGTGACGGTTCACTGATTTACTGTTGGCCAGGAGAAAGGTGGGCTGTGCTAGAGCCGAGGCGAGCATGAAAGGCCTGGGGATGGTTAGGAAGTTGCCAGTGACTAGCCCTCAAGGGGCCAGGAGACAGCAGAGGGCCAGGGAAGGCCAAGGTTGGGACTGGTGGGTGCTACTTGAGGAGGCTGAGCCAGAATTTGGGACTCTGACATCCTTCTGGCCAGGGCTCCCTCTCTGACCTCTGTTCTCCTCACCTGCAGCCCAGAGAGCTTGGGGAGGAGTCAGTACAGGAGGCAGCAAGACGCTGTCCCTGCCCTGCCCTCTAGGAGCCACAGGCAAAGCCCCGCCCTCAAGAACTGCCTCCCAGCGGCAATGGTGACTGCCCTCTTGTCACTTTCAAGGGACCCACACCACATTAAGGAACCCCGAGACAGCAACCCCTCTCCTGAGGGAGCTGATGCACATTCCAAGTTCAGGAAGTGAGGAATTCCTTAGGCCTGGGAAACCGGGAACCGCAGCAGAGGCTGGGCTCCGGGAGGGAGCCGTGTGGGAGAGGAACCCTGCCCAAGCTGGCTCCCTTCGCAGTCTCTACAAATTCCTCAATTTCAAAGTCTCATGGGACTGACTCACCACGCTTTACTGTGGTCAGATGGTCTACCACCTGAGCAAAGGGAGCGGGGTGGGGGGAGGGGCACTATCGGGTTAGGGAAGGAGCAGGTTTGTTTGACTTTGTGTCGTCTCAGAACCTGAGCCTTCCTGTGGCCCCACCATCTCACCTTCCCCAGAACCTTCGGTGAAGGCACCCCAGTGATGCCCACTTTACAGAAGAGAAAACTGAGGCACAGGAGTCAAGCACTGCCCAGGGTCTGAACCAGGCTCTGCCTCTGCATCCCAGCCTGGTTTCTGGTTCTTTTTCTTTCTTTTTTTTTTTTTTAACATTTACTTGGAGATGACTTCAAACTTACACAAGGAGTACTGGAATAAGGAAGGGTAGAAGTTTAGGACCCCTGCATACCCTTCCCCAGGTTCACTGACCGCTAACTTCCATCGCACCTGCTCTATCTCCCGGTCCCTCGGATTCCCCCCTGAACCGCCCGAGGACAAACACACCAGGCCCTTCCCTCTAAGCCTCGGCGCGCAGTGCCCAGAAGCCGAGGCCCGGGGTTCATGTCTCAGCGTCAAGAATCTCCGCGGCCCGGCGGGCGCTGCCCCTCTGCGGACAGGGCGGGACCCGACCCGGCCTCGGGAGGACCCGACCCGGCCTCGGGAGGACCCGGGCCGCCTACCTTGTCGGCGATGGCCTGGATCTCGGCCGTGGCGGGCCGGGTGGCGGAGGTCCCACCGCACATCATCCTGGTAGCGCTCGTGGCGGAGCAGCGGGCACGGAGGTGGGAGCAGCGAGCACAGAGGAGCAGCAGGCACGGAAGAGCAGCGGGCACAGAGCAACGGCCTGCGAGTGCGATTAGCAGCGAAGACAGAGCGAGTGGTTAGCTGCGAGCACGGCCCTCCGTCTTAAGTCCGCCGGTCAGGTGACGCGGGGCGGAACCACGCGGGGGCGGGGAGGAGGGCGGTCCGGTGGGAGGGGCGGGGCGCCCACGCCGGTTAAGGGTGGGGTGGAGTGTGGGTGGGGTCGGAGTGCGGGGCGTCCAGTGAGGTAGGGCGGGGGGAGCTGGGTGAGGGACGGGCGCCTTGCACAATCTGGTACCCCAGGAGGGCGCCGCCTGGGGACCACTGGCGTGTGCTGCAGTGCGTGTACCATGTTTGGTGTTGGTCTTACTGGCCTCGGAGACACGCTGGGGACCAATCGGCTCTGCACGCCTCCAAAATGTGCCACTTTTGCCTAAACCGGTTTGGCTCAGTGGATAGAGCGTCGGCCTGCGGACTGGGGGGTCCCAGGTTCGATTCAGGTCTAGAGCACATACGTTGGTTGCGGGCACATCCCCAGTAGGCAGCTGATCGATGTTTCTAACTCTCTATCCTTCTCCCTTCCTCTCTGTAAAAAATCAATAAAATATATTTAAAAAAAAACAAACAAAATGTGCCACTTTCGCAGGTTGATTATGTTGAGCAGAGGGCAATCAAGACCCAGCCATTGGGGTGGGGAGAACTTTCCCCTCTCCCTTCATAGCATTTAGGTAAGGCCCTGGCCCGTGTGGCTCAGTCCTTTGTAGCTTTCTCCTGTGCACCAAAGGGTCGTGGGTTCAACTTCGGGTTCCATATCCCCCGTGGGGCCCTAAACTGGAGACAACTGATCAATGTTTCTCTTTCACATTGATGTTTCTCTCTTGCTCTCCCTCTCCCTTCCTCTCTCTAAAATAAAGGGGGGGGGGACAAAAAATAAAATGATTATATTAAAATCATGTAGGTAGGGAGCCTGGTCCAGAAAGAGAGCAAAGATCAGAGGTAATTTATTTTTAAATGTGAGGCTCACCTGCATGGCAGGGCAGACAACTGGTTACCAAACATCTGCTCTTCCCATCTTCCTGCGATTTGTCCTGCTCCCCTTTGAAGCTGAGACTACGACCTCCGCTGCTACACTGCCTGCAGGACAGGTACCAGGTGGGAGAGACCCAGAGATGAGTGGGAGCGGGACCTCAGAGTCCCCAAGAGCAGTAGGGAGAGAAGTCTGTGCTCCAGAAGTAGCTGGGGGACAGAGACGGCCAGGACATCCTGGAGTCCAGGACCAGGCCCTGCCTGGCCTCACTCCCCAGTGCATTGGACTGCTTTGCACTTCTCATCTGCAGGACCTGGTCCAGCACCCAGCTTGCACCAGCCAGGCTGGAGGTCACCAACGTGTGACCCAGGGACATAGTGAAGGGCTGATGTGTGTGAGCAGAGGAGGCACACAGGAGTCCAGTGATGAGATGCCTCCCAGGGCCTCAGGTTGGAGAGGGAGTAGCATTCCAGCGGCACCCTCTTTCCCACTCCAGGGCTGCACCTCAGGGGATGCTGGGCCTCTCCCACCACTGGGTGCTGACTGCAGGAGCAGGCCCAGCCTTGCCTTCTGTAGGGCTCAGTGTGGAACCTCAATGGGAGTGGCCCATGAGCAGGTAAGTGGGAGAGGCAAGCTTTTCTGGTACCTGCCAGGGAGGAGCCTGGTTTGTAATTCAAGGAAGGGTGGGAGGCCAGGTGTGGAGGGCAAGGAGAGACCCCTACAATCCAGTCATAATTGAATGACTGAATGAATGAATGTGTGAATGAAAAAGGGGCTACATAGCAGACCGGACAAGCTCTGGGCGCTGCATGGTGAGCCTGAAAGTAACCACAAAGGTGACTCAATCATAAATTCCTAGCTGGGCAGGTCATGCGGGTAATCACATCCCACACCTATAGCTTCCTGGTAAAAGATCAATCTTTACCTTAAACAAGCCCTGCCCATTGTTCTTATGCATCTAGGAAAGATACCTTTGATAAGTCAGGGTGAATTTCTTTTCCAAACCCCTTGAAGGCATAACCACACTGGCACTGTTGTGGAGCAAGCGCGAGTGAACAACCACTGGAGTCCAGACCAAATTAACATTTAGGGAGCCTTTATTAGCCAGCCGGCGACTACTTTGCCTTTCTCCATGCAGGGAGTCCAGAGAGCAGCCCCTACCCTTTGTGCAGGACCACTTTTAAGCACATTAACCACATCCTGTTTTTGCAGAGCAAGTAACCCAAGACAAAACAGTTTTTCCTAAGCAACGTCAGGATCATGCCATTGACGACCATGTTATTCACAGGGTCATCCTGTTCTTCAGAAAGCTGACAGTGTTCTATGAAAGAAGGCCTACGTGCTGGGAAGGGGCCATGAGATCATATCTCAAGGCCTGGCCTGGTGTCAGCACTGACAACTCCATCTGGGGCATAGTCCACGGCCTCTCTGGAATGGTAGTAGTAAGCGTGCTCAAAAATTCCCACTCTCCAATAGCACCAGTTGCGTTGTTGCCCACATATCATCTCTACGTACTATAGATGTTAACTACCCTGTACTCACCAATGTAAAAGAAGTGGGTGTTTTTCCATTTTGCTTCCTGGTAGTCGACACCTCTCATGTGTTGTCACAGCTCCTTGCTGGGGAGGTACGTGTGGCCTGTGTGACTTCACCTGGAGAGGATTCTGGAAGCCTCCTGCCGGTGTCTCCTGGACTCACTCTATATGACCTCTTCCTGTGCTGATTTGCTGTGTGTCCGTTTGCCATCATAAATCATAGCCCTCCATCCTCGTAGCCTCGTAGATCAACAGGCTTGGGGTTCCCTGGCACATGGCCCTTTACAGAAAAAAATCTGGTGAGTCCATTCTGCACGAACATAAACACTACATTGTCACACCTAAGAAAATAAACAATTATTCTGCACTATAATCCAACATCTAGACTATATGCAAGCTTTCCCAATTGACCCCCAAATGTCTTATAGAGCTTTTTCTTTGAACCAGGACCCAATCAAGATTTGTATATGCAAATATGTAAATGAGTATATCCCCTCCTTTATATAGGCATTCATTCCTTCCTTCATCCATGACTTTAACTCTGTGAAGATATTAGGATGGTTGTCTTGCGAACTGTCCCAGACTAGGGTCGTGATTGTCTTCTTGTGCACCCTGCTCAGCCTTCCTGTGTCCTGAAAGCCGGGGTGCAGCCCTGAAGGCTGGATGAGAGTCAGCTGGATGAGAGTCAGCCTTGACTGCCCACAGGTGCTGCTGCTGCGTGGGAGGGGCCACCCGCCCACAGTGGCAGGCCATTTGGGGCGGGGACTGATAGCTGAGACCACCTTTCTTTAGCCCTTGTGCCATTTTCTGATGACTTTTGCCCTGAATCAAAGATTCACTGGGGGCTGCACAGATTTTTTCTCCAATTCTACCATTCCTTCTATCTGTGCTCGCTGGCATTCTTTGCTAAAGAACCTTCTGTCATCAACCAGGTTAAACTACCGCCCCCCTAAAAGGCGGGCACACGTTTAGTGACCTTTTAATTACAACTGTCTAGTGCTGTCATTGCGGTGTCCTGCCACTACGGGGCGATGGCGTGCGGCCGGGGAGAGGCCCTCCTAGGCGCCTGTAACCAGAGAGCGCGCCCGGGCCAGGCCGGCGCGGTCGTGTGACGTCACACCGCGCGACCAGGCGAAGCGCAGCAGCTCGGTCGCTGGTACCACGGGCACTTAGTGCGATCGCCATGGTTCCGCAGCTCCCCCCTGAGATCCAGCTGGCGCAGCGCCTGGCAGGGAACGAGCAGGTGACCCGGGACCGGGCGGTGAGGAAGCTCCGGAAATACATCGTCGCCAGGACTCAGCGGGCTGCAGGTTGGCGGGTGGCCAGCGGGGCCGCCTTGGGAATGGGCCTGCCGGGTGGGGGCGCGGCGCAGCCGGGCGGGGCGGGGGCGGCAGCGGTCCCGGCTGGGTGGCCTCCGAACCACGTGGTCCGGCGAGCCTACGGGGGTATTTTCCACGGCCCCTCCCCGCGGCATTTGTCATTTGTCATTTGTCACTAATGCTCCTTGTGTAACTATTGGGTTGTCATTTGAGTTTCACAGTAGCGTACGCTCCGCGAGAGCAGAGAACATGCTTGTTAACTGGTCTCGTTGTAACAGTGGTTCTCAAAGTGTGGTACCCCATCGGCAACGTCAGCGTCACCGGGACGTTTGTTGGAAGTGCAATTTCTTGGTCACATCCCAGCCTTGCTGAATCAGAAACTGCCGTAGGGTCAGCGATCCGTGTGTTACGAAGCCCCCGAGTGATTCTAACACTAGTGCTCAGGTCTGAGAACCACTGCTCATTAAACACAGTGCCAGACACAGGAACTCAGTAAATATTTTGAGTGATTTTATGTGTCTTCGTCCCGTACTAGCCTGATGACTTAACCTTTTCTTTTGAAATTTGAAATATGCAGAAAAGTGCGCAAACCCCAAGTGTAACGCTGGATGAATTATCCCCCTAAAATTCACCTGGGTAGCCAGCCACCATCCAACTCAGGACATAGTGACTCACTCAGTTTTGAATCTCCAAAAATGTACAGTGCCTGATACTTGGAGATTCTCAGTTTTTATTGAAAGAATGAAATGGCAGTTACCTGGGGGAGTCCCTGCAGGCCCAGGCCCAGTGGATTCCGAGTTAGGAGGATGTCTTGAGAGGAGAGGGAAGGTACCTTTGTTCCTGGTACTAAAAGGCTGGGGTCCACTTAGTCTGAGTATTGCCGTTTTGATGCAGGTGGTTTCACTCATGACGAGCTGCTGAAGGTGTGGAAAGGACTGTTTTATTGCATGTGGATGCAGGACAAGCCGCTCCTCCAGGTGAGTGAGTGGGAAGGCAGAAGAAGCTGGAGCAGCAGTGTCAGTAGGAGGCCAGATGGGCGTGTGGTTGACTCTGGGCGAAGTTTACAGCTTTTTTCTTTTTTCTTTAGCATTTATTTATTTATGGCAGGAAGGTGAGGGCCTTCGTTTAGAGAGGGCCTTGTACGCGTTGAGTTGAGCACCATAGCCACACAGGTGCTCACCAGTGCAAGTCAGCGCACGGGTGAAGCCTGGGTTATCTGGTGTTTGTGAGAGATCACAAACTGAGCCCTAAATGATGGAAACCAAGGGAGAGGGTCTAAGTTCTCTGAGACACAAATTTCTCCTGAAGGCTTTTTAACTTGTCTTTTTATTTATTTATTTAAAATATATTTTATTGATATTTTACAGAGAGGAAGGGAGAGGGACAGAGAGCCAGAAACATCGATGAGAGAGAAACATCGATCAGCTGCCTCCTGCACACCTCCCACTGGGGATGTGCCCGCAACCAAGGTACATGCCCTTGACCGGAATCGAACCTGGGACCCTTCAGTCCGTAGGCAGACGCCCTATCCACTGAGCCAAATCGGTTTCGGCTTAACTTGTCTTTTTAAAAAGAAAACTATTTTTTAGAGCAGTTTTAATTTATAGACAAATTGAGAGGAAGGTACAGAAATTTCCCATTATCTTCTGCCCCCCTCACATGCACAGCTGCCTTTGTTGTCAACATCGCCCACCAGATTACATTTGTTATAATCGATGAACTAACACTTGACACATCATCATTATCCACAGTCCATAATTTACCTGAGGGTTCACCCCTGGTGTATGGTCTGTGGGTTTGGACAAATGTATAATGACATGTATTCATCACTATGGTATCTTATAGAGTAGTTTCATTGCCCTAAAATGCTAGCCTTTGTAAAACAGTGTTTATTAGAATATGAATTGTTTACTCTTCTTCAAGATCCCTTGGGTGGTGGGGCAGTATTTAAAGTGCAGAATCCTGCACTGTATTCCATGCCTACTAAACTAGAGTCTCAGGGAAGGTTCTGGAATTATCCATTTAGAAAGTGCACTGAGTGCTGCTTGGCCAGTGACACAGGCAGGCAGTGAGAAAGTTACAGGGGTCTGGTTGGCTCCCTCTTTCTGCTGGTCAGGTGGCTGCATGTCCTGCGGCTCCCTGCTCTGGCCTGCCTTCTCTTATTCTCTCCTTTGATGGCCAATCTCTGTTGCTCAGGGCTCAGCCGGATCATGGCCCCAGCTGTAGAGTGAAGCCCTTCACAGCAGGGATGTAGCTTCAGCCCAGATGTCACGCACACTGGGCTGAAGCAGCCGGTGAAGCCTGTCTCATGACGGGTGGCAGTTGAGTGTGTTGCTTGTTGTGAGACTGCATTTCTTCAGGGGCTGGAGGAGATTATTTTACTGTTTCCTGCACAGGAGGAACTAGGAAGGACCATTTCCCAGCTTGTCCATGCTTTTCAAACCACAGAGGCACGTGAGTATCCTTACCCCTTGGGAAGGCCAGAACCACTGAGTCAGTAGCTTCCACGCACAGAAGTCTGGGTTCTAAGATCTAGAGCAAGAGAGAAGTCCCCATTGTAGCTGGTGTCTGCTGGTGCTTATGTGTGAAACACTTCAACTCGTATAAACTCATTTACCTAAAATACACTCAGCTCAAAAGTCTAAAGGGCTAAAACCCTACATTTTAAAATTAAAGTGGCAAGCTAGTGTGGTATTACCAAGCTGCTGGACTGAATCTCATCCGATCGTTGTGAAGTTCCTCAGTGAGCTTTTTCTCTTCTGACCACGATCAGCAGTTGTCAACACTGCCGCTTGCCCATGGGTCACTTGGGAGTCTTGATGTCCAGACCCTGCTGTCCTTACGTGGAATTCTGAGGGGGGTGCCTAGGCACCAGCATTTTGCCTCCCTCTGCTGCCCTAAGGGTGGCCAGGGCCGGGGAGCATCACTGGCATAGGCACTAGGACCATTGCTAGTGGGTTTAGTTCAGACTTAAATAGGCAAAGGATCAAAATTTGCTGGGGGAGGGGGGGCGTGCACAGAAATCACAGAAACTACTTTCTCAACTTGGCAGAGTCTAACTGCATTGGAGTCATTAGTGGAGGAGAATATCTACCTTCTGTACTTTTTACCTTCTAAGAACCTGCAGAAGAGTCTGCTCAGCAAAAGGCAAAGTATAGAGTGTTCATCTAGTGACACTGGAATGAGTCAGTGAACGCAGGCCCGTCCATTGCTGAACCATCTGATCACCCCTTTGCTGTTGGAGAAGCCTGTGAGGGGGGATAAGAGATGCCCCTTTGTGTCCTGATGTCAGGGTGTGGGCAGGGCTGGTTTTTCCTGAGGCCTCTTTCTTTGGCACGTAGATGCTGTCTTCTCCCTGTGTCCTCACGTGATTGTCCCTCTGTGTCTGTGTCCTGATCCCATCTTATAAGGACAGCAGCCTGATTGGATGAGGGCCCACACCAGTGACCTTATTTTATCTTAACTACCTCTTTAAAGACCATATCTATAATAATCTATAATAATAAAAGCATAATAGGCTAATTAGACCGGACGTCCAGCCAGGGCTGCAAGGGAAGCCTGAGTCCCAGGTGCCTGCCGGCGGCCGGAGGGAAGCCAGTGCTGGCAGCCAGGGGAAGGAAGGCCTACTCTTGCACGAATTTCGTGCATCAGGCCTCTAGTATTCAAATAAAGTCCTATTTCTAGGTATGGGGGTTAGAGCTTCAACACAGGCATCTGAAGGGCATAGGTCAGCCCCTAGTACTCTGGCATAGCCATTATCAGCAGGGTTTTGTGTTTGATTGGTTAGTTCGGCTAGTGGGGCAAGTGGCGAGGTCCTGCATGGGTGTCAGACAGGGCCTCAGCCGAGCCACAGGGAGGCTGAGGGCCTGGGGAGGAAGTGGCCTGAGCGGCCTCCTTTCTTGCTGGTGGCTTTGCATGCTCTTTGCACCTGTTCTTCAGAGAATGTGGCTGCCGCTCGGAGTTGTAGGTGAGCTCTGCTTTTCTTTCTGAGGTTCCTCATAGCTCCATTTCTAAGCCAGATTCACAGCTCAGCAAACTCAGACTGAGAATGGCACAGGTTGGTTGCACACAGCGCCCTGACCAGGTTTCTTCATGTTCTGTCTCTTTACTTTCCAAAGTGGCTTCTGTATTCCTCCATGATTCTCTTGTGGCCTGTTTTCCTCCCCAGAGCACCTGTTCCTTCAAACCTTCTGGCAGACCATGAATCGCGAGTGGACGGGCATAGACAGACTGCGCCTGGATAAGTTCTACATGGTGAGGAAGCAGCCTGCGCCCCTCGGCCAGGTCCCCTGCAGTGCCAGAGTGGCGTTGGGGAGCAGGTCTGAGCACCCAGAGAGTTGGGGAGGGAGGGCTTGGGGTGCAGCATAGAGTGGTCTGGCCTTTGAGCCTCCCACCCCAACAGGGCAGAGCTAAAGGCTTCTGGTCAGTGCAGCCACCCTGACCACTGACCCATAAGCCTGGTGGTGTACAGGGAGCCTAGGTCTTGTTCGGGGTGCACCTGCCTAGGATTATGCAGTACTTGACCCATCTCTCAAGGTTGGCAGGTAGGCACAGAGTTCAGTCCTTGAAACACCGTACAGACTCAGTTCAGAGGAGGAGGGTTACAGTTGCCCTCCTGGAGAGTTGTGGGGAAGCCGTGGATGCCAGCGGAGCTGTGGAGCTCGTGCCTCAGTGGAGGCCCTTGGGATGCCTGGGTGCCAGCACTTGAAGTTGGCTTCTTCCAGGTGGGGGCAGCGATACAGCTGTTGTGTGCAGGATCCCCTTTCCCCCTCCTGTGAATTTATGTTACTGATTTGCCTTTAGAAACGGCTCCCCGCCCCCATCCTGTGTTGAACTATGGTGTTGTTACTACAGTGGTGTTCACTGGGACTTGGGACAGTCCCCAGATGAAGGGACAGGGCAGTGGCCGAGCCTCACTGAGGACGTGTCCCCTCAGGGCAGCAGTTCATGTGTGATTCTGTCACTCAGATCAGCTCAGACTTGGCCCAGGGTTACGTGGACACCGCCTGGCAGATATTAAAGTGGACCAGCTGGTGGGCCAGGCAGAGAGCTGAGGAGGGAGGGTGGACACGAAGGCAATGGGCAGGGGAGCAGGGCCGGGGCCAGGCTTTGCACTTTTATAAAATACACGTTTGTCAGGCGGAGGAGCTCTAGGTGAGTCAGCACACCTGGCCTGAGGTGCAGGCGCTTAGGGAGGATGGATTCGGTTGCTTTTTGAGGCCCATTTCCCAGGTCCCCCCTTGTGACCATGTCTAGCAGCACAGCCCCCTTTTGATGGCACTGCAGGTAGGGAATGATGTAGGACAGGTCTCCATTGTCCTGGGGACAGGCATCCTGGCTGCTGGGTGTGCTCTGTACTGTCCTCTCACCTCTGACCGTGACTGGACCCTCTGCGGGATTTGGGGTCAATATGTGGAAGGCAGGAAAACTGGGCCAGAAATGCTGTGAGCAATGTACTGGGGAACTGGGGGGTTCGGGGGCAGGGATTGGGGCTTGATTTAAATGATGAGGTTTAAGGGGAGAGTTTACTGCATGGAGATCAGAAAGAAAGTAAGCCTTTCGCTCTGTTGAGGGAAGATGTTCTCAGGTGTCGGACCCAGTTTTTACAGGGCCTCTGCCGCCTCTGGGGACCTGTGCTTCATTCCCGTTCTTACTCCTGAAAGAGGGCCCAGTCCACCTCAGCTGTTGTTCATGGTACCTCAGTTGCTATCCAGGTATCCTCTATGAGCCTGACTTCCTGGTGCGCTTGGAAAGTTGGGGCATCTCAGCCCTGGGTTCTGAGGGCTTGGTGTTCTGTCCACCTACAACTCTGGGGCCTGCTGTGTGTTTGGGGCTCGCAGACGACCCCGGGGCAGAGGGGCTGTCTGGGCAAGTCTGGGTTGCGCTGCCACTAACGGGGCCTCCTTTTGTGCCACAGCTCATGCGGATGGTCCTGAAGGAGTCCCTGAAGGCCCTGAAAATGCGGGCATGGGAGGAAAGGTCAGTACTCACAGCACGTCCTGAGTCTGCTTCTCGCAGCCAGTCCAGATTTCTGTCGGGGGGATTGGGTTCACGGGTTCTCTCTTAGTTGTTTGTTGTAAAGGAGACGTCAGCCTTAACATTAAAGAGTGACCCGATGGCACTTACAATGAAGGTGTTTTAAAAATTATAGTTTGCGTGTGTTCGTGTAAATGTTTGTTTTCAACCTTGATGGTAAGTTGTGAATTAGAATTGAGTTCTCACATAAAAAATACTGTGTGTTCATGTTTAGCTCTTTTATCTATGATCATTGCTCCCGATTCTAGAAATATGTCATTTGTCCAGACTCCTCACTTTGCCAGCAGCGCTTGTAGTGGGGCAATCTGTGTCCGCTAACCTGCAAGGGGCCTCCATTCCTGCTGGCACCAGCAGAGCTGCTCTGCTGCAGTGGGCGACCTGGGCTCTGCTGGGGCTCTGCTCTTCCCAGCCCCTCTTGGGACCAGGCAGGGCCGGGTCCTGCCACCTGGCCTGGAGCTGTGCGTCCAGCTGATGGGGAGCAGGTTTCTAACCTCGGGGGTGGGGGCAGACTGAGATCCACCACACAAAGTGGGTTTCTGAATGTTCACATTAAAATTTTTTTAAATTAATTTAAAATTTGTTTTTTTTATAATTGTTTTCTAATTTTGAGAGTGATACATGTTCAGAATAAAGAACTCAGAATTCATAAGACATTAAAAAGCGATTTTAACTCCAACAGACACTTTTTAAGATGTTGCATTGCTTTGTGCACACGGTATGAACGTGGTATCATTCAAACATGACATTTGCAGACTGCTTTTTATTTTACTGAGGATGCACCAGAAACATGCTGCACGATTTTAGGGCAGGGGTGGGGAAGACAGGAGGAAAGGGGCTTAGAAATAGTGTATTTTGAATTGACTTATAATTTAAAAGTGTACATTAAAGGAGTTCATTTCAAGTATGTGGATACTAAAACCGGTCCCCAGATGTTAGAATAGCTACTGAACCAGAGGCTTCAGCTTACAGCCCCAGGTATGCGAGGATTTTTTACCTTTGGAAAACAAAGTTAGCAAAACCTTGGCCCTGCCCACTTTTTCCTCATGTAAAAAAGATCAGGAGGAGTTGGACTATAGTTAGCTGATTTTTGTTTGTTTGTTTGTTGAGAGGCCTTGTGGGTGACTTTATGTGGGGGCAGGAGTCCTTTGGATTTGAGTGGTGTCATCCCTAAGTCCCCATGAGGACCTTGAGGCCTGGGGTCTCACTCATGTCAGGACCTTGGGCTGCGGGTTCCCCAGGAGTAGCTAGTGACTGAAGCGGAATTCAGTGTTAAAGGGACGGTTGTACTTCAGTTAACTTCCTGTTGGTTTGTGATTACGGAGGTAGTTTCGTCCTCATTGTTGCTAGTGGTTCAGTGCAGGGATCATGTTGAAGCACTTGGCCTCCCGTTGCCTGGGTGACCAGTGCTGGTGTGCCCTCTTCTACCCTTCTCTGTCCTGACGCAGCATCTGTGACCAGTTTGTATTTTGGTAAGGGTTCGTTAGTGTGATCAGCAGCCCTGGGAGGAGGGCTCTTGCACCTGCTCTGGCTCGACTCCTTTTCCCCACTTTTCCTTCCCTAACGGTGAATCCCTCCTGTTGCCACACACCCACGTCATCCGCGCAGCCCCTTAAAGAACGCCCGTTTTCCAGCTCAGGTGTAGAGATCTGTGTGTCATCAGGTGCCCTGGATGCATGTAGACCCTGAAGATGGGTTTCCGAGCTCTCCGACCGGGGAGCCCAGGCCTCTGTGGTCACTGAAACCAACGTGCCAGGCATGCGGTCTGGTGTGACCTTCACGGGCCATGTACTTGGTGAAGCAGCACCTGGGAGCAAGCTCATCCCCGTCTGTGGCCTCATCTCCTTCCTTGGCATTTGCTGTGCCTTCCTGAGCCGTTCCCAGCGTGGACAGCAGGGAGGGGTGCGGACAGCAGGTGGTGCTAGCCTCCTGTCGCCCCGAGCCTCTCCCTGCACTCAGGACAGGAGGGCCTGTGAGTGCTCACACATCTTGAACTTTGTAGCTGAGCTTGAGTCAGGCCGTATGTTCTGGTGCTGGGAAGGTCACGTGAATCGGTAATTGCCAGGGTCCTTTGTCCTGGAGGACCGCGTGCGGCCACAGGTTGGCGTGCTGGAGGCCTGGGTGTCTGTGTGATAAAAGTAGAGGACACCATGCCCTGGGCCTGTCACGGCTGCTGCGGTATGTGCTCGTTTCTTTCTTCAGGCAGATTGAGCAGCTGTTGGAGCTGCTGACGACCGAGATCCTGCTCCCCGATAGCCAGGCCCCCAACGGGGTGAAGAGTCACTTCATCGAGATCTTCCTGGAGGAGCTGGCTAAAGTGGGCGCCAGCGAGGTGAGGGGGCGGGGGCGGTGGGCTGGGCAGGGTTGGCAGCTGAGCTCCTCCCTGGGTGTTGGTGAATGAGGGCCTGAGGCAGCTCCTGCTTAACTTCCCCTGCAGCTGACGGCAGACCAGAACCTCAAGTTCATCGATCCCTTCTGCAGAATCGCTGCCCAGACTAAGGAGTAAGTGGCAGGGGCTCCCTCCTGCCGGCTCTTCTTTTGCACTGAGTTCTTCAGGGGACTGTCTTTGGGAAGTTGCTGTTCCCTTTTGGGAAGAGGGTACGAGTTGTGTCCACATGACAAATTCACCAGAGGGGCCGTTGGCCGGCGGTTTGGGAGAGATGGTCACAGGAGGCAGCAGGTCTCTTCCTTGCGGATCCTGCCTAACACCTGCCTTCGTGTCTGCCTCCCATTCAGCTCCCTGGTTTTACATAATATCAATCGAGGCATCTTTGAAACGATTGTGGAACAGGCCCCGCTCGCCATTGAAGACCTAATGAATGAAATGGAGGAGGAGGAGGAGGGGGAGATGTCAGAGGATGATGGGCAGGAACAGGGTGTGCCGCCCAAGAAGCTGTTTGAGGAGCCACCTGAAGGTGAGGCTTACAGTGTGTTCAGTACGACGGGTCCGCCCCCTCTGCGCCACCTGCCCTGGGCCTGTCTGATCTCCTCGTTTCTGCCTTTGCCCCCAAAGTCTGTTCTTGGCCCGATGGCCAACGTGTCCTTTAAAAACAAGCACCGTGTCACTCACTCTCCTGGCCCTTACACCATGTGTGCCATCCTGACTCCCCCGGCCCTCTCTCCCACCGGCCTCCACCCTCTGTCACTCCAGGGGCCCTCCCCTGACCACCCTGCCTGAAGCGAAGCCTCCCAGCCCTCACCCTTCCTCACTTGCTGTCTCACTTCCTGGCATAACCCACTCCTAGTTACACAAATCACTTGTGCATTGTTCCCTGGCCCCTCTTTCCCATTGGATGTCGACTCCACCAGGACAGGGAGCTCTATTGACCATTGATGTGGTAGCCTGTGTCAGGATTTGCCCCTTTTTAAGGTCGAATAGTGTTCTGCTGTGTGCATGGACCACATGTTGCTTATCCAGTCATCTGTGGATGGACACTTTGTGTTTTTTTAAAAATATATTTTATTGATTTTTTACTGAGAGGAAGGGAGAAGGATAGGGAGTTAGAAACATCAATGAGAGAGAAACATCGATCAGATGCCCCCTGCACACCCCCTACTGGGGATGTGCCTGCAGCTAAGGTACATGCCCTTGACCAGAATCAATCCTGGGACCCTTGAGTCCGCAAGCCGACGCTCTATCCACTGAGCCAAACTGGTTAGGGCTGAATGGACACTTTAATTCCTTCCAGGTTTTATCTGTTGTGAACATGGGTGTACAGTGTAGCTTTTTTTTTCTAATGAAGTTGAATGTTTTGTTACTAAATGTTATTTTTTCCTGTAAGGCTGTTGCTTCATTGTATAGAAATAGCACGGCGGGGGGGGGGGGGGGGGGGCGGGGCGCGCAGCACCAGCAAACTCAGTATATTGCAAAATTAAGATAGTATTGTTCGTCATCTGACACTAATAACTTTTCTCCACTGCCAGTTATTTCCAGTGGAAGGATCATTAAGTATTTTGATCCAAATGTAGAGAGGAATGTAAGCAGATTACAATATTATATAAGGTAACAATGTTATCTTTGAATCACATACTTTTTATAACTAGGTTTTACCACAGAAAGTGTCAGTAATTCTGATATTTTAATTGTAGCCTAGTCTAAAAACGATAGGGTGCTGTGGAAAAGATGCACATTGTGTGTATCTGCAAGCATTAGAAAGTTAGGGGTATTTTCTTCCAATAGCATTGCTGTAGTTTCTTTTTTCATGGTGTTACTAAAAGTTGCTATTAAAAATCTTCTGTCTACCATTAACTTAAGACAAGACAACTATGTTAGATAAAGTTGTCTCATGCTACTTTATTTAGGGGGTTTTATTTTCATCCTCAGTAGATTTATATTTTTCTCATATGCTTCTTCACTCATTAGTTCTCTAGTTCTGAAGGGTTACTCAGTGTCATCTTGATCACCCAACCATCTTCATGACAAGATTTGTTGACAAGTCCTGGATTTTCTGCAAGAGCTTCATTAATTTCAATTACTTCTAATAGAGGAGAATAGAGTTCACTAGCAGTTTTCACACTCTCCAAAGCACCAAACTCACCTTTTTTATTTATAAAATAAATTATTGATTTGAGAGAGAGGGAGGGCGGGGAAAGGGTGTGAGAGAAACATGGATTTGTTGTTTCACTTATGTACACATTCATTGGTTGATCCTTGTATGTGCCCCGACTGGGGATCAAACCCTCAACCTTATCGGGATGATGCTCTAACCATCTGAGCTCCCCAGGAACAAACTCATCTTGTTTGTTCAGTTTTGTCCTGACTTCAGGCAGGCTGCAGTAAACATTTTCCAAAGCTTCCCGTACAGCATGGCTGTTTCCCATTGTTTCATTACCCTTTTCTGTTGTTACCCATTCATGTTTCTCTGAATTCACCCACCAACATCAGATTAGGGCGGGGCCTACAGTGTATTTCTTTGAGACCTTGCTTTCAATTATTTTGGGTTTATACCCAAAAGTGGGATCACTGGATCATACGGTAATTCTATTTTTTTAAAATACATTTTGTTGATTTTTTACAGAGAGGAAAGGAAGAGGGAGAGAGAGTTAGAAACATCGGTGAGAGAGAAACATCAATCAGCTGCCTCCTGCACACCCCTTACTGGGGGTGTGCCCGCAACCAAGGTACATGCCCTTGACTGGAATCGAACCTGGGACCCTTGAGTCTGCAGGCTGACGCTCTATCCACTGAGCCAAACAGGTTAGGGTGGTAATTCCATTTTTAATTTTTTGAGAAACCACTGTACTTTTTCCACAGTTGCTGCACCATTTTACATTCCCACCAACATTGCACACGGGTTCACTTATCCCACATCCTCGCCAACCCTTGTCATTTTCTGGGTTTTTTGATAGCCGTCCTCATGGGTGTGAGGTGGTGTCTGGTTGTGGTTTTGAGTTGCATTTCCCTAATGATGAGTGATGTTGAGCATCCTTTTATGTGCTAGTTGGCCATTTGTATGTCTTTGGAGAAGAGTCTGTTCAAGTCCTGTGTGCATTCTTCAATGGATTGTTTTATTGAATTTTAGGAGTCCTCTATATATTCTGGATACTAACCCCTTACCAGATGTATGATTTGGAGATAGCTGCTCCCATTCTGAGTTGTTTTTACTCTATCGATAGTCTCTTTTGATGCACAACATTGAAAAATTTTCATTAAGTCCATTTTGTCTATATTTTCTCTTGTTACCTGTGCCTTTTGTGTAACTCAATGCCACATCCAATGTTGTGAAGCTTTTGTCCTGCTTTTCTTCCTAGGAGTTTTATTAGTTTAGGTTTATATGTAGGTCGTGGGTCCATTTGAGCTAATTTTTGTATGTGGTGTTAGGGAAGACCTAGCTTCTCGCTTTCGCTTGTGATGGCCGACTTCCTGGCACCATTCCCTGAAGAGACTGTCCTTCCCCATGGATGGGGCCCTGGCGCCCTTGTGGAACGTCATTTGACCATAAATTAAGGGTTAACGTCTCCCTCCTCCGACTCTTAATGCCCTTGCTGGCCTGCTCCTTGGCTTTCTTGTTAGTCAGCCCTCCCCTTTCCGCCCCTAGCATGTTCTCTGGCCATCCTGCGCGTCTCACCTGCCCCTCCCTTTCTCTCTCACTCTAAGCACCTGAGTGGCCCTGGCCCAGGCAGACCCAGGAGTCTCCTGACAGGCCTGCCCGTGCCCACCTGTGCCTGCTTACAGCCTCGCTGTCTTCATCTGCCACACACACCTGCCCTCATGGCCACCTGTGGTCCAGAGGTTTTCTCTGTAGGCAGTGATGTGAAAGCCCCAAACGGTCTGAAACATCGTCTCCATAGGCCCGCCCTGTGGCTGGACTAGCTGCCCTTCTCCCTGGCGCCCAGAACTCTGGCACCGCATGTACCTAAGACGCCACTCATAATTCCCTCTGAATTTCCCTCCTCAAGGACCTGTCAGGCCTTCACGTCCTCTAGGGCGTCTCCCTTGTTTCCAGGCCTGTGGTGGCCCCACTTCCCTCAGCGTGAGGCTGTCGGGTCCTCCACTGTCTTGTGCTGTGGGCTCCCACAGCCACACCTGTGCACTCTGTGGGCCCTGGCACAGAGGGCTGGTTCCCAGTTGTTTGAGTTGATGCAGCTCTTTTATTCTAGGCTCCTGTGGGGCTACCCCGGGCCTGAGTGAGGAGCAGGGCGAGGACGATGAGGACAGCACTGGCGCCGTCCTTCAGGTGAGTGGCCTGGGCTCGTGGGCTGAGCTCAGCCTCTATCCTCGGCTTTAAAGCTGACTCGGAGCTGGCAGAGCTGGAGGGGAGGAGGCGCTAGGAACGGGGTGGGCAGGCGTTGGCTGAGACTTGGGGGACCCTGCGTCTGCCAGAGCACGAGTCCTTGAAAACGGGTTGGGGGCTGGGCACCTGGAGACGGGGTTCAGAGACTTCACCGTTGTCAGCCGCCCAGCCCCAGGACTGCCCACCGCCTCCTGGGGCTGGGGCCAGTGAGGACCTGTGATTTCAGGTGAATTGGGAATGTGGGATACTTACAACTTTTCAATATTGATTACTGGGGAAATTAGTCAGATTTTAGATATCTTGATTTAAATAAAATTGATCAAAATTAATTTTACTTGTTTTCATGTGGCTACCAGAGGATTTAAATTTACGGAGAGGCTCCCCTCTTGCACTCCCTCCCCCCATTTCTTTTGGGGGAGGCACTGTCCTGGAGTGAGCTGTACAGTCACCTTTGCTGAGGGGACAGAGGGGCTTCTCTCTGCTTGCTCACATTCTGGCAGCACCTGGCACTGACCGACTCTTTGTCTCCATGGTGTCTCCTATGAAACAGTTTGACTACGAGGCTGTTGCTAACAGGCTGTTTGAAATGGCCAGTCAGCAGAGCACCCCTTCTCAGAACAGGAAGCGTCTCTACAAAGTGATCCGAAAGTGAGTGTTTCTCTGAAGGTGGCCGGCCTGTTCTTCCCACTGCCCTAGGTTGCCCCTTCCCTCTCAGGCGGCCTCAGCTAGGGGGCACGGGGGGCAGGACTCCGCTTCAGAGTTCAGGTGGCGAGGGTCCTCACTGAGGGCCACCGTGCTGCCCGCACAGGAAGCAGGAGTCTGGAGGTTTTGGGGCTGCCTTCTCCGTACCGCCTCCTTTCTCCTCCGGGAGCTACAGCCATGGGGAGTGACTGTCTCTTGTTCTTGCAGGTTGCAGGACCTCGCTGAAGGTGAGCACTGGGCCGAGCACTGAGACCGGCCCCAGGGAGAAGGCATCTGTCCCCTTCTCTCAGGAGAGCGTTGGACCTCGTAGGTTCGCCCTCGCAGCATGAATAGTCTGCAGAGAGGGCGGCTGGGGTTCTGCAGCGCGTCTTAGTTCAGTGTGGGGCCCGGGGAAGCGTGGGGCCCAGGAACCTGCATTTCTAGTAAGTTCCCAGCATGCTAAGGCTGCTGGTCTGCAGCAGACCTCTCCACGTCCTGGTGTGTGGCTGATGGAACTGGTACGGTTTATTCAGGCAGTTTTCTGGGAGGTTTATGATTGGAGATGTAGCATTTTCCCCGCCAACATTTCATTACAAAAATATTTACACATATAGCAGAGTTTAAAGGATTTTATCCTGAAGGCCTGCATATCCATCACCTCGACTCTGTCATCGTCATTTCACTGTCCTTGTCCTATCACGAATCTGCCCATTGAGCCCTCCCTCCGTCACCCTCAAATACTTCATGCCCGTTGTGAATTAAAGTCCAGTGTTTCTTAGGTGAAATTTACATACAGTGAAAGGCATGAGTACTGGGCACCTGTGGGCTTTGACTGGTGCAAAACCTTTCATCCAGCTGTGGAGCATCATCGTTGCCCAGGAAGCTCTCCCGAGCGCCTCCCAGCATAAGCATTTTAAAGAAGTAGGCCTGGCATCCTACATGCTCCAAGAACGGGCTCTTCCCTGTTGTGCCGACTAGGGTTTCAGGCTGGCTGAGCTGTGGTGGGCGTGGAGCAGGGCCTCCTGGCACAAGCTTGGGGAGGGGCTGCTTGCTGGGTCATAGGGAGCAGAGAACTCACAAACGGAACAGGCCTGCTTCAGCCCCTGACCTCTGTCTGCCTTGGTCCTCAGGCCTCTTCCCTGAGGAGGACGTCCCAGAAGAAGCCTACAGGAAATTGCAGGAAGGGAGGAAGGGGAGGAAGGCGAAGAAGCGTTTGCCCAAATCCCAGCTGCAGAACAAGACAGGTAGGACTAGTGCCCGCTGACGGTGGAGGGGCTTACCCACTTGTTGTAATGGGAACACCCCTGTCACTGTCTCCGGGGGGCTGGCCTCCAGGTGTGACCCCTCTTGCCTGCCCTGGCTGCCCCAGCACCATGAGTGCCCTGGGCCAGATGCCCTGCAGCAGCAGACTGCCCTGTGCAGCCGGGACTCGGCTTGTCTGGCTTCCGGGCCACTTGCCATCTTTCCCGCTCTCCTTGTCTGCAGTTTCAATCTGTGCTGCTGCTTCCTGATCCTTTTCATCTTTGATCTGTGTGCGTCTGTGGGTTCTGACCCATCCACTCCTCATCCTCGGTGTCCTCCCGAGACCAGTTTGCCTCACCCCTCTCCTTATTCTAGAGGCTTTCCTTCCCCTCCCGCCTCCCTTCTCCCTCCTCAGCTGTCCACACAATTGTGGTGAGAATGCGACAGCCTCACTAAGGACGGCTCTGTGCTGCTGTCACCCCAGGCCCTGCGCCCACTGCAGACCACCAGGCATGGGGCTGCCTGTTGCAGTGAAATGGGCCGTGCCCTTTGAAGGGTCTCTCGATTCACCACTGCTCTGGCCAAGGCCCCGCCATTCATACCGTTTCACATCTGGGCCTTGCGGTAGGCACAGGCCCCACTCGAGCACCTACTCCAGCGGCCCCCAAATGCCATCTCATACCTCTGGTGCACCAGGCTGAGTCCCTGCTCCCGGCCCTGCTTCCGAGCCTGTCCCTTCTGACCAGCATCACCTCCAGCCCCAGTGCACTGAGCCTGGGCCCGCCCGCCCTCTATCATGTCTTTGCCTTGATCCTGTGCTCACCGTTCTTTCTGAGGCTGCCTCTCTGTTGGCAGGAGCCAGCATGTCCACGCTGGTGCGGGCCCGGCTGCTGGTGCGTGTCTGCTCCTGAGGCTGTCGGTGCTTCTGTGCCAGGTGCTCTGTGTCCTCTGCTGCCCTGGGCTGGCACCTTCGGTCAGCATTGCAGTGAAGTAGCCCAGGCCTTCACGCACCTCATTATGTGGCCTTGCTGTTTTAGGGAAAGGTGAACAGGAGGACCCGTGTGCAGACCTGAGTTCCAGATTAGAGAGAAAGCGGCGGCATCAGGGCCCCGGGGCTGACCCCGCAGCGCCCCAGGAACAGCCCAGGGGCCGTGGCAGGAGAGGAGTGCGCAAGAGGCGGCGGCAGCCCCAGGCAGGGGCCAGAGCAAAGGTGCCTGGGTGCCAGGAGCCAGGCATGAAAAAGAAGTGGACACGGGGGAGCAAGAAATGACGTGGCCAGGCCCAGCCCTGGTAGGACAGCGCTGTCTCCGCCACTCCTCCCGGTCTGCGCTGTGTCGAATGAGCAAACAGGACAGGTGGGCCATGCTCCCAAGACTCCAGACATGGTCCGAAGGTCAGCGCTAAATGAGGTTGGCTCTCACTCAGCCATGCCCCAGAGAGCGCTGCTGCTGTGCTGACCCCGGGCAGAGCAGGGGACTAGCCACGCAGCGGGCGGCTGTAAATAAAATGCTACGCGTTCTTAGAAATGGGAGTCCTGCCCTGTGTGCTTAAGCTGGAAGGTTTCCCGTGGGGTGAAATGACAGGTGCCAGCTCCTGAATAGTGCACCGGTGGGGTCCCTCGGCGTAGCCTGTGGGGAATTGGGCTGAAACCAGCAGTCCAATGCCGCCTGCCACTCCTGCCTGCCGCTCCTGCTCATCTTGGCCCCGATATGCCTGCCACCACCATTGCTCTGTAGGCTTGCTGCCGCTCCACTGCGGACTCCAGGCTGCGGCAGCCAGCCATGAGCCCTGTGTCTGGCACCCATTGGTCAGCTGAGCAGCGCTCCCACTGTGGAAGCGCACTGACCACCAGGGGCAGCTCCTGCGTTGAGCGTCTGTTCCCTGGTGGTCAGTGCGTCATAGCGACTGGTCGTTCGGTTGTTTGGTCACTTAGGCTTTTATATGTATAGATACCCATTTTTGTGGGTAAAAAATACATTTCTCAAAATCTGGAAGAGGATGCCACGTGCTGGTAGTGGGTTTCTGGACAGGCTGCTACTGTCCACATTATATATAGACTTGTATTTAGTGCTTGGGGTTGATGTGCCTGAGGCAGGCAGAGCAGCTCCTCTGCCCACCTTCGTCTCTGTGACTCGGAGGTAGAACCTGATCTGGCAGCCAGTGGGCAGACCTGCCCGTTCCCCATACTTCTTTCTTTTATAATTTTTATTGATTTGAGAGAGGGGAAGGTGGAGAGAGAGAGAAAGATGAGGAAGAACCATCAATCACCTGTTTCCTGCACGCCCCCTACTGGGGATTGAGCCCACAACCCAGGCATGTGCCCTGACCGGGAATCTAGCTGGTAACCTCTTGGTGCCTGGGACAAACTCAACCAACTGAGCCACACTGGCCAGAGCTGTTCCCCATACTTCCCTTCAGTGCCTTCAGATTGTCCCAGAGGTCCATCCAGGAGGGTCTGAGCGGCTGTATGTTTGCTGGACCCTGACCAGAGTACCGTGAAGGGAACCTACCGGGATGGTTTGCGCTTTGACAAGCCCTGGCTCCTGAATACCTATTAGAGGGGAAATAGGGATGTGAAATAGTGCTGTGTGGCTCCCAGTGGCCTCTGGGCCGTGCTACAGCCATCACCGCAGACTGTCACGTGGGCACTATCTTGGATTCAGTGCACATCCTGTGTTCCGCTGGCATCCAGGCCAATTGGGCCACTGCTGGGCCGAGGTGTGTGGGTGAGCCCAGCAAGAGGCCCGCCCTGGGGAAGACCCACCGAGGCTTGAACTGAACCACAGTTTACAAAGCCCTGCTGCATGAGCACATTGCCCACCCGTGGGAGCCAGGGCCATGTGGATCCCCTTCCATTCTGGCTGCTGGGCAGGTGAGGTTGGATAGGGGAGCAGGTTCAGGGGACAGGAAGAGGCAGCACACAGCGAAGTCATCAGTTCACAGTTCCCTGTCCCCAAAGAAACTCACAATTTTGTTGTTTCTGTTGAAATCCCTTTTGTCAAAGTAAGGGAACAGTGCGGCTGGAGTTGCTCAGCGGTTGAGTGTCCACCCATGCCCAAAGAGGATTTCCGGGCCCGGCAGGATTTCTCTCCCTCTCCCTTCCTCTCTCTCTAAAAATCAATAAAAACATTTAAAAAAAAGAAAAAAGTAAGGGAACCAGCCATACTATAGATATATCTGATTGCAGGTCCTACACCAGAGCCCTTCCTTGCTGCATCACCACCATGGTTTGTTACTGTCCCCCCGAGAATTTACAACATTGTGCTCCTGGCATAATGGCATCACTGTTAGAGTGCCAGCGGCTGCTGATTGACAATGGGCACTTCTCCCCGTCAGGAAAAGTTCTCATTGGGCAAAGTGGCGAAACCCTGAGAGGAAGTTGAATGTGACCACCAACCACTGTCCCCCAGGAAAGCTTGTGTTCAGAAGTTGGCATTGATTTTTTTTTCCTGTTCTTTTAAAAACGTTTTAATGAGAAATCGTTTACGTACCATGCAGTTCCCCCACCCAAAGTGGACAGTTGGTGCTTTTAGTATATTCAGAGTCACCGCAGTCAATTTTAGGACATTTTCACCCCAGAGGACATCGTTAGCTGTCACCCTCCCAGTCCCTGGCTACCACTGATCTTTCTGTCTGCAGATTCCCTGATTTGGACTTTGAAATAATTGGGGTCGTATGGCGTGGTGTTCTGTGTCTGGCTTCCTTCACTCAGCACGTTTTCAGCGTTCATCCACATTGTATGTGTCAGAATCTCATTTCCCCAATGGCTGGATGACATTCCATTGTGGAGATGGGCCACGCGTTTGTTTATTCATTTGTCCACAGGGATTGCCCCTCATCCTTTCCCTGCCCCTGGGAATAATGCTGCTGCGAGCGCTCACGCACAGGTTTCTGCGTGGCCTTGCATGTCTCGCTGTATATCTGGGAGTGGAGTTGCTGGGCCAGGAGGTAGGAGGTGACCATGTTTAGTGTGAAGAAATGCCAGACTGTCACATGCCCACACCAATTTATGTTTCCACCCTGGGGTTGGGGGTCCCTCTCCAGGTGTGACCTGCTCATGGGCGCAGCCTCAGGTGAGCACTTGCTGGTGCTCCTTAACCTGTAAGCCTGTGGTGTGGCCGCCACAGTGGCACAGCTGGCCGGAGCACTGGTGCCCAGCAGAGCCCTCTGCTCACCCGCAGGGATCACCCCCGAGTAGGGATGCACACTGAGGAGGCCCACCCCGGCTCCTCCCATCTCTGCCCCAACCTGGTGCCTTTTAGGACCCCATGAGGTGACTCTTCTCAGGAGACTTGGCTCAATCAAGTGTGTGACCTTGGGCCTGCAACCACTGAATCTTCACTTCCTGACCAGTGAAATGGGGATAATGGGGCTGTGATGAGGGTTGTGTTGCTTTTCTTTTTGAAACATAAACTTACAGGAAAGTTGCAAGTACAGAGAGGTTCCCACCCCTCCCCCAACCGTCACAGTATGTGCTGCCTTGATGTGCATCACCCCAAAGGCTTAAGGTGAGTTTCCTACAACAGGGACATACTGCTAACCACAAAACAACCATCAGGTCAGAATAGCACAGGCCCCTCATTGATGCCTAACCCACAGGCCTGTTCAGGGGCCTTTTTCAGCCAGTCTTTTCCCCGTTAGGAATGGGTCTCGTGTCTTTAGTCCCCTGCCATCTGGACCAGTTCCTCTGTCTTTGACATTTGAGACCAGATAGCGGTTACATCTCAGGCCCATGATGCAGCACCCCCTGCTGTGGGTCTCTGAAGGTACCCCTTGTCTGGACTCGAGAACTCCTCTTGGCCGGGAGCACCACGGGAAGCGATGAGGGCCCCGTGTCCTGCCTGGGCTGCGTCCTGCAGAAGGTCTTGGGGAAGTGGTTGAGTGGTGGTCTGGGGTTGTTTCTCATCAACTTCTCATTTAGTCATTGACCTCCATCGTGGCTGTGGTTTCTTGTTTATTCAGTAGGTTACAGTCCATTACTGTCACTTACTTGACTACTCAGATTGTACCGGTTTGGCCATGGGAGCCTTCAGGCTGGCTCTGTTCTCTTTAAGGAGTCCCACCATGCCCCGAGCATTCCTTGCTTTTATTAGGGTAAGAAGCCCAGGCCCATCTAGACTCTAGTCTGGAGGCAGGCTGACCACTTTGATTCCACAGTGAGGCCCGGGGTGGGAGTGGCAAAGCAGGGAGCAGCTGGGCCCAGGCTGCATGGGAGGGGGTCATTAGGGGAGAGGGGTGGGGAGGTGGGGAAGGTCCTGTGTGCCGGGCAGGGAGTGAACCAGGTGGTTTGGACCCAACCCTCCAGTAGTTGGTTGGAGGGTGGAACCGGGGACAGTCCTGCCAGCAGCCCCAGTGGGGTACTCAGACCAATGTTTTGGGGAGCTCCAGCTTTTTCACAAACTGCCTTACAAAAATAGCCTCTTAATTACTTAGGGCCAGGCAGCAGGAGACTCCCCTCACCCTTGGCTGGAAGTTAAATGGGCAGCAAGACTCAAGACCCAGCGTCCAGGTGGTCCATGTCGAGGCCTGGACTACGGAGGCAGCAGGGGCGGGGCAGGTAAAGGAGAGACACCACTCCCCATCCAGTGCCCTGCACCAGCTGGAGGGAGAGGTGCCCTAGTGGGAATCCACGTCAGGTGGCCAGCTTCAGCCCGAATGCAAGGACCGAGGCAGGGGGCCCAGTGCCATCTGAGTCCTCCGGGTCCCAGCCTGCAGTCCGGAAGGACCAGTTAAATCTCGGATGGGAACATTCCCCAGTGGACTTTCATGCTGCGAAAAGAACAGGCCAGTCAGCTGACCTGCTGGGTCAGGCTTGGAGACTAGATTGTAATGGGCCACTTAGCCTGTAAACCGGGCCAAATGTGTTTCCCACACTGGCTTTGGCTGGAAGGAGCTGTATCCGGAGGTGCCACGTCTCCTTCCCGCAGCAGCCGTCCGGGGAGTTTGGAGGGTTCCCTCTGAGATCCGGCCTCCTGGCGCTAGGATTTCTTTGGCACCGGCTCCTGAGCTGTTTCTTTGCCTTGAGCTGGTTGGTGACTAGCCAGACATGTCCACTCAGGTTGTGTTGCAGATTGTCTGTCCCCACAAAACCGTGTGTGGGCGTGTTTGCAAATGAACACCCAGTGACATCGCTATCTGTCTATCCATTCGTCCACCTCTCTAGCTGCCCACCTACTCACTTATCCTCTCTTCCTACCTGCCATTCATCGATCATCTCTGCTACCTGCTTATCACCGTCCACCTCACCCCCCCCCCCCCCACCGCCGCCTCCTCCTCACCTTAGAGAAGAGGTAACTGAGTGAGAACTGCGGTAACTTTATCTTCAAAGTAGCCCATCCCCCTCAACAGTGTCATTCCCCCTGGGTGCCATCTCCGCGTTACCCCCACAATGGCGTCCTCTGTGGAGATGCCTTATTTGTGGGGAGCCCTCCACTCTTGCTGTGGATGGGGGCAGGGTGGAGGTCCAGGGGGCCACCCAGCCCTCTCTGGCCCTGATCCTGGAGATGTTGTTGCCTCTCCCCACCCCTTCCCTTGTCACCTCCCTCATCCACTCCCATCTGGGTCTGGCCCCAGGGAGCAGGTGCAGTCCCACCATTGGCCTCTGGGGGGCGGCCGTGGCATCTCCATTCCCTCTCTTCAGGGTCAGAATGCCATCCCACCCCTGCCAGTGGCCAACTCCACACTCCACCACACCTCCGCCTTATTCTTTTCCTCAAGCGCAGCCTCCGAAGGCACCTCCCAGGGTCTGAACCCCGCAGCCATGGCCCTCCCAGAGCTGTCCATCCCTATGCCCCATGGGTGACCAGGGCTCTTGAGTGTGTGGTGGGCACGGGCTGCTTGGTCACTCATCCAGCCTGGCACAGGCCTGGGGGTCCTTGGAGCCGGGTTCAGCTCTTGGGCAGCCCATGTCACATGGCTGGCTCGGAGGACTTGGCTTCTCACCACCAGCCTGGCTGGCTCACAGGTGCGGCTCAAGGGGCTTCCTTCCTGAGGGGTCTCAGGGTCTCAAGGCCCCTCCCCAGCTGTCCAGGCCCCTCCCTCCAGGGACCACCAGGGGAGTCTGGGAAAGCTCCAGGCTGCTGTGATCCACCCTCCAAGTCCCTCATTTCCCACTGCTTGGAAGATAGGACCCAGGAAGACACTGCACCCCTGGCCTCAGGCCAGGCCAGCCCAGCCCCAGCTGCCCGGGGCCCTCAGCCACTGCCCCCACCTGGGGCTCCTCTGTGCAGTTCAGGGGACTCCCAGGGGTTGCTGTACTAGGGTCTCATGCAGACAAACGCCTGTCCCCACCAGGGCCTGGCACATAGGGAGTGACACGGGTCCATTCAGCACACCCTCATGTATCTCACCCAGGAGCCTGGACTGAGGATTTTGAGTTAAGACAGTCGGTTGTTTGCGGTGCCCAGCTACACCCTGGGCCTTCCATGCCCCATGCCCCTGGCAGCCCAGCTCACACCTCTCCCTGCAGTGAACGCTTCTCCCTCCTGTTCCCTTCCCTCTTCTCTCTCCTTTCCTTCCTAAGTGATTATTCAGTCCCGTGTTAGATGTCAGCTGCGTAACCAGTGACTAAACACCAGGCTCTGCTTAGGGTCTCAGGCCAAAGTCCAGGTGTCAGCTGGGCTGCCATCATGTGAGACTCAGGGTCCCCTTCTCAGCTCACCAGTTACTGGCAGAATTCAGTTTCTTGCAGCTGTAGGCTCAAAGTTCCTGTTTCCTGGCTGGTTGGCACCCAGGGTCACTCTGAGCTCCTCTGGCCACCCACAGTTCCCTGCCTCGTGCCGAGGCCAGCAGGAGACATCCTCTACTGCCGTCTCGTCTCTGAGCTCCAGCTCGCCTGCAGCTCATCTGGTTAGGTCTGGCCCACCTGGGGGGTGGGGATCGCGTGGGCTGCAGCAGGGCAGGCATCTTGGGTCCCCCAGAGAGTCTGGCCCCCACGGTTCTCCTCTCTCTCTTCTGAGTCTTACACCTCAGGGCTTGACCCAGAGTGGAGATCCGGGGGCCCCTTCCCTCTTCTGCCCCTGGACAGTTCCCTGCTCTAAAAGGTTTGCCAGAGAGTTAAAGGAGGAGAAAACACTGGAATGTTGGGGGGCGGCGTTGGGGTCAACTAAGCCAGAAAGTGGCCCCCAACTCCTTGGATGCCCAAGCTGGTCTGCCTTGCTGATTTCCTTGGCCAGGGGCCAGGGCAGTGAGGCAGGGGTGGGGAGGGATATTCGAGGTCACCCCACTTTACCCACAGCCTCAAAGCCACCATCTCAGAGTCAGCGCTTCCCTGCTCACCCTCAACTGCAGTACCCCCAGGTCCGCCCTGCCCGCCTGGCCTGCCTGCCATCCCCAGAGCCCGGGGCCGGCGGATGGGCTGACAAAGCAGTTGGGCATCCAGCCCTGGCTGGATCAGCGGGGAGCATTGGAGCTCATGGAGTGTAGGACAAATGGTGCTGGGTCCGGTTTGGCACCTGACTTGGTCGTGGCCCTGCAGCCCAGTCTCCTGCGTGCGGCTCACATCACCACCACGCTGTGCGTGGCCGGCTCTGTCCTTTCCTGGGAGGGTGCAAGGTGGACTCCTGTGCTGGTGCTTCTATCACTGCCCTTGACCTGAGCTTCCTGGGGTGGATCCTGCCTCCAGGCCGGAGGGCCAGGCCACGCACAGGACTGTGCCCAGCACCCTCAGTCCTCCCTGCTCCACCCTGTGGCCCCAGGGCCTCGCACCCCATTTGCTTTGAGGCACTTGAGCTGCCTGAGCCTTCTGGGGTGTTTCCTCCCCAGGTGGGAAGGCGGTGTGGACTGTCTGGTCAGTGCCCATCTTGGCAGCCCTCGCACTCTGAGAACAGAATGTCCCCCTGTCCCCGGAGGTCTGCATGCCCCACAGCTCCATCCCAGGGCACCCATGGGAGCAGGTTTCCCACCCACTGGCCAGGGCCAGGCCCCTTCCCTTCCACTTCTCTCAGCTTCCTGGTTTCCAAGCCAACAACTTTCTCACAGCCCTTCACTTTGTGCCAGTCATTCAGATTTATCTGGAACCACCAACCCCCCTCCCCATACCACCCCATTCCCAACCCTGCGATTCCACTCCCCCGTTCTCCCTTCCTGGGGACCAAGGAGCAGGCTGCTGTTCTCAGTGGTGATCGGTGGGCTTCTGATGTCACGACTTTGTGTCCTTTTTCCCGGGGCGGGTGGGCAGCCTGGGAGAGAAGGAGCAGCCATACCCTCTGCTTTGCAGCCAGACCTCTATAGCCTCTTGTTGGACAATTGATGGTTTATTTTCATGAAAATCTATATATATAAAAGCCTAAGCGACCGTTCGACCGGTAGCTATGACATGCACTGAACATCAGGGGGCAGATGCTCAACGCACAGACATGGAAACATGGAACAGATTGATGAATCTCAGAGGGAAGCGGGGAGAGGGGAGGGCAGGAAGAGATTAACCGAAGATCTTATATGTATACTAGAGGCCCGGTGCACGGATTCATGCACTGGTGGGGTCCCTCGGTCTGGCCTGTGGGGATCGGGCTGAAACTGGCAGTCCAACATCCTCCAAGGGGTCCTGGATTGTGAGAGGGTACAGGCCAGGCCAAGGGACCCCACCAGTGCATGAATCTGTGCACCAGGACTCTAGCAGTTATTTTTTTATTATTTTTTATTTTTTAAATATATTTTATTGATTTTTTACAGAGAGGAAGAGAGAGGGATAGAAAGTTAGAAACATCGATGAAAGAGAGACATCAATCAGCTGCCTCCTGCACGCCCCCTATTGGGGATGTGCCCACAACCCAGGTACATGCCCTTGACCGGAATCGAACCTGGGACTCTTGAATCCACAGGCTGACGCTCTATCCACTGAGCCAAACCGGTTAGGGCTCTAGCAGTTATTAAAATAATAAGTTCTGCTCTGATACAAATCCAAGATGTGCTTGAATTTCAAAAATGGGGCCAGTGTGAATCTGAAGGACAGAATTCACCGGCTCTTGGCCCCGAAGACTTCTGGAAGCACCGGCCTCAGGTGAGGTCCCTTTTCCACCTACGGAACAGCAGCTCCAGGGCTCCCATGTCCTCGGTCACCCCCTCTGAGAAGTTCACCTGGACGGGGCCACCCTGCCCTGACCAAGCAGGAACCCAAGTCTTCACCTTTTCTTGGGGTAAAACTCCTGGCAAAGTGGAGACATGTCTTAACACTAAGAAGCACCATGGTCACAGCCTCAATGGCCACCTTTCACCCCAACCCCTTCCCTGGATGCCCTCACACTGCGTGACATCCCACTTGGGTAGCCAGGGGACCTGGGTGCTGAGGGGCTCCTCAGGCTCTGGGCACAAAGATGAGCATTTCTGCCCACCCCTCCCCTGCCTGGGTAACCCTGTGTCCCTCAGCGCTGCACCCACCGGGCTGGGGCCTGGGCAGGACGCCCAGGTTCCTCACTGGCTGCTTCCTGCTGGTCCAGATCACAGGTCAGCCTCCCCACCTCTCAGAGGCCCCACCTGGGCGTCTTGGGACCCCCAGCTCCACCCCGACTCTAAAGACTCCAGTCTCCAACTCCTAGGCCTGAAGCTGCCTCCTGCCACCTGACCTCCCCATCACGGGTCCTCAGCAGCTCCTCCTGGGCCAGGCCTTGACCTTGAGAGGAAAACCGCACAGCTTATGTACTTACCTATTAGGTGACCAGACACCCCGTTACTTCATGTGATTGACTTGAGAAAGAGCCGGAGTTCAGGCCTCAGCACATTTCTCTCCAGGCCCGAGCTGAGGGCTGCTGGCCCCGAGCTGTCTGTAGGGCGCCAGGCCGTGAGAGGGAGCCAGACAGCCGTGCCTCAGCTTCCCCCTCTGTCACACAGGGATCAGCAGTAGGTCCTGCCTCAGAGACTGAAGATTCAATAAATCAATGTGTGTCGAGTATTTGGGAGCAGCCAGAACAGAGCAGCTGTGGGAAATCGCTAGCCATCTGATTTTTTATCCTGTTTTCCACTCTGCCTGTGCTGGACAAAGGCCACCCCCAGGCGTTAGGAGGACATCGGGGAGCGGACAGGGAATGGGAGACTCTGGGCAAGTGGGAAAGGCCGGGATACTGTAAACCTGTGTGTGGAGAACGACCTTGCCCGCCTGGCTGACGGTGACCAGAACAGAGCCACATGCCTGCCCACCCGCAGGGAAAGGGCAATTGGCGGTTTACTTCAAGGAAGTGATATTTTTGGAGAAGCCTCTTGCAACATAAAAGTACACACATTGCTTAAGAGAAAAGAGGCCGTTTTACTGCCTAACCTGCCAGAGACGGAGGCCCATTAGCCCACGTTCCAGGCCTGTCGGTAGCGCTCTCTCGGAATGTAAAGGTCACGTTACGGGAGTAATTGGTGTCTTAAATAGTCACCTATAAATAGGACAGATGGAGTCGGAAGCAGCAAGGAACGAGGAAAGGTGCTGGGAACAGCAATTACCCTCGAGTGAATCACGTTCGAGGTGATGGACGCTGCTGGAGGAGAAGGGGGCGCAAGGCCATGGTCCCTGCCGCCAGCCCTGCAAGAACCAGGTGCTCCCGCCAGGCGGCTGCAGGGGCTGACCCCGCGGGGTCCATGGAGCTGCCTTTGCTCTCTAGATGGTCCCTGCCTGCGGGCTGGTGGGGGCGGTTCTGGCCCCAGAGCCCACCTGCCCTCCCCATGGCCCTGAAGAGCCAGGTGACCAAGCTCTGTACAGACCACAGTCCACCCAACGAGGTGGGGCTTCTCAGGGACGATGCACAGCAAAGGGTCACCTCTGCTTGAGCAAAGGGGTGAGCCCTGACCCACCTGGGGAGCCTGACCCCTTCTTCCTCCCCTCTTAAGGGGTCAAGCTGCCCACGAGCTGGGCGGGGTCGGGGGGAGGTGAGTGAGACGAGTAGGCAAGCTCAGGACCAGATTTTGAATTTATTTAAAATTTTGACATTTTGTTTTTGTTGTCGATTTTCTGGCATCAGTTTTGATTTGGTAAAATATTGTGTTAAAGCCCTAGCCGGTTTGGCTCAGTGGGTAGAGCGTTGGCCCACAGACGGAAGGGTCCCGGGTTTGATTCCGGTCAAGGGCACAAGCCTCGGTTGCAGGCTCGATCCCTGGCCCCTGTCAGGGCACGTGTGGGAGGCAACCAATCAATGTGTCTCTCTCAGGTTGATGTTTCTCTCCCCTCCTTTCACTTTCTCTAAAAATCAATGAAGCCCAGCTGGCGTGGCTCAGCGGTTGAGTTCTAGGTCAGGGCACATGTCCAAGTTGCAGGCTCGATCCCCAGTGCAGGAGGCAGCTGATCGATGCTTCTCTCTTATCGATATTTCTATCTCTCTATCCCTCTCCCTTCCTCTCTCAGAAATCAATAAAAATATAAATAAATATTTATTTATAAAAAATAAAATTAAAAAAAGTGTTAAAGTTCTATTGAATTGACCTCAATTGCTGAGTTTTTGGTGCCTCTTAAATTTTTTGCCCAAATGAGCAAGGCCCCTCCTTCCCCACACCTGGCCCTGGGGGACACCAGCCCAGTCCACCCTCCCTCACTCCCTCCCTAGCACGAGAGTTTCGGTTCTTTATACACACAGTTTGATGGTGACACAGTCACACCCTTGGGCTTAGTGAGATGGGAGGGATAAGAAGAAAGGGCCCTGCCCTGGCTGGTTTGGTTCAGTGGCTAGAGCATAGGCCTGGGGACTGAAGGGTTCTTGGTTCAATTCCAGTCAAGGGCACATGCCCAGGGGCTCGGTCCCCAATAGGGGGTGTGCAGGAGGCAGCTGATCAATGATTCTCATTATTGAAGTATCTCTCTCGCTCCCTCTCCCTTCCTCTCTGAAATCAATAAAAATATATTAAAAAAAAAAAAAAAGAGAGGACCCTGCAGTGGGGGTGGGGCTGGACCCTGCAATCACCCCCCACCCTGCTGGCGAAGGGTGATGACTCCTGCTGTCCTCACATGCCTGCGCCCCCCTCCCCCTGCTTCAGTGGTGGGCCAATCAGTTCTATTTCCTACAAAGTGAAGTAAAACAAAAACCGCATGAATGCCTTGTCAGGGTGACAAGCAGAAGCAGCAAAGATTGAGCAGTTCAACAGCAGGTGGAGAACAGACTTTATTTTATTTTTCTGCCTCAAGTTCATCTTTGAGTATCAAAGCCAAGGAGCATAAAGGGCCAGAGGGTGAGCTCAGACCCTGAGTGTGCATGTGTGAGTGTGAGTGTGCAAATGTGAGCATGTGCGTGTGCACTTGAGTGTGAGTGAGCATGCAAGTGTATGTTTGTATTGTGTGAGTATGTGTGAGCATGTGAGTGTGAAAATTGTGTATGTGTGCGTGAGCATGTGAGTGTGTTTGTGAGCATTGTGTGAGTATGTGTGAGTGAGCATGTGAATGTGTGAGTGTGTGAGTGAGTGTGAGAAAGACAGCTGAGAGGAGCCCAGAGGAGAACCCACAGTGAGATGCTGTCTCCATGGGGAACGTTTCTCAGTTCTAGTTTCTCAGTTCTTGCAGCCAAGTCCCACGTTTCCCTGAACAGAGGAGATGCCATGATGGGCATGGGTTGTGGTGTGCTGTGTGCTGTGTCACAGCCACGGAGACCTGAGAGATGTGGCTGGGGGTGTCCTCTTCCACAGCCGGGTGGACTCCTGCCTCAGTGCTCTCTCCTCGGCACCTCACCCCCCAACCCTGGGGCTTGTGTGGGTGCATTCAGTGTGGCAGGGCCTGACACTCCATCTGATCTCTGGAGGAGCGGGTACACCAGTTGGGGTCCTTACTTGACAGCAGTAGAAGCTGGCTCATTCCGTTTGAAGGGATATCAGAGAGTGCAGTGCCATGGGGAGGTCAGAGATGCTTCCAGAAGCAGCCAGCACCCCAACCTTGCTGAGACCTGGCCCACTAGAATCAGCCTGAGCCCAGTAGCACCCACAAACACAAAGGTTTTGTGCTGAGCCTGGCCCTCCAGTCCCCCACCCCAATCGCCGTCTCCAGGGCCGCAGAACAATGCCATCCAAAGCGGATCACAGCGGTGCTTCTTGCACATTCGAGAAGTCTGGCAGCTCCAGGGTCAGTACACTGGCTTATTTATTTTTTATTGTTTTTAATTTTCCCCCTATTGATTGATTGATTGATTAAGGTATTACATATGTGTCCTTATCCCCTCATTTTCTCCCAACCCCCCGCTTGTGCCCTCACCCCCCCTAGTGTCTGTGTCCATTGGTTATGCTTATATGCATGCATACAAGTCCTTTGGTTGATCTCTCCCTCTTCCCCCCATCCTCCCCTGCCTTCCCTCTGAGGTTTGACATTCTGATTGATGTTTCTCTGTCTCTGGATCTATTTTTGTTCATCAGTTTATGTTGTTCATTATATTCCACAAATGAGTGAGATTATGTGATATTTATCTTTCTCTGCCTGGCTTATTTCACTTAGCATAATGCTCTCCAGGTCCTTCCATGCTGTTGCAAATGGTAGGAGTTCCTTCTTTTTTACAGCAGCATAGTATTCCATTATGTAGATGTACCACAGTTTTCTAATCCACTCATCTGCTGATGGGCACTTGGGCTGTTTTCAAATCTTAGCTAATTTTTGATTACTTTTAAAAATATTTTTATTGATTTCGGAGAAGAAGGGAGAGGGAGAGAGAGATAGAAACATCAATGATGAGAGTCATTGATTGGCTGCCTCTTGCACGCCCCTTACTGGGGATGGAGCCCACAACCCGGTCATGTGCCCTGACTGGGAATGGAACCAGGACCTCCTGGTTCATAGGTCAATGCTCAACCACTGAGCCACACCGGTTGGGCGGGTCTTATTTTTAATCTTTTCTTTTCTTCAGTTTGCCAGTGTTTCATGTCGACTGTGTTCGCAAAGGAGCATGATCACCTGAAGCTCTGATGCTCCATGCTCGGTGGGAGCAAGACAGAAGCCGTGTTGGGTGGGGGGAGGGCACATCCCTTTGCTGACGTTGGCGTGGATCTGGGGTTCCACTGCCCTCTCACTCAGGGAGGAGCTTCCTGGGGCCCCGCCTGCCTCCTCGGCAGGAATGTGGCGTCTGCCAGATGCAGACCATCCAGGCGACCAGATGTCTCCTGATTTGGGTCTCACTGTCTGACTCAGCGTCCCCAGCAGACGTCACCGTGCAGGTGAGATTCCAGCGTGTGAGGCTCTGCATTTTCGCCTCGGGTTTAGCTGACATGAGAGAGGGATGGAGCCAGAGACTCACCGGGGACCACACAGCAGATGCCGGACACAGCGAATTCCAGCCACTGGTGTCTCCTGGTGGCTTACAGCTCAATCTGCTCACTTCTCCTCACTTATTTTCCTTCTGTTTATGAGTTGCCGGCACTGTGTGATTTTATCTGCTTGCCGTCAGAGAAGAGTGAGGATTTGACTTTAGAGCCGTCAGTGGAACAAGCATCGCTGTCATCTGGTGTATCTGCTCTCTCTATCTGGGGCCCAGCGCACATGGCCAAGAACCTTCCCTGCATCCAGAGGGCCGCCATCCCTCAGAAACCCTCCTGACCCGAGAAGCCTTCCCCTGTTTGCCGTCTTAGCTGTGTGTGCTGAGAGCGAAGAGTTTGGAGAGGGTGAGGAACACAGGTTTTAGAATTAAAAGTCCAGTGTTTGACTTTAGGACTTACCTGCTGTTTACACTTGAGCTTCCCCAACACTGTTTGGGGAGGTCCCTTCACATCCCAAAATGGCCCCTGGAGCTCCAGGCATCACAACCAGATCCCAGGCAGGAAGAGGAGAATGAAGGGGGAGAGTGCACCTCTCAGCCGAGGCAGTCCTCTCGAAGGAACTTTCTAGAGTGTGGGGAAGCAGGGGACTTGGTTGGAAAGTCTGTAAGGAGGATTCTCCTCTGAGGGGACCTTGCCGAAGGCGGCAGCCCCGACCGTGACTTTTCCAAACGAGTCCCATCCCCCGGGGTGTTTTGCTAGAATCTCAATGTTTAGTCTTTAAAGACCCGACCTCGTAGAAGCATGTGCTTTCTCAAGGATGCTCACCCTGCTGACTGTATCCAGAGGTTAATTTTTGTTCGAGCTGTGGTGACAATAAAAGCCCAAGGAGGCAGGCGAACAGGGTACTTGGTGGCGATAGCCAAGCAGTCCCTTTCCTTCTCTTTCACAGAAACGTGTGTCAGAGCGATCTGTTCATCCGCCGCTCAGGGTCTGCGGTCAGCCCGGCTCTAGAGTCTCAGGCCATCATTTATATCTCTCCCTCCCTCCCCCCCCCCGCCCCCGCCTCCGAGTTGGCAAACCCCACTGCAAGGGGCGCTGAGGAATGTTTTCAAAGCTGCGCTCGTAGCTGCATCACCAACACGGGGACTGTGCTCCAGGGAGGGGGGAGCATGCGTGTTGGACAGGTGGCCCTCAGAAGGAGGCTCCCCTGCCCGGTCTGTGTTTTGGTTTTAGCTCCTGTTTGTTTTGTTTATGGCACTAACCACAGATCATAACTATGGCTTTGGTTTGCCTCCCCATAAGAATGCACGCTCCATGAGAGTGGGGCTGGGCTGATCTGTCCGCCCAATCCTGGCTGCAGCCCCTGTTGGCCTACAGAGCAGTGCAGTGTTTGCTGGAGGGTGGGTCTGAGCCTGCCACATGGGGCCAGGTGGGTGGAGACCTGCAGCAGCGACTCAGGGGCTCCCCCCTCCCCCCCCCAGCCTGGGGCCTCGCTTCCCACTGGGGTCAAATCTCCGTGGCCATGGTATGAGGGTGAAGGAGAGAGGACTCACCGAAGCCCTCCGACCAAACACACGCTTTGACAGAATTACTGTTTAGCCCCAGTTGCCACAGCTGTTCAGGAGGAGGCCGGAATACAGTGGGGCTCCATCAGCCCTGAAATTAGTCCAGAAATTTCATTTCCTTTAAATTCAAATAATGTCAGTGGAAAGCATGGAGGGTTTTTGTTTTTTAGTTTCTATTATTAAGTTAACCCCTGATCATTGATTTAAAAAGCCATGACTGTTCTCAAGAGTCACCACTGTTTTTTAATAGACTTGTTCGTTTTTGCTTTAATCACCCATTTATTTGTCTGCTGTTGTCTGAGCTTGTAGCCAGCTAGGTGCTGGCTGTGGGCACGTGGAAGGAGTACAGACCAGGAATGTAGACCCATCTGCAGGGCATGTGGCTGCTGGGGGGGAGGCTGAGGGGGAGGTTGGGGGGCAAGATGAGAAGGGAGGGCTCAGGGAACACCCAGCTGGACAGGGTCGGGCAGGAGTTAGGGGGATCTGGCACCCCCAGCAGGCAACACGGGAGTGTTCCCATTTTCCCAGCATGGGCTCCTGGTGCTGGCAGGGGTCCCAGTGAAGGGGGCCCCCAGTTCCACCTGTGCTGAATTGCTGTGGCCCCAGGCTTCTGGCCATCAGAAACCCTCAGTCCCCATGGTGGGCATCTTGATGGGTTCCAGGGATGAGCACGCCAGTCAGAAACAGGGAAATGGCATCACTGGCAGAGTATTGATCTCCACTGAGAGCAGACGGGCTTCTAGAACCTCACCTTGGCACTCTCGGAAGGGAAGTGAAGACATCCCGTGGGTGCAGAAGTCCATGCCTAACTCGTGGCCCCGTCTGCCTTCGATGCTCCGGGGCCTGCCGCTTCAGACCAGGTAAGGGGAGGCTGCCCACACAAGTGTCATTGTGCGTGGGCCTGAGGACAGGTTCTCCAGACAGTCTCCCCTTTCAGGCTCCTGAAGGAGTGCCTGCCGGGACCTCGCTCTGGCTGTTCTGGTTTGAGGTGGTTGGGGTGGCATAAACTCTTTTGCTATCTGGAAAGCAGGCACATGCCCGGGTTGCGGGCTTGGTCCCAGTGGGGGGTGTGCAGGAGGCATCCGATCCATGGCACTGTGTAATTTTATCTGGTTGCAGTCACAAAGGGAAAGAATTGCTCCCTAATTATAAGGAGGTTAAGCAATTAGGACCCAAACAGAGGCCCCAGGGCCTAGCTCTCAGACAGGGTCTTTGTATCTTCTAGAATCCTCCAAAGTTTCGACTTCTGCTCCTTTTTATGCAAACAGGGAAAGTGACCCAGAGAGAGGTGTGGATGTGTCCCAGGTCCCTCAGGTCATCAGAGGCACAATGGGTTCTCCTCCAGGTGGTGAGGGGGCGAGGGGGGGTTCCCCGAGGATTCCAGGCTGGGTCTCCCACCCACAAGGGCCTAGGGGGTCCACTGCCCCCTGAGGCCTCCTGGCTCTGTCTGCCCCCAGGTGACCTTGGCCTCTGCTTCGTCTTGGACAACACGCTGGGATCTGCTGAGAGGGCCAAGGAGAGCCCTGAGCAGAGGGCAGACCTTCAGAAACGTGGTCCTTCCCCATCAGGTTCTGTCTCTCTCGGGACCTTTCCCAGTCCATCATGAGACACAGAGCACCCTGGCCTGCAGTGGCTGAGCAAGGAGCACCCGAGTGAGGGGTCCACCCGTCGGAACAGCCCAAATCCTCACAGGGACCCCCTGCTCCGATGAGCACTGGCCCTGAGGATGTGGCAGGAAGGGCGGGTCCCCGTGCCCACCTCTCCTGAGCGCCGGGCTCTCAGCGTCTTTGCTCTCCCTCCATGCCTGTAACAGCCCCGCCAAATTCCTCTTTAGAAACCGCTTTCTAGAGGAACTCAAAATATCTGTTTCTATAAGTGTTGGCATTCGGAGCTGAGATTGACTCACATCCCAGCCAGGGTCTCCGTCCCCGGTGTCCACACCACAGGGCCTATTTTCAACCACCGGGCTGCCTGCGGTGTTGAGGAAACCTGGGTTAGCCAGCGTCACCCTCTCGACCAGACTGTCGATCGGTTTGTCCCAAGTTCAAGGAGGACTGTCTGCAGCCGTCCCTGAAGCCACGAGCTTTCCGAGTGATCACAGACAGGTTCTGTTCCGTTCAGTGTCGTCTGCCCTTACGTTTTAAGTGTGTCTAATTGTGCCCTGGGAGATTTTTGTTTAAATGGGCGAGTGGAGTGTGGAAGTAGGAATAATAGCAGCAGGTCACGCCCGTGCACGGCGTCAGGAGGATGCACATTCTGAGCCCTGGCACCTGCAGAGGGCCAGGCGGCTGTCATCCTCCTCCCTAGGGATGAGGAAACAGGGTCGGAGTGTCACCTGGCTTAGGTAGTAAGGGGTCTTCAGCTCTTTCATTCCATCTATCCAGACGTTCTCATCACTGCAGGGAAGATGATGCTTTAAAGTAACAATGCTTACCTTTGGGGATTGTTTTGAAGGTGACTCACTGAGTGCATGCAGCAGGCGCTCATTGTGTGCAGGCCCCTCCCTTCCACTGTGTGTGTGATTGACCCCAGATAGCTGCCCCGTGTGGACGCGGCTGGGATTGCAGCTCCCCTGCTCTGCCCTCTGTGCTCTGGAACCCTCAGGGCCTGGGGCCTCGGGCCTGGGGGGTGGGCGTGGGGAGAAAAAAGGTTCAGCTGGAGCTCAAGGTTGGGCTGCAGGCTTCAGGTGATGGTTCCTGACCAGGTGCTGCTTGTGACGCACGTCTGACCACGGGGTGAGGGAAGCTTGGGTGCTTACAAGAGGCGTCAGGGCATCGGTGTGGTCTGCAGGTAGCAGAAACCTGATGGGGAGGCTCGAAGGATGAAATGCGGATTCCCTGAGCAATGAGAACGTCAAACCAACCATGTAGCTTCTCAGTATAAGTTTTTCCCCTGCAATATCTGAGACATTCTTGTGCTAAAAATTTACTTGTGGTTTATCTGAAATTCCAACTGAACTAGGTGTCCTGCGTTTTTCCTTGTTAAACCCTGAAAACATGGTGCTATGAAAAGATGCCAGACTCAAAGGGACAAACACGGACTGGTTCCACTTCTAGGAAATGCCCAGAACAGGCAGATCTGCACGAGGGGAAGCAGATGGGTGGTCATCGGGCGGGGGTGGGGGGGGGAGGGTCAGGAAGCGGGTATCTGCTTAATGAAAGGGTCTGGAACCAGATAGTGGTGATGGTCCCACACACTGGAGGCTCTTAATGCAATGGCTTTTATACTTATTTTTTTTAAAGATATTTTATTGATTTCAGAGAGGAAGAGAGAGACAGAAACATCAACCATGAGAGAGAATCACTGATCGGCTCTTCCTACACGCCCCACACTGGGGATCAAGCCCACAACCCCGGGCATGTGCCCTGACCGGGAATTGAACCGTGGCCTCCTGTTCATAGGTCGATGCTCAACCCCTGAGCCGCGCTGGCTGGGCTGAATTGTGAGCTTCACAATTAAAACGTCTTGCTGCATCTCCCCTCCACTCCTAGCAGTGGGCGGTGGTCCCTGTCATTGGTGAGGGGAGAGGGGCAGGCTTCTCCACTCTCTCACCAGGACCCCAAGGCTGACAGACATGGCTGTACCCGCACCACCCCCACCCCCTGGTGGGGAAGAGCCCCTCTTGGTCCCTCTACTGAGATGTCAGCGCTGCCCCCGCAGCCACCCTCTCTCTCCCTGTGGGTGTCAGGCTCTTCCTCGTTGCCGTCGGGAGCCTGGAACAGGCCCTGGTCTGCCTTCTGTCAGGGTGGGAGACCTCCTCTCCCCGCAGGGTGAAGGGCAGGGTGCAGGTCGTTGCTGTGGATTTGAATCCAGGAGCGTTGCTTGGGAATCTCTCACGAGCTGGCCCTGGTGTAGACACAGTGGCCAAGGCCAAGACAGGTCCTGCCTTCCCGAATCTGCAGTCTGTGAGGTGCCCTAGAGGCAGAGCCCCCCCAGAGGAATAATCCCTCAACGGCTCCATGGTAACCGAGCCCTAAGGGAGGAGGAGAAAGAGATGAGTGTGTGTGTTATGGAAGGTGTATTCCTGGCCACATGGCTTGACTCAAATGGTCCTGGTTTTGTCAGTCCTTGAGATTTTAAACAAGTCATGTCAACTTCTGAGCCTCAGTTTTTTCACCTATAAAGTGGGAGCAGGACAGTGATATTTAAGAAATAAGACCTACTCTTAGAGTCTGTGTGAGAGGGTGTTCTCATGTCCGTGTTCGCAGCCCCAGCCAGCTCCCTGTACGTGCATCTAGTGACTGGTCCTGCCTCACCCGGGAGAGGCCTGGGGTCTGAGGCACCTCCGCTCCTTCCGGCCTTGGGGTTCCCAAGTCACAGAGCACAGGCAGGACCTGGGGGTGAAAATGGTCCCAGTCACTGTGGGGGAGGGTCCTCGGTCTGGGGCAGTCCCTCATCTTACAGACAGGACTGACACCCTGTGTCACTTCTGTCTTTCCTCCAAGGACCCGCATGACGAATTCTTGCCGATTTCACTCTAGGAGAGACCTGCTTTTCTCTTTAGATAAACGCATTTCCCTTATGTTGGTGGAAACCCGAATCTATGCATGTGCTAGTGCTTCTGCCTTAGCTGCCAGAACACATCGGCCGGCCCGGCCAGTGTGGATCAGTGGTTAAGCTCAACCTATGAAGGAGGTCACGGTTCAATTCCCATTCAGGGGACATGCCTGGGTTGGGGGCTTGGTCCTCAGTGTGGGGCATGCAGGAGGCAGCCAACCGATGATTCTCTCTCATCATTGATGTTTCTCTCTCTCTCTCCCTCTCCCTCTCTGAAATCAATAAAAATATATTAAAATAAATAAACTAAAAATGCTGCAGCTTTTAAAAATAATTTTTAATTACCCAAGTGGTACAGAAACTTATTCTCCTTCTAAAAAATTAACAATAAAGAATGACCGAGCAGGGAGCTCGGGGGTTGGCCAGTGCATCACGTGCTGGGGGCAGCTCCCACCTCCACAGGAACAGAAACCCCACGTCAGGACCCTCCGACCTCGCTGGTGTGCTTCCGCCTGGAGTTCCTCCTCTGTATCCTTTGTAACACAGTGGGACGCGTGCTAGAAGACCCAGCGGTGACAGAGCAGGCTGCCCGCCCCGGTCTGTCTCCCCCAGCCTGGGAGCGCGCGGGGCATCTGTCCACATCTTCCGTCTGTGCTGATGTGGAGATGGATGTAGCCAGAGTACATACTGCCGTGCAGGGTGAGCTTTCCCCCATCAATATCACCATGCACATGTCCTTTGGATACTTGCTTTTTATATTAACTCCATGCCTTGGGAATCTTCTGAAATGTCAAGTAACAAATGATGTTTGAAGTGATACCAACAGGCTTAACCCAGAGTCAGGGACCCCCATCGGTTAACATACGTGGATGGTCTCTGGGGGGCGATGTAGTCCAGCTGGCGTTTCTATTTTGCCCGTTGCCCTGCGTGCGCTCCTGTGGGGTTTTGCTCCCCGAGGACCAGAACTGTGCCTCAATCCAGTAGCTCCCCTTGAGCCTGAAAGGAACGCTTGTCACAACAAGCTGCAGGAACAAGGTGACACAGTTAAACTCACGGTGGCGCTCAACGGGCCTCTCGAGTTCCCGAGGAATGACGGTCCCCATCCAGCCTCATGCTGTGTCTCCCAGGGGCCCAGAGTTTAGTGTCACAGGGTGAGGCCTTCTGGCAGTCTCTGCTCAACAACCTTGTCTGAGGATGACCCAGACACCCAAACTCGGGGACTTGAACCCACGCTGGGGGTGTGGGCAGGAGTACACAGGCAGCGCCCAGAGAGCTGACACTCGGCAGGAACGGGGGCTGCGTCAGAGATGCGAGGGGAGTGGATGGAGTCCGAGAATGCGGGACACGGGTCACAGGGCCAGGAGAGGGGGATGGGAGGCCTCTCTCCCCAGTGGGGCTGGTGCCAGTGCCTGGTGCTGAGGGCAGGGGAGGTCAGCTGGGAAGGAGAGGAGGGGGGCCAGATGTGGAGTCCTCAATTTTCAGGGAAGCTCCAAAAAATAAGGATCTGCCCTGAGAGTCTGCTGGCCCGTGTGGGTGCTCACTTGGTGTCTGCTGGGTGAGCTGTGGGTGGGTCTTGTAAGCTGGGCCCCTGCCAGCCCCTCCCCTGCTGGGCATTGCTTCAGCCACTTGGCCGGGAATCTAGAACAGAGGAGCCGCGAGTAACCCTGCCTCTCCGGCCCGCAGCCCTGGGAGTCTGCGTCCCTCGGGTTTGCGGACGCCTACAAGCAGAGGCTGTGCCTGGATAACAAAGCCAGGCCTGGGGCGGGGCCCAGATCAGGCCACCCCTAGACATGTCAGGTGTTGAATTGTGTCCCCAAAAAGATGTGAAGTCCTGGCGTCCGACCTGTGGCCTGGTTTGGAAATGGGGCTGCTGCAGATGTAACTGGTGAGGATGAGGTCACGCTGGGGCAGGGCGGGCCCCGATCCGGTGACTGGTGTCCTCATGTGGAGGCCCAGTGATGGCACAGATCAGGGAGCAGCCACTTGGTGACGGAGGCGGAGATGGGGTGAGGCACAGCCAGGGACCTCGGGAGACACCAGAAACGAAGAGGCAGGAAGAACCGCCCCCCCACCCCGCCCCACCCAGGAGCAGGGCCCTCCACTCCTGGATCCCCCTCAGGAAGCCGCTCCCAGGCGTCGGGCCTCCAGAACGGTGAGGGTCAGCTCGCTGGCTCTCAGCCGCCCAGTGTGTGGTGCCTTGTCACGGCCGCCCCAGGACCCTCAGACCTCAGGTAACTTAGCTCACGCAAGTGACTTCCCCTCATCCTGACCTCACCCCCAGCCCCAGACATCCCTGGAAACGGAGAAGCACCGAATAAGCAGATCTGTGACCCTGTCTCTTTAGCTCAAGGCCACGAGAACCAAAACAGTAAACTGCCCAGCCGGCCGGTGTGGCTCTGTGGTTGAGCGTCGACCAATGAACCAGGAAGTTGCCCCTGGATTCCCGGTCAGGGCACATGCCCAGGTTTTGGGCTCAATCCCCAGTGGGGCGTGTGCAGGAGGCAGCCAATCAGTGATTCTCTCTCATTATTGCTGTTTCCATCTCTCTCTCCCTCTCCCTTCCTCTCCCTGAAATCAATGAAAACATATTTAAAACAAAAATAAAAACAACAGAGTAAATTTGAAGCACCTAAGGAAATAGGAAGCTGGTGGTGTAGACACAAAAAAGTTTCTAAAAGAACCCACCTGTGGATGCCTTCCTTCTGGATTTGGCAAACGGGCTCACGGGGGGCCTCTTGGTGGGTGACTCTCGGGCTTCGGGTGGGCCTGGCCCCGTGGACTCGGCTCCGCGCTGTCCTTGCATCTCCTTGCAGCCCAGGGCTCCCACTTCCCAGCTCCAGTGGGAGGGGGGCCAAGCTCTCTCCTTCCTGAGGCCTCACCTCTGTCTACACCGGGGCCGCCACCTTTCCTTGGGTGTCTTTGGCGCCCCATCTAAGCCAGGCCACTGCCCCTGCGCCCCGGGACTTCTCAGGCGGGCCTGGCCCCTGGAGCACAAAGCTGGGGCCTGGCTGGGCCACCTGTGTCCTGTCAGGAATTGTCCTTGGCCTTGAGGTGAACGTGCTGCTGGGCCCGTTACTTTGAGGACGGCTGGGGCCAAAGAGGTGGGGCAGGCCCCTCGGAGGCCTCCCAAGAGACCAGGCGCCTCCACCAGGCACCGTGCCCCAGCCCAGGGGACACCCTTGATGGGGGGTCTTGACCTGTGGATGCTGGCCTCTTCCTTCCTGAAAAAGAGCCCCAGGTGGAATATGTAACTCAACCCCCAAGGGGCTTAGGTGGGACCAACGTGGCTCCTGACCTTAAACTGGTGTCAGGAGGAGCCCAGAGGAGCCCAGAGGAGCCCAGAGGAGCCCGAGTGAGTTAGTGAAACCTGCGGGTCAGGGGAGACCGAGGCCAGCTCACCCCTGGGCTGATGTCTGCGGCTTTCTTGTTTCAGACGCCAACACAAGCTCAGGCCAGTATAATAGTGCTGATTACCTTAGTATATAGATCATGATTATTTATAATTAGCATTTCAATTTCTGTGAGGAGATCGCTTCTAAATTGCTTGAAAATGGTCCTTGAGTATTTTAAACATTCCCTCAGCAATTTTACTTACTCTGTCATTGCAGTAAGCTGCAGCACCGCACAGAAAGTGTGCAGGAAGTGGATCAGCCCCGTCCCCGGGTGAGTGAGGACCGAGTCCCAGGCCTCCCTGCCCTGCTCATTGGTGTTTGCTGGGAAGCTGAACAGTGGAGAGGGGAGCTTTCATCGGCGAGAGCATTTTGGGGTCTCTCCGTGACCATTAGGTCACAGAGCGAGGATCACAGAGAGTGGGATGAGGAGAACACGTAGGGCCTGATCCTGTCCCTCCGCCGACCCCTGTGGGGTCCGAGGGGCTGCTGGCCACATCTGTGTGCTCCAGAGCCTATCCCAGCATCCGGCCATGTCAGGTGCTGCGCAAACACCTGCTCAGTGGAGAAATGAGGGGACACACTGGGGTAGGGGGACATCGCCCACTGGCCACTGGGGAGGGAAAGCAAGCCGCCTGCCAAGCTGGTGGGCAGAGCCATTCCACGGGGCAGGAACTAGGTTTAGGGAGGACAGAATGTCACTCACCAGGTTGTTTGCTTGGGCTGCCCAACGAAACACCACGGAACAGGAGGCTTAGACAGCAGACCAGCTCTGGAGGCTGAACGCCCAAGACCAAGGTGTGGGCCGGGCAGTTCCCCTTGGGCCTCTGTGTGGTGTGTAGACGGCCCTCTTCTCCCTGTGTCCTCAGGTGGTCGTCCCTCTGTGTGGTCTGCCCTGATCGCCTTTTTTAAAAAATATATATATATATTTTTATTGATTTCAGAGAGGAAGGGAGAGGGATAGAGAGATAGAAACATCAATGATGAGAGAGAATCATTGATCGGCTGTCTCCTGAACACCTTCTACTGGGGATCAAGCCCGCAACCCAGACATGTGCCCTTGACCAGAATTGAACCTGGGACCCTTCAGTCCACAGGCCAACGGTCTATCCACTGAACCAAACCAGCTAGGGCTGATCCACCTCTTTTTATAAGGACACTCGTCATGAGGCATCAGGGCCACCCCAGTGACCTCAGTCTAACTTGGTCACTTCTGTAAAGGCCCATTTCCAAATACAGCCACCATTGGATGCACCAGGGGTCGGAGCTTCCACATTTGAATTTTGGGGACACAATCTGGGCCTGGCTGAGTTGTGTCAACTACAGCTGCAGGTGCGTTAGGATCCCCACTTGGGATGGGAGGTGGAGGAAGCAGGATGGGGCAGAGCTGGGGGTGAATTGGACGCAGGCCCCACAAGACCTTGGTCAATGCCTCCAGGAGCTCTGGATGGACACTGGCCATGAAGGTGTCCCAAGATGGGCTGGGATGGCTGGGCTCATCCCACTCACCCAGTCCCCAGAAATAGCTCGATCTCTGTGAAGCGGCTCTCTGGCGAGGCTGATCCCAAGAAGCTGGTGGCCATTTGCTTTGGAGACAGGAAGGAGTCCAGAGGTCAATGCCCTCGTCTCCCTGCCTCTGTGGATGGCCTCAGGCACAAGAGCTCTGTGTACCCAACTTGAGGCAACTAACCTGGAAGGCCAGACACAGCCTCCCCCTGTCCTCACTCCTGTTCCCCTCCCCCGCAGCGGCCCTGGGATGGGACCCCCGTTGAAGCATTGTGCTCCAGCCTCCCTCAGCCTCTGCGCTCTGGGACCTCCAGCCTGGAGAGCCTGGACTGCAGGGCGAGGGTTTCACCTGCCCCTGGCACGGGGTCACCAAAGGCTTCTGGCGTGAGGGATCTGGCCAGCTGCACCTCAGGACAGTGACTCCAGCCACAGTGGAAAGGGCAGGGGCACCCAAGTGGCCATCACAGAAACTGAGGTTGGGGTGCTGGCAGCAGCGGGGGGACAGAGGGGCAGGGGAGGGAGGTGCCCTGTAATTTATCTGACGCAGAACCAAGGACTGTGATTAACTTGGATCTGCTCCCAGCTGGGCTACTCAAGCCATCCTGGTGTCCGACACGTCGTGTGTGGATTCGTGGACATGTGCCCCAGACGCCACCTTGAGTTGACCTCCTTGTCACAGCTCCTGGCTGGGTGGTACGCGGACAGCCCTGGCCACTGAGTGTCTCACACTAAATATCAGCTTGGGCGGCAGGACTCTGTCTGCAGCTAATGGGGTGGGCAGTGTGGGCTGGAACAGAGTCTGGGGCCACTGTATTCTATAGCGAATAGAAACCCTGCCCCAATTCCCGATTTTATCCTCTCTAATGTGAAACTGTAACAGAGCGGTGGTAATTTCGTTCAGCTGGTCCTGAAAGCAGCAGTGGGAAGCTCCCTGTGTCGTGTTTCCACAAGATTACAATTCTCGGCGCCATGACTCAGGCAGCCTCCCGCTGGAGTTAGGACAAAGGAACACCACTGGCTCCATTTCTTTTCAGATTAACACGAAGGTAGCACAAAAGCTTGTAGCAATTTGAAACACATCAGCTCATCACAGCTATAAAGTAGCCAGGATGCTTCTTTATTCACAGACACATAAGGTGTTAGTTGTAACTTCCCCGTGGATTTTGGAAGTAGGGCGTGCTGAGGCCTGTCTGGGTGTGAGCGGCAGAGAGGGTGGTTAGCTGGGTGTCAGTTATCTGTAGCTGTGTGACCATGAGCCTCGGGGGCTTCAAATCACCATTTATTTAGCTCTTGTTGCTGGGGGCTGGCAGTTAGTGTGGGCTCAGCTGAGTGGTTCTTCTGCTGGGTTTGCCCACACCTGAAGTCAGCTGGTGTCCCGGCCTCACTCTCGCGACTGGCGGTTGGCTGGGTGATGGGTGACTGGCTGTGTTACTCTTAGCATCCACCAGCTTGCTGCTCATATGGTGGGATCCCAGTCTGGCCAAGAACATCAAGGCAATGAGCCCCATAAGCAAGACCTTTTATAAAGCCACTCATTTTTAAAAAATCCATTCATTTGTTTTAATCATTTATAACATAAATGTATCATTTTGACCACTTTTTAAAATATATATATATTTTTATTGATTTCAGAGAGGGAGAGAGGGAGAGAGAGAGAGAAACATCAATCCTGAGAGAGAATCATTGATCAGCTGCCTTCTGCATGCCCCACACTGGGGATCGAGCCCACAACCCAGGCATGTGCTCTTGACCAGAATCGAACCCTGGACCCTTCAGTCCGCAGGCTGACGCTCTATCCACTGAGCCAAACCGGCTAGGGCTCATTTTGACTACTTTTTGTTGTTGTTTTTGTTTTTTAATCCTCACCTGAGGATATTTTTTCCACTGATTTTTAGAGAAAGTGGAAGGGAGGGTGTGTGTGATGTGTGTGTGTGTGTGTGTGTGTGTGTGTGTGTGCGTGAGAGAGAGAGAGAGAGAGAGAGAGAGAGAGAGAGAAACATCTATGTGAGAGAGACATACTGATTGGTTGCCTCCCTGGGTCCTCCTGGGATGATCATGCCCCTAACCCCCACCACTCTGTGTCCAGAGGCAAAACCCCAAGCCCTAAGTGGCCTGGAGGGAAAAGCAGAAGCATGGATTTATTTTGCAACTACGAGATTCAGTCTTCAGCCCATCCTGATGCTAAAGGATCAGGTTGTTGTTGTTGTTTTTTTTTTTTTTTTTAATATTTTTATTGATGTGTGTGTGTGTGTGTGTGTGTAGAGGGAGAGAGAGAAACATCCACCATCAGCGTGTGCCCCCGGGCATGTGCCCTGACCAGGAATCGAACCAGCAACCTTTTTGGTGCACGGGACAATGCTCAAACAACTGAGCCATACTGGCCATGGCAGGATCAGGATTTTTGGGTGTTTTTTGTTGTGTTTTAGTGTGATGATGTGAACAATGATGTTTGGAAACGGAAACTGAAAGGAAAGACCCAGGTGTTCCCCCTCTCCTAAGTGTTTCCAAGAAGTGACACTGAGCTTGTTTTCAACGCCTCGGGTGATGGGTAGACCAGTTTTGTCACCATGGCCAGTGCAAGCATTGGGGTCTAAGGGCACTTATCCACACCTCTTTTTTTCAGAAAACAACTCTTCTGTTGTCATTCTGAGTATTTGGATTTTATATATTTTACTAGTGGCCCGGTGCACAAAATTTGTGCACATTAAAGGGGAATTAACACATTAAGCGCCCTGTCAGTCACTGGTGACTGACACTATACTTTCTGTTGGAAGACAAAACAGTCTGGGCGCTTAAAGTGTTAATTAGAGGAAATATTTAATATTGCTATTTGCCCTTTCTCTATAATAGAAGTGTCAGAGATGAAAGAAAATTAGTAAAATTTATATGAAAATCTCCCTCCTTTCACAGTCTGGGTTGTGTTGTGGGACCCAGAGTAAGTGCCTGCCCACCTGTGTGTGCCTTGAAATCACACAAGACCCAGACCCAGCCGGCCCCACCCCCATCAAGCCCCACAGGGTGGGGGGTGGTCCCCCGGCCCAGCCTCAGGTCTCCTGGCCCCAGTGCGAGGGTGTGATGACCATTTGCATATTAGCTCTTTATTATATAGGATTCCCAGTCAAATCAAATCAGGATCTGTGCCTATGCCTACATCCTATGCCTGGGGCATTTAATAGCCTCCCCAAAAGCTACCGAGCTATTCCTCCCCTTCATACTAACCCACTGGGTTGTTGTTTTTTTCTGGAAGCATTTCCTTGATCCCACTAGAAATAGTCCCGAGTAACTCCTTTTCCCATTTCTCAGGAATCGAATGGTGTAGTGGGCCTGCGGGATGGGCAAGCCTTTTCCCGCATGCATTAGCAATACCAAGTCTGAACGGGTGAATTTTTAGAAATAGCATGATTTTTTTTTAAATCCCAGAGAATATTTGAAAAAGGATTTGTAAGAAGAAAAAAATTAAAAATTATGCTTGCTTGCATGGGTGTGTGCATGTGTGAGGTGGGGTGGGAGGGAGACTATTCAAGAGGTTACACTGAGGTCACACTTACTGCGAGTTTCCCTCCCATGGACCCTGTGGACAAGAGCCTGCCCAGGGCGGCAGCTCCCACCTTTACCAGGGGCCTGGAGCACTGTAGTGATGTAGAGACCCACAGCCTTCAGGTCAGAGGGTCGTCTGCAGAGTTGGTGTGCAGTCCTGGGAGGGCCTGAGCACGCAGGATTTCTAAGTGGGGGGTGGGGGAGGGTAAGGTCTCTTTTTCAGGTACCTGTGTCTGGTGGGGGCCTCCAGGGAGTATCTACTGAGCAGGGTTAGGGTGCAAGGGGCTTTGCGGGGGTGCTGTAACACCTGTGAAAGATAAAGGGGGCAGGACTGGGTAGGTGAAGCCTCAGACCTCCACAAAGCTGGCCGGCTCAGAGCAAAGATTGCCTGTCAGGGGCATCTGGTTCCAGTACCCCACCTGCTCCTATTGGCTGAGGCTGCCTGGAGAGGGAGGCCTCAGGCTGTACCCCACAGCCCTGTTCTGGCCTCCTGTCTCTGCCATCAGCCTGTCCTCTGGCCCCGCTGCCCTGCTCTCTGCCATCCTCAGTTCTTCCGTGGGACTCACTAGTAAAAGGCTGCTGCTGTTGGTTCAGGCTGCTGCTAACAGCTCAGTAGCTCTCGATGAGGCAGGCCCTGTGCTCCGGTCGCAGGTCCTCAGTCCTTATAACATGACAACTGCACACAGCGGTTACTATCTGCAGGGGGGGCTCTGGTGCTGAATAGTGCACCTGCCCTCACAGCCATGCAAGAGGGGGTCCAGGTTCAGACGAGGCTTTACCCCTGCTTCCCATGTGCTGGATTCCTGCCCCGTCTGTTCTCCGAGCAGCGCTGGCTTCTCCTGCCCTTGGGGCTTTGACTTTGACCTCCAGGCTGATCAGGCCAGGATTCTCTCTAGTGCCCCTTCTGCATGGCATTTTTGTAGTTTCAGCTGATGTGGCTGAAAGAGATTTCTCAACAACCACCTTGAGGGCGGGCTCTCAGGGTGTCCTGGGGGCCTCCAGTCTTTACCGCAAAAATTCCTTTTATTCTTTTTGCCCTTCTAGAAGCCCATGTTTAAAGTAATTTGTTTCCTGAAAATTGCATTTATCACTGTTTTAGTTAAAAGCATGTAACACCTATCTACCAGTATTTGAGATTAGTGACAATGTGCTGGACTTATAAATCTCTAGCAAAGTTATTTTCTTTAGCTATGGGATATTTTTACATCTTGGATAAATGTAAAGTTCGCCTTAGATTGTTAAAAATGCCAGAAGTAGCCCCAGAGCTGTGACTTTCTTGACCTATTCTAGGAGATCAGGGAAGTCCCCAGTGGGAACTTCCTTGTTTCACAGAAAAGGAAACCAAGACCCAAAGGGATAATGACCTTGTCCAAGGTCACAGGCCAGCTGGCTCTAAGTTCCCTGGGCAGTGGTATTGGGCTGATGTCCGTGTCCAGCAGCCCTGGGAAGCCTTCCTGGGTTGTCCACCGGCCAGTAGTCCTCTCCCAGGACCTGCCCAGAGCCCATGCCATTGGCCATGCACCTAAATGTACCGTGACGGGCAAGTTCGCCAATGAGAGTCTCAGATCTAGAAAATCACCATGTGCTCAGAGGTGGGCACCTGCCTGCCATTTGACCTTGGGATCACCTCTGGGGCTCTGGCTTACTTATCAGTAAAATAGGATCCCAGCAAGTTTGTTCTAAGAATTAGAAGTCATGAACCAGGGATGCCCCTGCTCCCCAAAGGCCCAGTCACACTCACGGGGGGCCCTTAAATGTCGTTTTCCTTCTCATTCATGGCAGAGATGCCCTCTCTCTATAGATCTGTGCCACATAACACTCTAGGCAAGAATTGTCCTTTCCCTATTTTAACTTAGGCACGGGGGTCCGTGGTTCTCTCCTAACAAGGAAGCATCAATCACTAATGGGGTCAGGAGAGGCCCCAGCCCTGTGGCCAAGTCAGGGGGCTCTGCTGCTGCCTGGATTCTGGTGGGAAAGATATGTGCCTCAGTTTCCACAAATGTAAAATGGATGCCTTGTTTCCATAAGTAAGTGAAATGCTCTCATATAATAGGCTCTCAACAAGCCTGAACAATGACCACATTTCCCATCAGTCTGCACACCGCAGGGCCCAGCCAGCAGCCAAGGGCTGGTTGGCGGACTTCCAAGTTCCATTTAACTGTTTACTCTGTTCATATGAGCTTTTCCTGATCAGCTCAGGTATGAGTGATCATAGATTCTAATTGAATGTAGATTAGCTCATACTGATGACACTTGGTGCTGTTGAGAACAATGCAGTATTTTTTTTTTGCTGATATAAAAGCTCAAAGTAATTTTGTTGTTGTTAATTCTCAGGGGAGGATATTTTTTCCATTGATTTTTAGAGAGAGTGGAAGGGAGGAGAAGAGGGAGAGAGAGAGAGAGAGAGAGAGAGAGAGAGAGAGAGAGAGAGAGAGAGAGAGAAACATCAATGTGAGAGAGACATCAATTGGTTGCCTCCCACACCTGCCCTGACTGGGGCCTGGGGATTGAACCTGCAACCCAGGTACATGCCCTTGACCAGGAATCGAACCTGAAACTCTTTGGTCTGCAGGTAGATGTTCTAACCACTGAACAAAAATTCTGTCCAGGGCGTTTTTATTTATTTATTTTTTTTTTTAAAAATATATTTTATTGCTATTTCACAGAGAGGAAGGGAGAAGGATAGAGAGCTAGAAACATCGATGAGAGAGAAACATCAATCAGCTGCCTCCTGCACACCTCCGACTGAGGAAATGCCCGCAACCAAGGTACATGCCCTTGACCGAATCGAACCCGGGACCTTTCAGTCCGCAAGCCGACGTTCTATCCACTGAGCCAAACCGGTTTCGGCGTCCAGGGCGTTTTTAGTGTTTTAAATTTAAAATAGTATTAAATGAATATTCTGGAGTGCATTTAACCAGGTCTCTGTCGGTTATGTTCAGGTTTTCTGTAATTCTATGCTGTAAGTCGGAATGTTTTGTACACACACCTGCGGTGCTGGTGGGATTTATCTGTGGGATGAATGCCTGGAAGTGGCTGTGCAGGGTCCAAGATTTTACATTTAATTTCTACAACATTGCAAACCGTAACTTTCTTTTTTCCAATTATAAGGGAATCGTGAATAGAGCAGGTGCATGTATGTTTATTTCAATCTAGGTGTTTGAGGAGGCTTAAGAACAGGCACAGCCAGCACCTGACATTTTAAATAGCTTTCCGTGAAACCGGTTCAAGCTCCGGAGGGACAGGCGGACCTGAGGACCTGCACAGGCTTCAGGTCACACCCAGGTATCCAGCAGAGACAGCAGAGTGGAGGTGACCCTCTATAATGGCCATCGATTAACGAGGCTGCCTCAGGACACTCCTGCCTGCCACTCCCTCTGGAGGCTCAGCCGTAAGGCAGGAGATGCTGGAGATGCAGGAGATGCAGATGTGGGTTCGGCCAGGCCAGAACAGACAGGGGTCAGGGACCACCGGCGAGGGGCGGGGCTAGTGAGGCCAGGCCAGGGGAGGTTGCTGCCCCCACCCCAGTGGGGAAACTTCCTCTAGGGTCAGACATCAATACAAGCCAGAGCCAACGATAAGAGCACGTGGGTCTCTGAAACACGATCCGCCCGTGGAGTCAAGGCTCCCAGGACACTCCCCACGGTGACCCCACTCCCGCGGTGAACCTCAGACCACAGCCCGGATCCAGGACCGGGAGCTCACGCCTGGAAACACCCCCAGTGCCCTCACGGGGTTCCCCGGGGAGGTGGGGGGAGTCCAGGCGAAGTCCCAGGGCCCGTGGCACTGTCTCCACGACCCCGTCTGCCCGGACCCCTCCCACCACGCTGTGCCCTGGCCCTAATCCAGTTCCCCATCTGTGCCTCTGCCAGTTGGCCTGCCTTCACCCCTAATCCGGCCCCTCCATGGGGGCATCTCCATAGTCCCAACCCCATGTGCCCTCCTCCCCGATCCCGCCCACGCATGTCTTATAGGCCCCGCCCAGTCCCGCCCCTGCCGCCCGCCCCCCATCTGTGCCCCCTGTCACCCCATGTCTCCCCTGCCCCTCCCAAGTGCTCCCCAGCACTACACGGACCCCTGTGTCCCCCACGCGTGTCCTCCCCGCATGTCCCCCTGTCCCCCGTATCCGCCGCGTGTCCCCCGCCCCACACGTGTTCTCCCCGCGTGTCCGCCCCACGTGTCCCCCTGCCCCCCGCGTGTCCCCTCGCGTGTCTCCCGTCCCCCCACGGCGTGTCCCATGTCGCCCCACGGCGTGTCCCATGTCGCCCCACGGCGTGTCCCGCGTCCCCCCCCCTCCCGCGTGTCCTCCGCCCCGCGCCGGCGGAACTGTGGGAGCGGCGCGCACAGGAAGTGGCGGGGCGGCGGCGGCGGCGGGCGCGGGGGGATGGGGGCCGGGGGCGGCGGGCGCCGCACTCGCTGAGGCCCGACGCAGGGCCGGGCGCCCGGGGCCGAGCGCAGGCCGGAGCGGCCCGGAGGCGGAGGCGACGCCGGGGCCACGCGCGGACCAGCAGGTGAGCGGCGCGGACCCCGCCGAGGTCGCCCCCATCGCCCGCCCGGGTCGGCCCCCGCCCCGCCGCCCGAGGTCGCCCCCTCCCGCCCCGCCCCGCCCCAGCCCCAGCCCCAGCCCCAGCCCCGCCGCAGTGGCGGCTGCGCTCCCGGCTGCGGCCTGCGGGAAGGGGCGTCCGCGGCCCGGGTTCCCCACCCCCGCCTCCCGGGCCTGGTCCAGCCGAGGTCCAGGCCCCTTTCCCACTGCCCGCCGCCGGCCCTGCAGCCGGGGGCTCTGGTCCTGGGAGGGGGCACCCCGGGAGGGCCTGGCTGCTCGGAGGGTGCGCCACCCCCACTCCTCACCCCGGACTTTGTGGGGGATCCCCTATGCTCCATCGTGGACGCGACGCGCCCCCTCCCCGGCGTGTGGGGCGCTGGTGACCTGGGACCCTGGGCGCCCGCCCCTCCCAGGCACGCGGGGCCGGTTTCACGCCGCGGGAGGGAGGGCTGCAGGTGGACTGCAGGGAGGGGCGCCGAGTTTCCAGCCTTGACTTTGGCGTTTGGACCCGAGGCTGACTGCAAATTTCCATGGTTCCCGTCAGGTGATGGGTCCATAACCCAGAGCCCTGGGAGGAAGCCACCTCCACCAGGGCCACCCGGAGGACATGCGGGCCTTGGGTCCCGGATCCCAGGACAGGAGGGTTACTAGCAGTGAAGCTACCTTGAAAAATTGTGCTGTTTTTCTTTCCACCCCCTTTAACTTTGAGAGAAGTTCAGTGAAATAGGAAAAATGCTTTTATAAATGGCTTCCCAGCCCTTTCCTTTTAAAGCATAATGTAAGTCTTGCCTAAGAGAATACTTGAGCAGTTGGATTCCTTTCATAGGAAATCTGATCTCTCGAGAAGGGAAAATGAGGGCTGCTGGCCTGGAGGCGGCCTGGAGTGAGCGGTGGCCGCCTGTGTTAAAAGTGAGAATCATCCCAGACCCGTGCCTGGTGAGCTGGTGCTGATGGGCCGAGTTGCTGCATCCAGCCCAGAGGCTCCCTACGCGTTAAATTACAGCTCTGCAGGCTGATTATACTCATTTAGGGATTGCTAATCAACGCTTTTCTCCCTTTAAAAGCTTCATAAGAGGTCAGTCAGATTCTGAACATTCTCTAATTTGATCACTTCCTTTTTGTCCCCGCCCCCTACTTTGTCCCTCCCCTGCCCCCCTTAAAGTTTCATAGTTACAGTTCACTTCTGTATCCATTTCTTGGTGACTCTCAGAGATTGTCTTAACTGTTTAATCAAGAAGCTACATGTGCTTGACATTCAGCACGCACAGGGCCTCTCCTGGGCCGTGGAAACTGTAAGGCGCCTTAACGTTTTGAACCAAACTTTATGCGCTTGGTGGAGCCTCTGTTCACCCCACCTGCAGGGCCGGGGGGGGGGGAGGGGAGGGGGCCCTACCTGGGCATCTCTGCCCAAAAGCCCGTGTCTTAGCAGTAGCCTGAAGAGTTGGTGAGACAGGGCTAATGCCAGTGTTGCGGGTGGTGAAGGAAGACGTAGCAGGGGTCTTTAAACTGGTGAGTCCTGATTCCGGGAAGCTGCGCCCAACGGGGGTGCCCCTGTCCCTGGGCTGGCCCACTCTCTTGCAGAGACGCTCCCTGTGTCTGTACACACGGTGTGTCAGGGCTGCGGACGTAAACTGGAAGTTGCTTTATTTTGGAAGTTAGAAAAAGAGCATCCATCAAAGTGACCATTTTCACTCCACTCCCCCTGTTAGCTAGCAGTGGGTCCTGATACGCTGGGTTACCCTTGACCTGTGTTATCCCCGATCAGACTCTGACCTTGTAAAGAGTGGTCGTGGAAAAACAGTGAGGTTCAGTTACCTGCTGAAGGTCAGATCACAGATCAGCACGGCCAGAATTTAAATTAAGCTCCACGGGACTCTCATCTTTTCAGATTCATGCATCAGCTGAAAGTCCGTAAACTTTTATCTCTGGTTAAATCAGAGGTAGGAGGGAATGTTGAAACCCTTACACACCCAGGGAAAATGAAAAACAGATGTGTTTGAGCAGAGCCAGATGGACTGGGGTTTGGCTTGGGAGGGTCTGGTTAATTTGTCCAGTCACATTTGACCCTGAAACACACACGTTCCATTGACTTTCAGTCTGACTTGAGAGGGGGCTGGCCCCTCACTGTTAGCTGCTCGCCCCCTTTGTCACTGTCAGTATGCACCTGTGGCAAGAGCGATGGCTTCCACTCCCATCCTTGTCTTCCCCCTCTCGCCTTGTCAAAAACTAACATTTTACTGTTACAGGTTGTGGCTGATGGATGTGGAGAGAGCAAAGCATTGGGCGGGTGGGTTACATTGGTCTGTTTCTTTTTGAACGATTTGTACAACTGAGATCTTCATTACTTAGTCTTCTCATTGAGAACATTTACCTCAGGTTGACTGAATTTTGTAAAAACAGTTGCTAAGAAGTTGTATGGGTTTTACTTTGGCAAACCATTCTTTGGTCAGTCAAACAAGGCTTGAAGTTTTAAATGAGTTGTTTCAAATGGTAAAGGGAAATGACTGTGACTTCATCTTTCGTTCCTGAAACCACTTACTGATCATTTAAAAACTAATCCTAAATTACTAATTTTAAAATCCTGCATCTCGGGCAAGCACGCTAGTGGCTCATCCTCTGACAGTCTTTCGTGTCTAGTTACTTATTTAGTACTGTTTGATTATCTTTATCAAGCAGGGTGTGAGAGAGACTGTGACACTGGTCACGGTGGGGGCCGTCTGTGTGTGTCTTCGGAGGTGGGAGCGGAGTGGAGGGGAAACTGGGGCTGTGCTCTCTGACTGGCCCTGGTGCTGTGGTCACACTGGCCCTGTCTTTTCCCCAGGAGCCAGAGGGTTGCAGACACATGTTAGATGTTGGTGTCACCACACTCAAAGGAACATGTGTCCTTGAACATGTGACAGGCAGAATTCTTCCTGGCCAAGTGCTTTGGATGGCGTGGGACTAAACGCTGAAGCTGGGCGCTCCGGTGGGAGCGGCGAGAGGCCTGTCCCAAGGCGACTTGGGAGGCCACGTGTCATTCACATGGAGGGTCTGGATCCCTCTCGGAAAGCCGTGGGGAGTGAAATCAGTCATAAAGAGCAGAGTGATGGATTCTACAATGAGCAGTAGTAAAAGCTGCTGCCAGGAAAGACCTCGCCCAGACCTGTGGCTCCCGGGGACCTGCTCCCTAAAGGTGGCACACCAGGCAAGGGGCTGGGTCCTGGAGCGCCAGGAGGGTGGCTTTCTCTCTTCATCACGTCGTTTGCTGACCTGAAAACTGTGGGCGTATATGCCGACATTAAATGTGCCCCCTCCTGCGTCATTTAGGCTCTGCGTATTGTTTTTGTAGCAACAGCTACAATTCTTGCACCTGTCCGGCATTTTATGTGCTTCTTTTGTTGTTGGATTCTCAAAACAACCCTGTAAGGATAGTAGTGTTGCCCCATTACACAGATGGAGAGACGGAGGTGGGCAGGCTTGGCCAGGGTCGCTCAGTGAGCAAGTGGTGAATCTAGATTAAAACCACATCGCCGTGATGCTCAGAAAACTCAGTAAACGAAAGCCTACATTTTAGAAACAGAGACTGAGTGAATGGCTTCCCAGAAGTACTCACTCACAAACTTCTCACCTGTGGACAGAGTCAGAAACCCCTCTCTGGGATGATAGAAACAGACACGAGGCAGGTAAGATGCTGCATCGGAAAGAACAGAACTTCAGTTTATGCAGCTTCACTGTGCCCAGCGTTTCTGTAGATACGAGGTAGGGCTGAGCGGAAGAGCTGTCCACTGACCCATCGCATAAGAACGTGCTGATGATTGCGTGAAACTCCCCGTAGATCGATTTCTAACCTAGATGACTGTCCTGGTCTAATTGGAGCGATTGATTGAGCGCAGGGATGTAACTTTTATTAGGAAGATGCACGTAATTCTTACGTTCAGAGAGAAGTCACTCAATGGATAGGCTTTGCAAAATACAGTTCAGTATCAGCAATTTTTGCCAAATGAGACAGCAGTCACATCGTTAAGTGAAGACGGCCTCAGTTTGGGTTATTCGGGAGGTGGACGTCAAGGTGAGCAGTGCCAGGAGGTTTCAGAAAAGCCCCTGGTTTCGGCAGGTCTCCTTGAGCTGTCACTCAGGCCCCTTCGCTGCAGCGCCTCCGAGGCTGAGTGTCCCGGCAGGTGCTTCCAGACGGATGACAGAGATCAGCACACACACGTTAGCGTGGAAAGGTCATTCTCGGTTTTCTAAACGGAGACACATGCTGCTGTAACTGAAGTTCTAGATATTCGCTCGCACACGCACCGGGTGGCCTGCAGGTCAGCTCCAGCTCCAGCTCCAGGCGAGCGCCCGTCTTCCCGCAGCCCCACCTGCTTGGTGCCTTTCACTACTTTCCTTCACACTTTAGAGTTATTGAGTATAAACACTTCTTTTTTTTTGGTGAACAAAGCTACATGGGAAAGTTGTAGACACAGATTCCGACAGGGGCCAGGCAGGAAGGTGAGCCAGCGACGGAGCGGTGGTGGCCGTGTGAACGTGAGTGATGACCGAGCGCCTCTTCTGGGGCCCCCTCACCTGACCCAGCACTGACGCCCAGCCAGCAGCACCGGGTGGGAGCAGGACCAGAGTTACTGACCTTTGGTCTGCTGGGACAAGCCAGGAATCTGCATTTTTATATGCAGTTATTTTTAACAGACCATGCAGGCAAATAGAAAATGTTCCTGCTTTAATTCAGCCAGTAGACCCTATTTTTTCAACCTCTAGCCTAAAATATATGTTTAATTTTTGAAATACAGTAACTGAGCTAATTAAACGAAGACACAATGGGCACTTCCCAAATGCATGCGAGGGAAGCAGGACACGAATAACGGAAGCCCAAGCCTTTATCTGCAGATGAAAACCAAAGAATACTTTTCTACTGGGTTATGCCTTTTTCGTGTATATTCCTTGCAATTAGGCTTTATAATATTCCACATACTGTCTTAGACTCTGCAATTAAATTTATTCCCAGACACTCATAATTTTTGTTGCCTTTTAAGTGGTGTTTTAAAAATTGATTTTTAATTAAATTGGTTTCTCACTTCTTGTGGGTGTTGCACAGAAAGGCAGCTGATGACATGTTTCCTCACATATTCGTGATACCAATCCTGTGTCGTAGTGGGTGTATCTCTATCACATGCCTTTCCCAGTCGCGTCATGTGTTTTTACTTTATTTTGATGAATAGAAATTCCTAATTGAATGCAGACTTTATCCATCTTTCCTTTCATGGGCAATGCCTTTGGAGTGTTGATAAGAAGTCCTGCCCACCCTGGGGTCTCCTGCATCTTCTTGTAGAAGTTTTAAAGTTTGTTCTCCACACTGAAGTCCTTACGCCCCCGGAGTTGGGTGGTGGAAGTAGGGCGTGGTTCTCTCCTCGCCCCCCACGGAGAGCCAGTGGCCCCACGCCGGTCCTCAGCGAGTGAGTCCCTTTTCCCTGCTGGCCTGCAGTGTCCCAGTCCCCTCCGTCTGGTTGTCTGGCCCCCTGGTCAGTGTGTCTGCATGGATTTGGTTGTGCCACTCGGCTCTCTACCCGTCCTGCCCTCTGGACGTCCTCCCCCTGGGTCTCTGGGGCCCCTGGCTGTCATTGTTCTTTGCTTTCCTGTGTAAATGTTCAGATCAGCTTGTCGCCCGGCCTGCGTGGCTCAGTGGTTGACCTATGAACCACTGAGGAGGTCATGGAGGTCATGGTTCGATTCCCAGTCAGGCACCTGCCTGGATTGTGGGCTTGATCATCAGTGAGGGGTGTGCAGGAGGCAGCCAGTCAATGATTCTCTCTCATCGTTGATGTTTCTATCTCTCTCTCCTCCTTTCCTCTCTGAAATCAATAAAATACACTGAGTGGCCAGATTATTATGATCTCTGAACGTATAATAATCTGGCCACTCAGGGTGTATCCTATATAATAAAAGGCTAATATGCAAATTGTCCCCTCGACCAGGAGTTCAACCAGCAGGCAGGCCAGCCAACTGCCCATGTCCCCTCCCCCTGGCCAGGCTGGCCGGACCCCACCCATGCACGAATTCATGCACCGGGCCTCTAATACACACACACACACACACACACACACACACACACACACACACACTGAGTGGCCAGATTATTATGCGTTCAGAGATCATAATAATCTGGCCACTCAGAATATATATATTTTAAAAAATCAGCTTGTCAAGTTTCATGAAAACTTTGTCAGGATTTTGATTGAAATTGTATTAATCCTGTAGATCCGTTTGGGGGGATTTTTCATCTTTATGATATTCAGTCTTCCTGCTGTAAACATAGTATGTGTCTCCATTAAGGAAGATCTTTTTAAATGACTTGCAATTAGGCTTTATAATATTCCACATACTGTCTTAGACTCTGCAATTAAATTTATTCCCAGACACTCATAATTTTTGTTGCCTTTTAAGTGGTGTTTTAAAAATTGATTTTTAATTAAATTGGTTTCTAACTTCTTGTGGGTGTTGTACAGAAAGGCAGTTGATTCTGGTTATCAGTTTTATAGCCAGTCACTTTAGCCGTCTCTGTTTCTATATTTGTGAACTTGGGGGTTTTCTGCGCAGACATCCCTATTGTCTGGGAATGGTGGCGGCTTTGTCTCATCCTTGTGCCTTTACTGTCTTTCCTTCCCATTTGACTGCCTGGGCCTTCAGGACGGTGTTGGATGGCAGCGTGATAGGGTGTTCTCGTCTGGTTCCCGATTTCAAGTAAAGGATGCTATTGTTTCCCCTTGGGCTGGTTCAGACACAGGCCGTTTGGTTCTGAATTGTCCCATTGCGCCTCCTGGGATTAGAGGCCAATAAAGAGATTAAAGACTTACCTCCATTGGTCATCAGGGACATGCAAAAATATGGCCACAGGGAGGTGCCGGCCTGCCCACCAGGGTGCCTAAAATGTATGGCGGCCTTGGCCCAGCCTTGTAAACAGGGCAATGCTTCAGAGATCCCATGGCCAGATCTGCAGGCGAGGCCATTGCACGTGACCCAGTGTGCGTGTCAGGACCCCGAGCAGGACAGGATGGCCACAGCCACTTAGTGGGTGGACCCTGGAGAAGAAAAATGTGGTGTATACTGTATGTACAACGCAATATTGCTTCAAATAAAATTCACATGATGGGAAGGAGATGAAGTAGCTGCAACCACCGGCAGATATGTGTGGCTCTTACAGATGTCGGAGCAAAGGGCGTGAGGCACAGAGGTGTGTGCTGCCTGATCCACGGGTAGGAAGCACAAAAGCAGGCAAGAGCAGGCCGTGCTGCCTGGAGTCAGGGTGTGGCCACTGAGGGGCCACTGGGGACGGGAAGGGATCATGCAGGGCCTCCTAGGGGCACTGGGAATGCTTTCTGTCTTGATCCAGGAGTTGGTTACTTGGGTTTGTTTAATAGTTGCAGATCCATTCAGGTTTTCCAATCCTGTTTGAATATAACTTGGTAAGTTACTTTTCTAGGGAGGCATCTGCATTAGTTACCTGTGCTGTGTGACAAATGACACCAATGTTTGTTGGCTTTAAAAACAGCACTGTCATTTCACAGTTTCTGTGATCCAAGAATCTGGGCACAGCTTAGCTTTCATGGGCTGCCATCGAGGTGTCACTGGGCTGTGGTCTTATCTGAAGGTTCTATGGGGAAGGGTCCCTTTTCAAGTTCACTCATGGGTTGTTGTCAGGATTCTGAGGGCCTCCCCAACATGGCAATTTGCTCATTGGAGCACGCAAGCATGAAAGGAAAGAGAGGAATAGAGAGGGAGGGAGATAGAGAAAGTTGCAGTCTTTCAAAACCTCATCTCAGAGGTGACCTTCCATTACTTGTGCTGTACTCTTTTTTTTTTTTTTTTTTTTTTTAAAAAAACCCACATGTTTTTCTTGATTTCAGAGAGAAAGAGAGAGGGAGGGAGATGGAAACATCAATGATGAGAGAGAGTCATTGATTGGTTGCCTCCTACACACCCCACACTGGGGACTGTGTCCATACCCCGGACATATGCCCTAACTGGTAATCAAACCGTGACCTCCTGGTTCATAGGTCGATGCTCAACCACGGAGCCACACCAGCCGGGGATGCTGTATGCTTTTTGTTAGAAGCCAGTCACTAGGTCTAACAAACCCTCAAGAGGAGGGGATTGCATGAGGGTGTGAACCCGGGGGGGTCATCTCAGGGCTGCCTACTGTACTATCCATTTCATTAAACTGGCCATTTCCTTGGTACAGAGGTCATTATATTTTCTTAATTTTAAAATATCTACTGTGTCTGACATTAAGTTCCCCTTTGCATTCCTAAAATTGCTCTTGCCTTTCTTTTTTCTTGTGTCATCTCTATTTATCTATTTTATTACTGACTGCAGAGCTGGCTTTAGTTTTGTGGACCATCTCCATGGTCTCTGTTTTCTGTGTCATTAATTTCTGCTTTCGTTGTCATTATTGCTTTCCACGCTCCTCCAGTTTATCCTGGTGTTCTTTTGCTAGGTTATTGAATTGAAAGCTTTATTTTCTTTAATATTCTTTATCCTTTACTTTTTATTTCTTTTTTCTTTATTATTATTCTTTATTTTTTCTAAGCATCGTTTCTTAATTTTCAGACTTTTTTTCTATTGTGAGCATTTAAGGCTGTAACTGTCCGTGGCTCTGCTTTATGGTAGCCTGTAAATTTTGGTATATAGCATTTTCATTGTTCAGGTCTCAGCATTTAACAATTTCTGGTGTTATTCTTCTGTGACTCATGAGTGATATAAAAGACATTTTTATTTTCTAAATGTGTGAGGGTTTTAGGTTAATTAATTTTTTATCCTTGCCTGAGGATATGTTTATTGATTTTAGAGAGAGAAGGGCGAGAGAGAAACATCAATGTGAGAGAATTGCCTCCTCTATGTACCTGACCGGGAATCGAACCCACAACCTTTTGGTGTATGCGATGATGCCACCCTTGCCCTCTGAAAGGGTCACGCGGTTTCCACTCACCCTAGTCGCATTGGAAAGAACGACACCCTTCCAGGCGCCTAACAGTTTTCTCATTTTCCGTTATTTTCTCATTTTGAAATCCAACACGCTAGGATCTCGCTGTGAACTGCGACAGTGCCATGGTCAATGCTGTTGAGGACATGCGGTGAGAATGGGTGACTGGCCTCTCCTCTGTGGAGGTGTTGGGGCGCACCGTCGGCTTGAGGCCGAGAGCATGGGTGACAGCGGCTCTGGCAGGTGAATCCTTCTCTCGGTCACGGCCTCTGCTCCTCTTCTGCTCTTCCCCGTGAGGATCGGAAAGGCCACGTGTGAAAGCGCTTTGTAAAGAGGTGTGCACACACCACGCACCTCATGCGAGGTGGAGAAGTGACGTCCCACGTGGTGGTGTGTGTGAGTCCCGGCCGCCTGCCCTGGGACGCCAGCACTTAGGAAAAGGGGCTCCGACTGGCAAGCGCTACAGGGAGAAGAGAGCAAGAACAGAAACAAGGCCTGAGCTTTGCACGGATTCATCCCCAAACTGGCCACGAGCCCTTGGACACCCGGCAAGGGTCCCTCCCGCGTGCCTCTCCTGCTGGTGTTGGCTCTCCTGCTCTCCCCGTGGGTGCCAATGAAGGAGACGTGGGCTTTGTCCGTCCCTGTTCTCTTTGTCTGGAAGAGGCATGGCGGCATTGCAGCCCAGTGTCTCGCAGGTTCTGAGTGTGGTAGCGGCGGGTGCATTGGCATTAGCTGTGCCACCCACCCGCACCCATACTGGGTGTCTGCCTGTCCACACAGCACCGTGTTCTGTGCCAATGTTGGGTTTTCCTTGTTGCTGAATCATTTCATGGCTCAGCAAATCTGAGAGTAGCATCTCTTCTTCCCCTGAGAGCCACTAGCCTGAGAGTAGCCGGGGCTGCTAGCTGTTGTGTTCCCTTTGTGGCACTTGGGCGGCTGATTGGCAGGAGTAGGTGAGGCCACCTGTCCTGGTCTCATGTCCTCAGGCTACTCTGGGTGTGAGGGCTGCATCTGGGAGCCCCTGGAAGAAAGCTGCATCAGGGACTTTGTAAGGCGACTTCAGGTTCAGGGGGGCTAATGGGCTCAGCTGGGGTAATCTCCCCTTCCCAGCGATTTTGTTTATTGCCATTTGTGTGTGGGGGAAGGGAGGGTTTGAAAATAAGTTTTGCCACCACATTTAGGGTAGGACAGGTTTAGGTAACAACAATTGTACCAATTAGTCTTTTTATTCCCCCTCACATATATCTGCCAAATAATGACATAAGCACCTAAGTGGAGAGAGGCGCCTGGCCCAGCATGGAGTCAGCAGCAGCGGCCCGGAGCATTTCAGATGCGCTTTATTTGTCGTGGCGTGTAACTTGACATGTGTGACATGTAGTATGTCAACTGTACAGAACAAGAAAGATTTGTACCAGGTGGGTGGTTTGATGACCGAGATGGTCCTTCCTGTTGTTGGGAGTGGGGCTAGGAGGCACTGTGGGTTGAGAGACAGTCTGATAGAGAGACAGAGAGAATATAAATAAGAGAGGGGCTGCTTATAAATAAGAACTTGTTTCTAGAAAAAAAGAGAAAGTTTAAAAGGCAATGATGATCATTACGAATTGTTTATGCTTGGTCATTTGTACTTATTTCCAGAAAGGGTTCAGTTTCTTCTTCCCCTTTCAAAGTTTACAGAAGTAGAAAATTGGGAGTATTTGATAATTTTGTCATTTTTTATTTTATAACTTGTGATGATTATATTTTCAGAAATGGGTTAGTTTACTTTTCTCAAATTAAGGAATATGAAAACAGAATATTGAATCCCCACACCTACCATCCAGTGGAAGAATTAACCACTGTAAAGTCATTTGAGGTCAAAGAGTTCATGAAAGTAACATTCGTAACTTGTAAACGGAAAAGGGAGACGGGGACCCTCAGAGGGCATGTCTGCCTGCGCTGCGCTGCCCCACCCGGAGCCGGAGCCTTGGTGGCTGGTCAGGGTTAGGAGGTGCTGTCAGTGACATGCACACGATTTCCAAGAGCATGAGAGAGAGTGAAGACACCTCCCTAAGATGCTTTTACACGGACTGGATGTTGGACATATTGGGTTAAATAAAACATATTATTACATTACTAGAGGCCCAGCGCGCGATTGAAATCACGTGAGGAGGCGCCCCGCCTCCCGCCATGCGAGGTAGCACCCCGCGGGTTGCCACGGGAGTCAGGCCTGACTGGCACCACGGGTGGCTGGGACCTGTGCCTGACTTCTGCCCCAGGCCCCCCCTGCCTATGTCTGCTCTGGGCCACCTGAGCTGCCACACCGGCTCGGGCAGGCCTCCCTGTCTCTGTCTCCGTCTCTGCTCTGGCCTCACCTGCGCGCGCAGCCTCCTCCTGTCCGGTGGTGACCCGTTATGGTGTCCTGGCCTAGTTTGCATATTACCTCTTTTTTTTTTTTTAAATATATTTTATTGATATTTTACAGAGAGGAAGGGAGAGGGATAGAGAGCTAGAAACATTGATGAGAGAGAAACATCGATCAGCTGCCTCCTGCACACCTCCCACTGGGGATGTGCCCGCAACCCAGGTACATGCCCTTGACCGGAATCGAACCCGGGACCCTTCAGTCCGCAGGCCGACGCTCTATCCACTGAGCCAAACCGGTTTCGGCATACCTCTTTATATATTATAGATATTTGCCTGTTTCTTTTCACTTTTTCACGTGGCCGCTAGAAAATGTACAGTTGGAGGAGCACTTCCCATTGTGGCTCGCGTCAAGCTCCCACTGGACAGGGCCGTCGAGGTTCCGAGTGCCCTGTGACCTTGGCATGTCCCCCACCTTCTCACCACTTTTATCCAACCTTATACTAGAAAAGTAAGAGAAGAAAAAGAAAAGACATACATGATGGAAAAGAGAAGTGAAATCTTTATTCACAGGTGTGGAAAACCCTATGGAGTCTACAATAAGCTACTAGAACTAATAGGTGAGTTCAGTGAGTTTACAAGATACAGGTCAGTATAACACTGGACAATATAGTAGCACTGGACAATTAAAATTTGTAATAAAACACCATTTACAACAGCAGGAAAATTATGAAATTCTTAGGAATAAAAGTAACCAAAAAATGTACCAAGAGAAATTAAAGAAGACCTATATAAATGGGGAGATATACTATGTCAATGAACTAGGACACCCAATGTTACTAATCTGTCAGTTCTACCAAAACTGACTTGGAGATTCAGTGCAATCAAAATAATAATCCTGGCAAGGTTTTTGTTTGTTTGTTTATTTCTTTTAGAAATTTACAAGCTTATTTTAAAATTTAATGGAAATCCAAAGACCTAGAATAGCCAGAATGATTTTGAAGAGACAAACAAAAGACAACCAGGTTTTAAGACTCTGTTGCTTCACTAATTGTGAAAAGGTATGCATGAAGATCAGTGGGATGGAATGATTCCAGAAACAAACCTGCACATCTAGAGTCAATCAGTTTCCAACAAAAGTACCAGCGTAATTCAATGAAGAAGTGATAGTATTTTCAACAAATGATGCCAGGATTATTGGACACCCATATGCAAAAACAATGAACCTTTGTCCTACTTCTTCACATTGTCAAAAAAACCAACTCCAAATGGGTCATAAGCCTAAGTGTGGAAGCTAAAACGACATGATTGATAGAAGGAAAATGTGGTGTATACATAAATGGAATATTATTCAACCTTAAAAACAAACATGCTTATAACATGGATGAACCTGGAGGACATCACGCTGAGTGAAATAAGCCGGTCACAAAAGGTCAAGGACTGTGATTCCACGTATATGAGATGCTTAGAGCAGTCAAATCCGTAGAGACAGAAAGTAGGATGCTGGGTGCCAGGGGCTGGGGGATGAAATGGGGGGGAGGAGAGGAGGGAGTTAGTGTTTAATGAGGAGAGGGTTGCAGCTGGGGAAGGTGAAAAGTTCTGGAGATGGATGATGTTGATGGTTGTACAAAGTGTGAATGTGCTTAATGCCACTGAGCTGTGCACTTAAAAATGATTAAAATGGCCTGGCCATCATGGCTCAGTGGTTGAGCGTCGACCTATGAACCAGGAGGTCAGGGTTCGATTCCCGGTCAGGGCATATGCCTGGGCTGCAGGCTGGATCCTTAGTCAGGGGCTTGCAGGAGGCAGCCCATCAATGATTCTCTCTCATCATTGATGTTTCTATCTCCCTCTCCCTCTCTCTCTCTGAAATCAATAAAAATACATATTAAAAATGATTAAAATGTGAATTTTATGTATATTTAACCACAATTTAAAGCAAACAAAAACAAGGAGTAAGATTGGCCAGTGGCCCTGGAGTTTCGCTTCATTGGTCACAGCCTAAGGTTGTGCTAGAGGGAGGGGGGACTGGCTGTCTGGAGGGGAGCCCAGTGTGCAGGGTTTTGTCGGGTTTGGGAGGGAACAAGAGTGCAAACGAGGTCGGGCAGCACTGCTGTGCTGGGAAGGACAGATCCTGGCATCCAGAGGGCAGAGGCCTGGGGGCTGTTTGGATCCGCGTGGCGCATGGCGCATGGCGCATGGCGCTGTTTGGATCCGCGGGAGGAGCCCATCTTCAGCTGCTCCTGAGAGCCTGCAGGGAGGTTGAAGTTGCTTTGTGGTCCTTCCTGGGGTGTGTTCATTTGTGAGCCATCTGTGGGGCCTCCCGATCAGGCAGTGGGAAGTAACGGCTTGGAAAGGCCCCGAATGGGCCATGGCCTTGGTATTTGCTGAAGGTAGTGGAGTGTTCAGTTCACGGGGAAATAAAGTTCGTTCATGGCGGTCAGCTTCCCTGACGTGCAGGAGTTTGGTCACCGTGTGTTTTTCCCGCGTAAGTACGTGTGTTTGTGCCTTTCACTTTTAGGCCCTCAAGGTGAAAACCTCTCAGGACGATTGCTTCCCCTGGCTGTGCTGACCCTGAGCCTCGGTAAGTTAGGAGAGGAGGCACCCGGTGTGTGTGTGTGTGTGTGCGTGTGTGCGTGTGTGCGTGTGTGCGTGTGTGTGTGTGTGTGTGTGTGTTTCTATTCCCCGGAACGGCCCTGGAGTGGGTCCTGCCCTCGTGATCTGGGCTCAGCTCTTGCTGGCAGACCCAGAAGTCCATCTGCCTTGAGAGCCGGGCTCGCTGAGTTAGCTTCAGTGACATTGAAGGGACCTTGTGGAGCACAGTTGGGCTTTAGTGCATGTTGATTGATTTTCTTAAAGGGGTATATGCTTTGAAGTTTTCTTAGGTATTTGTTAATCAGTTCCCATTTATCCAAAATCCAAACGAGAAAGTTCAGGTGTGGGGTCTCCCCTTCTGTTCTTTCCTGGGGGGCCAGACTAAAGATGCCGCTGGGTCCCAGTGTGTCCGCGGGGGAGCAGCAGTGGGCATCACCCCACAGAGCTGGCCTGGCTTTTGTTAGCAGACCCCGAAGACTGAGAGGCTCCCTGAGACAGACATGGCTGTCCAATTTAGATGTCCAGGGGTGACGTGACCCCGAGGTCTGTGTGCGTGTTTGCCAGGAGGAGGACCCAGTTCGCCATGGGGCCGTCAGCTCTTAGGGTGCTCCCCTGGGAGCCCAGAGTTAATCGGCAGCTCTGGCGGAGAGCACTGAGTCGGGGGTGTGCATGGGGGTGCCCAGTTCATTGGAGTCCTCAGGTCCATTTCACAGAGTGGCCTCCAGTCACCCGCACCCCCTCTTCTGTCCCCTGTGTCTTGGCTCCAGGCAGCCCGGGACCCTTCTTTTAGGCTCCATGCTGACCACCGCCCCCCTGTACCCACACGCAGTCTTGAGATCTACTAGTGTTAGGTGAGTGAGCGACAGGTTCCTTTCTATTAATCACGCCGCCACCAGACGGCCTCCTGCCATTTCTTCTCCGGCCTGGAGTCACCTGTCTTTCAAAGTGTTGTCTGCGAAGAGCGGGTCCCAGCCACCATGTCTAGAAGTTTGCGCATTTAAGTAATAGTTTCCAGTTCTCAGGCAGGATGTTTAAGCTCCTGTGTAATGATTATAACAAACAGCGTGCTGAGAGCTACTATTTGGTAAAAACAAACAGTTTTGGCGATACGAGTTAGTTGATATAACCCAGTGCCAATCTCATACTTTTTGTATTTGTAGTCTTGACTTGTTTCAAATAAGATTGCTTACATATATGAACTGAGCACTGCAGTCCTGCCTTCCTTTTCAAGTTAAAATTACTTTGTTTAGTGTCGCTTTAGAAGTGAGTCTTTTCTTACAAGTGCCTGTTTAGTAACTGTTACCATAAATGTGACACAAGTGGCAGCTCCCGGTACTCTGAGGAGCTTGTCTCCAACACGCTGACCATATCGTGGGTGTGGTATGGCTGTAGACTCTGACATTCTGAATCAAACGTATATTTGCTTTCTTTGCTCATCATTGATTTAATACGCAGCTTAGGGTTTCACTTGTCAAGTTGTTGAGAGCTGCTATTGTGTACAAAAGAAAATCACAGTTACATTGTATCCTAGGGTTGAGCTCTCAATGCATTGCTTTCTTTTCCTGTCGATTATTACCTGCAGCGACTGGAGGATGCTTGGGGCCGAGAGGATTCTCTCCCTCACAACTGCCAGGGGAACTGGGGCGCAGGGCCTGCAGCGCTGCCGGGGCTCTGGGTGACGCCGGGAGCCTTGCAATCCGGGAGGCGCATTGCACCGTGCACAGCAGGTGTGTGTCCTCCGCCACGGTTTGTTCCTGGGCTGGAGGGGCCCAGGGTCACTAGTCAGCAGCCGGACCTCTCCCGGAAAGATGGCATTTGGGGAGACTGGAGACGGAAATCAGGTTCCTGGACCTGGTTCCTTTCACAGAAAGGGGCGTCTGTTTTCTGGTACATCCCACCCTGTGTTCTCCCGCTGGACACCTGAAGGGCTGTGTGCACACGGGTTCACATGCCTTTGTTGTCCGGGCCGTCCGTGCTCCTCGGAAGGGCTGCCTGCCTCCAGGCATCTAACACCAGGCGCGGCAGAGGCCACCGTGGCGGGCGCCGTCTTGTCTCACAGACACCGCCTGCCTGGCAACTCCTTATCTCTTGGGGACTAGAACTGAAAACTGAAGCTCTCCTCTGGAGTGGCCGTGCCTGGGAGCACCAGGACCTCGTGTGCCGTTGGTTTGGCTCCGTATCAGGGGGTTCTGGCTGGAACAGAGGACGGTGGGGAAGGGCATCGGGAGGCCACATCACATGTATCGGGAGGCCACATCACATGTGTCTGGCCACGTCACATGCAACCCGAGTTGTCTTGGCTGCCTCCTTGACTCGGCGCTTGGCGTTGCCTGATGGTCTCCCACTCGCTTCCAGTGAATTGAAGTTAAGAGGTGAGTCCATAAAACACCAGGGCTGAGCCGGGCGGGATGGCCCAGCCCCAGACGCTGAAGGGAGGCACCAAGCAGGCCTGGCACCGGAGTGAATGCCACGCAGTGTGGCCCCTTCTCAGTTTCAGTGCCACTTTGCTCTCTTCACTGGCCTTCCAAAGTGGGCGTCTGTCGAGGAAGCGTGCGGGCAGCTGGCAGCCCTGGAGGAAGGGCAGGCGGCTGCCGCGGGCCGAGCAGCGTCTATGTTCTACCACAGTCTCCTGCAGCTCTCCGTTTTCCGTAATGTGCCTCAAGAACGTCTTGGATTTCCTCTGTAGACAATCATCTCATCTACCAATGGCAAAAGCTGTGTAATTTCTCTTTCTCTTATTCTTGGTAAGTTCTCGGTGGTGGGATGGCGTCTCGATGGTCATTCCTTAAGTATGAGTGGCATTGCACTTCCCATCTGCCTTTCCTGAATCCAGTGAAATAGGCTTGTTTTCTTCCTTTTTCTCTTATTGCCAATAATTAGATTAATTGATTTTTTATAGTAAACTGTTTCTGTGTCCTGGTATAAACAAAATTTGGTCATGATTTCACTTTTTAAATTTTGGAGTATTTTTTAAAAATATATTTTTATTGATTTCAGAGAGAGGGGGGAGAGAGAGAGAGAGAAACATCAATGATGAGAAAATCATTGATCAGCTGCCTCCTACACGCCCCCTACTGGGGATCGAACCTGCAACCTGGGCATGTGCTCTTGACCTGAATCGAACCTGGGACCCTTCGGTCCCGCAGGCTGATGCTCTCTATCCACTGAGCCAAACCAACTAGAACAGTCATCTTTTGGTTTTTTTTAAACTGCACGGCTAGAATCAGTCTGCTAATACATATTTATTGTGAGTATTTCATCTATATTCTTGTCTACGTTGGGTTCAGTAATGGGCATTTTGTATGGCTCCTGCTGTTTCCTGGAATGCCTTGACCGTTTCTCGTTCAGGAAATGCTGACTTTGGGGCTAAGAGGTTATTACCTTACAGGGGAGTCAGTAGTGGGTGTGTCGCCTTCAGGGGAAGCATATAATGAGTGTCTGTAATCTTTTAAATTGCCTCCACTTTATGGAGTGTTTTTATCATGAAGTGAGGTTGGATTTTGCTTAATTACCTGACCAGCCTTCTTCTTAAAGAAATAGAATGAATTTTATTAATAGATTTCCTACCGTGAAATCATGTTTGCATTCATGGAACAAACCCTTCTCGGTCTACATGTGTTATTTTTTTTAAAATATGCTATTAGATTCTCTTTGCTAATTTTTAAAGGAATTTTTATATTTATATTCATAAGTGAAGAGCAGTGGTTCTCAAACCTTTGATCTCTTTACACTTGGCAGTGTCAGGACATGTTTTTGGTTGATAAACTGGTGGTGGTGGTGATGGTGGTGTTTCTGTTGGCCTCTGGTGGGTGGAAGCCAGGCATGCTGCCAGTATCCTACAGTGCACAGGGCGGCCCCACCACAATGTATCTGGTCCCAATGTCAGTAGTGCCATGGTGGAGAACCCCCCAGTGTTGATGTATATCCTGTTTTAGAAACTAACACCAAGAACATTTAAAAATCATTAGTAATTTATTTAAAATAGCAGCAATAGCTCTTTTCTGGTTTTGGCCGTGCGAGGAACCATGAACAGCAAAGTCTCCTGGGACACCCTGCACTAGGCGGTGCGGGAAGTCGCGCACAGGAAGCAGCGCAGGAGGTTTTTGCAGACGGTCGGGCTGCAGATCAGCTTGAAGAACTGTGACCCTCAGAAGGACAGGCGCTCCTTGGGCACCGCCAGGCAGAAGTCCACTCCTGCCCCACTTTCTCCATATGTGATCTGGGGGACCAGCAGTCCTGTGCTGAGGCCAAGGCCGTGCACCTCCCGCCCACCTCCCCCCCCCCGCCCCCCCCCCCCCCCCCCCCCCCGCTGCCCAGGGACATGAGGCGCTGAAGAAAAAACTCAAAAAGAATACGAAGCTGGCCAAGAAGTATGCTGTCTTTTGGCCTCAGAATCTCTGGTCAAGCAGATCCCATGAGTCCCGGGCCCAGGCCTGGATCAGCTCCTGTCCTTGCTGACCCACAACGAGAACGTGGTGGCCGAAACGCTGAGGTGACAGCCAGATGAAGAGGATGCGTGTCTGGCAGGGCTGTTGGCCACGTGAAGATGACGGGGAGGAGCTTGTGTGCAACATCCACTTGGCTGTCAACTTCCCGGTGTCGCTGCTCAGAAAGAACTGGCAGAACGTGCGGGCTTTGCACACCTGGAGCCCCACGGGCCAGCCTGGCGCCTGGACTGCGGCACAGCTCAATAAGCCACACTGCTACCATAAAGAAAGCAGTAAGCCCATTGCCCATTAACATCAGTAACATTTTTTAATAATGAAAACCATGTGTTTTCAAAACTGTAAAACAGTGTAGTGAGGAGAGTGGCATTGGTTTACATTTTTGCAACATACTCAGTCTCTTTCATGTCGGACTAATGGGGGACGGCGAAGGGATCTGTGTTGGCAGTGGCTGAGGTTCCTAAAGAAACTCCTGCCTCACCCAGCACAGCCTTGGGGGGGGGGGGCGGGGACTCCCAGACCCCCTGGCGGCCCTCCCATCCCACTGAGAACATGGACCAGTGGTTCTCAACCTTCCTAACGCCGCGACCCTTTAATACAGTCCCTCATGTTGTGGTGACCCCCCACCATAAAGTTATTTTCGTTGCTACTTTATAACTGTAATTTTGCTACTGTTATGAATCGTAATGTAAATATCTGTGTTTTCCGATGGTCTTAGGCTCTACAGCAGCGGTTCTCAACCTGTGGGAACCATGAGCAGACGGTTGCGACCCACAGGTTGAGAACCGCTAGCAGGGTCGCCTAAGACCATCGGAAAACACAGATATTTACATTACGATTCATAACAGTAGCAAAATTACAGTTATGAAGTAGCACCGAAAATAACTTTATGGTTGGGGGTCACCACAACATGAGGGACTGTATTAAAGGGTCGCGGCATTAGGAAGGTTGAGAACCACTGGGTTAGACGAACCTCCGCTGCATTCGTTTTCACATTGCGAATGTCATGTCACACTTGCTTTGTGCGAGGCACTTGGGAGCTTGCCTTCCTTGTCTAGGCCCCGGAGGAGGTTAAATAGTGTTCAGATGCTCTGTTGGTACAGGCTTAGTGGAGTCCTCCTGTGAAGTCCTCTGGGTCTGGTCTCTTGCATCAGCTATGGCAGATAGCTCTGTTAATTCTACAAAAGCAGGGCTGCTCAGGCTGTCCATCTTTCCCGTGTTCCTTTTTGTGTAAATTTCTTTTCTCTAGAAAAGTATACACTTGATCGAGGTTTTCAAATTTATTTGCATAGAGATGTGCAATCACTTCCAGGATTTAAAATAATATTTTCTTTTGATGCTTATTCCCTCTTATCTTAATTTATTCATTTTATTCTCTTTTTTTTTTCTTGATTATTTATTTATTTATTTATTTATTTTTTGCTATAGGTGACTGGTCTGTTTTATTGATTTTTTATTGATTTTATTTTTTTATTTTTAAATATATTTTATTGATTTTTCACAGAGAGGAAGGAAGAGGGATAGAGAGTTAGAAACATCGATGAGAGAGAAACATCGATCAGCTGCCTCCTGCACACCTCCCACTGGGGATGTGCCCGCAACCAAGGTACATGCCCTTGACTGGAATCGAACTTGGGACCCTTCAGTCTGCAGGCCGACACTCTATCCACTGAGCCAAACCAGCTAGGGCTGTTTTATTGATTTTTAAAAAAGCAACCATCTTTTAAACATGTATAACTAATTAGAATGCTTTTCTCTAACTCATTATATTTTACTTTTACCTTTATCAACTCCTTCAGTTACTTTGTAATTTTCTTCCAACTCTTTGTTTCCATGCATTCTCTTATTTCCATGCTTTCATTTCTAAAAATTTAAAGCATTTAATGCAGTACATTTTCCTCAGAGCCCTGCTGTTGCTTTCTTTTTTTTTTTTTAAATATATTTTATTGATATTTCACAGAGAGGAAGGGAGAGGGATAGAGAGTTAGAAACATCGATGAGAGAGAAACATCGATCAGCTGCCTCCTGCACACCTCCCACTGGGGATGTGCCCGCAACCAAGGTACATGCCCTTGACCGGAATCGAACCTGGGACCCTTCAGTCCGCAGGCTGACGCTCCATCCACTGAGCCAAACCGGTTTCGGCCCTGCTGTCGCTTTCATTATGTTTTCTAGACATTTTCTACTGCCCTGGAGAGGAACATCTGAGAGGAGAATGTTTACATTTCAGGGAAGAAGGCTTTTTCTGTTTTCTGATTTTGTTATGAATTTCTAGAGCATATTGTTTGTATTATACTTACTGTTTAGAATGTGTCGAAAACTTCTTTGTTGCTTCATATATCTGGACACTGTTTGTGGATGTTTCTATGAGCCACAGGGAGAGGGGTGTTCCTTCTTAGCAAGTGCAGATCGGCTGTGTCTCAGGCCACGGCACCGACCTTGCTCTGCGTCTTCTGGACAGCCCTTCTTCCTTCCCAACCCCTTGTTCTTCTTGATGGAGATGTGGCAGCATCTCTCATGGTCAGCTGTGGAGATTCATTTCTGCTTCATGACACGGCTGGCTGCTGTGTTATTTGGTACATAGGTATTAAGCCATCAGATCGTTAAGGATTTTAGTTCTAGCATTTTAAATATCCCTGCTTTGTCATTTACTGTCACTTGCCTGTATATTCTCTGATATCAAGCATTTGAACCCTTTTTTTACTTGCATTTCCCCGATATACATCTATTCATCCTTTTCGACCCTGCTGGCTGGCTTTGGTCAAGGTATTTCTCTGTGAAGTAGCTCCCTTTGCTGGTCGGTGATCTCCGCTGGATTGAAGTGATGGACATGGTCCATGTTTTGATCCGTGCTGTTGGTATTTGTGTGTTGGGGGTTACAGATAAAATGTGTTCCCATTCACAAACACACTCACGGTGCACATGGCCTCTGTTCTTCGCCCTCCTGGTGCCTGTGTTTTGGTGTGGTTGACCTGAGAGCTGGGGAGGTGTGTGGTTTGTCTTAATGGTTACCAGATCCTCCCTTTCCTCCTTTGGATGATGTCTAGTGTTTCTGCACTAAGAGTGACAGTAAAGCACCCTGTACCTCCCCTCCCAAGGCACTGCCTCCCCGAGCACTTGATCTGGCACCTCCACGCGCCTGAGCCTTTCTTGCCCACCTGTCAGATACTCGGCTCTCAGTTCCCACTACTGCCTCCTTCTCTCCCACCTCCCGCCCCGCCTGCCCCTTACGCGGGTTGGTTGTCAGAGCATCGAACACTCAGCCCTCTCTGCTTAGGCTTCTTTCTCCGGGTAGACACATCACAGCTCATCCCTGGGCCTTCTTGGTGCTTCAGGTGGGGCCCTGCTCCGTCGTGGGTGGAGGTTTGGACTGTTAGCAAATGGAGCGCTTGCTGGTGTGTCCCAGCCGTTCCTCTCCCCAAGCCTTTGCCTTCAGGTCAGTTTCACGATCCTACTTTGTTGTCCAGCGTTTCTTGGTGAGTGTTTGTTTGTATTTCCCTTTGATTTAGTTTCCTTCTTTCTGAGACACACTGTTTTAGCCTCGTCCTTGTAAACCCAGCAGATGGCTGGATTTTCGCTGCTGCTTATACTTACTGTGGTGATGAATATATTTGGACTTTCATCATCATCATTATTTACTATCTCTTTCCTCTGTGTTCCCGTCTTCTCTTAAATATAACCTGTTAAATCTGTTTGCTTCCACCCTTGGAGTGGTACCTTTATACATTGGGATGCATGGTCGACTTAGCTAAAGCTCATTGCTGTCTCTACTTCCTTCCCAAATAGTATCAAGGCCTGAGAACCAGGACTGGCTCCACCATTTTTCAAACCCACATTTCCTGGGCACACACAGCAACGTGTGGGTGTTTGCACCTCTGTCCTCTGATGGAGTCCTGGCTGTGGAAGTGACCATGATCCTGCAGAAGTGACCATGGAGCCATCCAGAGGACATGTGGGGACCAGGCTGTGCTGCTCTGCATGGCCGCTCAGCACTTTCCGCCCCCGCCCTCCCAGAGCGCGTGGCCACGCCTCCTTACACAATCACTTCTCCATTCCCAGGGGCACACAGCTCTGATGTGGCAGACCCATGGCGCTTGTCAAGTCCACGCTGATAACCATCATCACCCCGCCCACACCCCTGAGCGTGGGGACCCTTCCTGAGGCAGCTTCCTGGACTGGCTGGCAGGTGTGCTGTGGACACTCAGCACACCTGTGTGTGTGTACGCATGCAGCTCCCTGCGTGAGGGTGGACTGGGGCCGAGCGGGCAGTGAGCTGCTGGTTTTGTCCCAGCTCAGGTGACTCTAAGAACTTGAAGAGACCTTGGACTTCATCAACGTCAGGGAGAGCTTTGCAACGGTCAGTGATCGGTGCCTTTGACAAGTTTCAGTGAGTAATAAAACTAGGGGTTGATGGCTGTCCTTCGTTAATGAGTAATTAGCTCCACGCTGCCGATTCTCTGAGCTGACTTGTCCAGGGTGAGGGCTCATTTTTAAAAAAATATTTTTATTGATTTCAGATTGGAAGGGAGAGGGAGAAAGAGATAGAAACATCAATGATGAGAGAAAATCATTGATCGGCTGCCTCCTGCACGCCCCACACTGGGATCGAGCCCACAAACCGGGCATGTGCCCTTGACCGGAAATGAACCCGGGATCCTTCAGTCCGTAGGCCAACGCTCTATCCACTGAGCCAAACCAGCCAGGGCGAGGGCTCATTTCTTGAGGAGACCCTGAGCTCTAGAGTCTGGGGTTCTGGTCGGGGCTGGCGAGGTGGGCGTGCCCTCCCAGCCTCAGTGTGGACGAGCCATAGAGGATACTCCATGAGACCAGCGGCAGGTACGGTGTCAGGACGTCTTTTTACCAATTTCTCTGTATTTTGATGCTGTTTTTGTGAAGGTTTAACAGATACTGGATAGATTATTGTGAGAATCTAGGCTTCTTCATTTGGAGTAAATGCTGTCTAATGAAGATTTTCTGTTGGAAGTTAAAATTCTTAATCCCATGGTCTAGTCAGTGGTCGGCAAACTCATCAGTCAACAGAGCCAAATATCAACAGTACAACGATTGAAATTTCTTTTGAGAGCCAAAATTTTTAAACTTCTTCTAACGCCACTTCTTTAAAATAGACTCGCCCAGGCCGTGGTATTTTGTGGAAGAGCCACACTCAAGGGGCCAAAGAGCCGCATGTGGCTCGCGAGCCGCAGTTTGCCGACCACGGGTCTAGGTGAGGAGCAGGGACCTGTGGGGAGGGGGAGGTTGAGGTTGTCGGGACCAGGAGGATGTGTAGGGAGGTGAGACGCTTATGAATGGGCTTGGGCGTTTGTTCTCTGGTGTAGGTACTTAGGTCGTACATGCCTTCAGACGTCAAGTTGCTTATAAAGAGCCATGGCGTTCCCTGCTTTGGAACCCACATAGCTGTGACTAAACAGAAGTGAACACGTGCTCGTGGTTGCTGTGAAGTTGGATCTTGGGGTTGGGAGCCTTGGGGTCCCGTGAGGTTGGTTGGCTAGGAGAGGACCTGGATCGCCATTACATGGGCTCCCCAGGTCCCTCCGCGGGGCCCCCAGGAGGTCAGCTATGCCGTCAGGTAGCGTAGACCTTATTCAATAATTACTCAGTTGAGGGCCCCCACGTGCCAGTGCCCCACTTGGTGCTGGGGGCAGAGGGGACCACCACTAGACCTCACACAGACTACAGGAAGCATGTGTGAAGTCCCACTTTCAGTCATTTGTTCTTCATGGATTTATAGAGCCCTGAGGGCTACATTTCAGTGGGCAGCCGGGAGGCGCGGTGACAGTAATGAACACGTAAACACACTCGAGATGCCAGATGAACTGGGCTGAGAGGGACCTGCGTGGCGCTGTGCAGCATGATGGGCAGTGTGGGTGCCAACGGGGAGCAGACGACCCTCACGGGGTGTGGAGGAAGCAAACACCCCAGCACCAGCAAGCTTGGCAGGCGGGCGGGCGGGCGGGCGGGCGGGCGGGCAGGCAGGCACAGTGAGGTTGGAGAGGGCCGGGAAGTGCAGAGGGCAGGCCCAGGAGGCCAGGGCGCCCGGCTTAGTAGACATGAGGGGGTGGCTTCTGTCCTTGGTTCTGTTCAGCGGAAGGCACGTGGGGTCACTGGGGCATGGGTCAGCGTGGCATGATCCCCAGTGGGTGGAGAGAGCTCTGGCTTCCCCATGGATTGCAGGGGACAAGAGTGGAAGTCGGGAGAGGTGATGGGGCTGGTGACACAGTGGTGGAGAGCAGACAGGCTTGCTGGCAGGTTGAGTGTGCGTGTGGGAGTATGTGGGATATGTGTGTACATGTGCATCTGCGTATGTGCCTGCAGGTGCCTGCATGTGCGCACATGTGTGTGACTGACAGAGGCAGTACTGGGAGGAGCGCACTCATCCCAGGAAGCATGAGTCGTCCTTGGAGTTTGTGTCTGTCTTAGACCTTATGCGGCTGCTTAGCAATACAACAGTCACCTCGGGGACAAATGTCTAGACAGCGCCCAGGCCCTGGCCAGGTGTGGGCTCTTAGCCTCAGTGTTTAGCCGGACTTTCGAGATGTCTCTCTGCCTGGCCTTTGGGCAAGGCCCCTGGCTGGCCGCACCGCCCTCAGGATGCTGGGTGGAGGGTCTGCACCTCCTTGGGGTTTGCAGACCTGCCCCCATCCCTACAGGAACAGGGGAGGCAGAGCCAGGTCTGACTAGGAAGAGGGGAGGGCCGTGTGCCTTGTCCTACTTCCCACCAGGATGGCGGGACGGCCTCACAGCGGAAGGCACATGGCGAGAGGCTCCGAGCCTGCAGGATCCCGGTCATGTGACCCATGACCAAAGGCTGGAGGCTGGGCAGGAGGCTCCTTCTCCAGGGATAAATGGATGTGAAGGGTGGCCCCGGCTTCCGGGACCAGTGGGGCTGAGGAAATGTCCCAGCTCCAGGGCAGGTCCAGGAGGCAGCTAGAGCAGGGTTCCCACACCCAGTTCGTGTGTCCAAGACGCGATTTATACCCACAGCACAAGTGCACACTTCACACACACACCATATACACACCACACACCACACACACAGGGTTTTGTTTCTTTAAAGATACAGCGCTGAAGCAGTTATGGCACATGTTCCATCTCAGTGATGGGCGTCTGAGACACTGTTCTTTGTGTTTGCCTCTTTAAAATTAAAAACATACGTAAGTGCTACGAGAGGGACATAGGAAAGGGCTCCTCCCCGGGACAGAGCTCTCCTGCAGGGAGGCTGCCCTGAATTCGGTGAGAGGACAGGTGTCAGCCATGCATCAGGTGAGGACAGGTGTCAGCTGAACCCTGCTGCCAGCAAACCTTGGGTGAGGGGGGGGTCTCATGGGCCCGTGGGCAGGGTGTTGGGTCTGGTCAGCATGACCTGGGCCCCAGGGTGCTCTGTGCACGGCTAGGCCAGGCCCTGGTTGGTGAGAGTGTCTGTTCCCATCGGGCCTCTGCTTTTCTTCCCAATGCTTTCAGGAGAGTGTGCTCCCGGGAAAAACAGCTGGTGTAAGAAGAGAGGCCAGAAGAGCAGGATACATGGCAGAAGGAGGGTGGGGACCACTGGAACTGGGGCCCTGCTGGGCGCAGCCTCCATGGCTCTGTGGTAGGAAGCTCACTCAGACGGGAGATTTGGGGTGGAATGGGGTGCAGCGAAAGTCAGAAACAGCTCAGGTAGTTTTCACCGACTCCAGGATCTACTATTCGATACTCCTTTGCCGTAGAGTTCTACATGTGTTAGGAGCAGGTTCAGCCCATGTGGGCAACAAATCAGTGCAGGCCAGTCTCCCCTCTCCCTCTCTCCCGCCAACACTGAGACAGCCCAGGGCTGGGCAACGGCTCCACACAGCCACAGGGACCCAGGCTCCCTCTGACATCCCTCTCAGCCTGCAGCTCTGTCCTCTTGGTTATGTCTTGTGGCTTCAAAAAGGCTGCTCCAGCCTTGCCATTTCATGTGCATTCCAGGCTGGAGGGGGAGGAGGGCACAGCTGGGCTGTTCCCTTTTGAAGAGCTCCACCCAGGGGCTTTCAGCTCCATCTCCCTGGCCGAGGTGGCTGTCCCAGCTGCAGGGTGCTGCTGGGACCTTACCCTTTGGCTGAGCCTGCGTCTGCTTGACAGCATGTCCATCCTGTTGGTATGAAGTGAGGGACAGTGAGTTTTGGACTGGCAGTGTGTGAGGGGAGCACTTTCCTCTCCCCTCAAGGTACTGCCGGCTGGTCTAATAATCAAATCCACGTGAGACAGATTCGCCCTAGAAAATGGCCAAATTTAATACAAATGTCCACATGGAACCCCACATACATGAGAGGTTCTGAGACAGACAGGGACAATGAGGGATAGACATTCTGAGCTAGGGGTGAGGTAAGGTTCCTGGGAGCCTCAGCGGGCCATGGCAGGATGACGAGAAGAGCTGATGTTCAGTAATTAGTTTGTCCTGCCCTATAGAGAGGCCAAAAAAGGTTCTCTCTGATCATCTCTCATTAAGTGCAAGGCCCCTAATTCAGTTCTTCTAGGCTGGTGGGGGTAGGGACAGAAGTTTCTCTTGAGCCCACAGGGTCTTGGTTGTCTTTGGCTCAAAACAATCTACAAACCACAGAAGCATATCTTGGGGTGCTCATTCTGAACCCCTATAGCAGCCATCTCCTTCCTACCACTTCACAGGGTAGTCAGTATTCCAGACGTCAGGTGTAACCTTGACCTTTGACCTGAATGTGATAAAAAGAAGGCATCTTCTCCCTCTCTCTGTGCTTCCCTCTTCGCTGCACTTGGCACACATTGGTGGTTCTGCAACTGTTGCCTGCATTTCTGGTTTTCGGTGTGGGGGCTGGGCAGGTCCTGGCGTTCAGTCTCCGTGAAAATAAAAAAAGTCAACAGCCACTGCCTTGAGCAGGACCTCTCCCTAAGTGCTCCCCCGACTTGAGTGGTGCCCACCCCCTGGACGTGGGCAGCTGGGCACTCTCCCCTGGACCCTGCAGCGGTTGCCCCAGGCCACCCACGCTCCTGGCTGCTCTCACCGTCCTGGTGAGCAGAGATTTTAACTCGGGGTGAAAAGGAAAACTGGTGAGCCCCTGCCCCCCTACAGATCCTGCCTCCCCAGTGGGGAGGGGCTGAGGGCAGGATAAGAGCTGGGCCACCTCCAGCGAGGGAGCCGCCCTGCAACTCTGGCCGGGGACACTCACAGGTAAGGGCAGGGCTGCTCTCCAGCAGAACCCCGACCTCCCCTGATGGAGCGAGGCACTGAATGGTGGGGGGAGAGAGAGTGGGAGTTGAGGGCTGTGCATCTCAGGCCCCACAGTCTCCGTCCGAGTCTGCACTCTCTGTGGGTCCGACTCTCCCTAAGCTCTGGCCACAGAAGAGTGGGTGGGTGAGTTATTTATCCCGGACCCTCCACCTTTGCTTGCCCGGAACAGCATCTGTCCCTCTAACATGTGGGAGGTCCCCGTGGCTGGCGTCTGTCCTTCTCCACCCTGAGCTAAACTGTCAATGTAGGAAACGCCCAAACCTGTAGAGAAATTTTTGTAAGAGTTTCTCTGAGCCAAACTGATGACATGTGCCAGCGAACAAGATCTCAAAAGCTCTGAGATTTTGCAGCTTCTTATACACAGTTGAAATCAAGAGAGATTACATGAAGGTGGGGAAAGCAGGGCAGGGATTGGATTACAGTACAGTTAACAAGATTGTTCTCTCTCTCTCTCTCTCTCTCTCTCTCTCTCTCTCTCTCTCTCTCTCTTTGTTGTTGTTAATTATCACCTGAGAGTTTCTTTTCCATTGATTTTTAGAGAGAGTGAAAGGGAGGGGGAGAGACAGGGAGAGAAACATTGACAAAAGAAAGACACATCAATCGATTGCTTCTCACACACACCCCAACCAGGGCCAGGGATTGAGCCTGCAACTGAGGTATGTGCCCTTGACCGGAATCGAACCTGCAACCATTTAGTCCACAGGCTGACACTCTAATCATTGAGCAAAGCTGGCTAGGGCAAGCTTGTACTGTCTTGATGGTTAATACTCCCTTCCAGGGGTATTACTTTTGGTGTTTCAAAGGTGTGTTAACCTAGATGCAGGAGAACAATGGACAGGGCTGGCTTAAAACCTTCCACTAAAGAAGTTATAGGCCTGGGCCGGGCTACCCGCCATGAGCTGCCCAGCTAGGAATTTATGATCGGATCATCCGGTGAGAATACTTCACATAGAACCCCGTTTTCACCCACAAAACAAAGGCAGGACTGGGTGAATAAGACGTCTTGTTTGCATCTGCCTTACAGTCATCTTCAGGGCCTCCAGTTCAACATTGCTGTTGGTCAGGATTTCGACAGAATGATTTCTTGAGTCCATATTATCTCCCAGTCAGGGTGAGCCAAAGCTTTTGTCTGCCACAGATGTCATGTGACTAACTGAAACGACAGAGCCAACCGTCCCGTGTCAATGCCACTGCCCAGGTGGCTGGTGAGCCCTTGAGAGCAGAGAGGCCAAGCTGAGGGGTGCTGAGAGTTAAAAGACATGGGAACTGATGGACTGAAAAGCCCAGATGACAGGGTGACACAGAACATGGCATTGACTTATTCTCACTGTTGGCTGCACGTTGACCTGGTGGCATTTGGGCTGTGTTGGGTTGAACCAGCCGTTTCTTTTGGGATTACCATCAGTTAACACGCAAGGGGCAGGAGGAAGCAGTTCCGCAGGTGAGCACATGTTCAGGACCGTGTGGCAGGATCGGTGCCCGAGGTGGGCTTGGGCATTAGGCTCTGAGAACAGGCCATGCACAGGGACCACACCTGCGCGACAATGAACTTAAACCAGCAGCTTCCTGCGTGTGGTGGGGTTTATGCTACAAAATCTGCACCAGGCATTTGAGAGCGAGGAGTTCTCTGTGGTTGTGCTAGTGGTTTAGTTTCTGTCGATTAGGTGCGGGGAGTGTTGCGCAGGGTGAGACCCGGGCCCTGCCCAGCAGCCCCGTGTGACGCTGGAGTGGCCAGGCAGGTGGCCAGGCCAGGGGTCCAGAGGGCTTGGCACAGGCCCTACCTCGGCACAGGTGGCAGGAGGTGGAAAGATTTCCTGGTGAATTAAGTTGTACACCCGGGTCCCACCAGACAGATCTGCGTGAGAGAGAGAGAATGCTCACCTGTGGCGGAGCTGGCGGTATTGCTGTACCCGGTGTTAGGACGGCGAGAATTGGGATCTGGGAAAGACTCGCCCCAGGAATGACTCAACATTTGACTAGACACCCGTCCATCTGTTCATTTCACAGATAGATGTTCGGTTACTGTTACTGCCAGGACCTGTGGTGGCAATGGGGTACAGAAAACCATAAACGGTGTGTCTACCCTGGTCTGTCAAGGAGCAGGTGTGGCGATGCCTGGCCCCGGTCAGTGGGCCACGCCTGAGCTCCCACGAGAGTGCATCTCTGGGCACTGTCCAGCCAGGGCACCGGAGAAGCTGGTGCAGGGAGGGATCTTAGAACCTGTGTCCAGTGGTCTTGGGCAGCAGAGCCAGGCACGGGGGTGAGGGCCTGGAGCCACCTCTGTGGTGGTCAGCATGCATCTGCCCAGGCGCTGTCTTGTCCTGGGTCTGGACTGCAGGCCTCAGCTGGCCAGGTGGAGCCAGCTGCCCATGACGGGAGAGAAGATTCAGCAAAACGGCACCAAGCTCTCAGCCAAGGTCAGGGTCGCACGCGAAGTCCCACATGAAGACCACACGAAGTCTGTGTCAGAAAGGGATCTCTCCAGGTGAAACTCGTTTTGTGCTGCCCTTGGGAAGGTGCTGGAAAACATATTGTTTAAGGTGCTCAGAGGGCCAGGGGAACTGAGCACCTGTGGATGAGACAGGTCACTGCAGGGCAGAGTGACTGTGAGTCGGGGCTACTAAACCAGCCCATGTCCTGTCTGGTTTGGAACCAGGGGGGGTAAAAGTGTCAGCTTTTCACTGATCTGTTTAAGAACATGTCTTACATGTGCATCCACGCGGCTCCCTGATCTAAGCCCCAGGGTTAGAGGGCGTTCCCACCAGGTACAGTGACTGTGCCCGCCCTGCAGGTGGGGTTGGCCTGGGGTCCTCTGGCAGGAGGGTCACAGGATGGGGACCCGGGGCCTGGGAAGGAGGGGCTGACAGCAGACCACCCAGTGCTCAGTGGGCAGTGGGTGAGCAGCAGCTACCCAGAGATGGCTGGAGGGTCAGGTGCGACCTCCCAGTGGTCAGAAAATGCAAGTTCAACCCCAGGCAGTCATGACTCATCCCGCAGACCAGCAGACGCCATGGTCAAGGGGCCTAAGCAGGAGCTGGAGGGCTGGATTCCAGCCCGGAGTAGCTGTATGTGGGCCGCTTACGGTGGGTGAACAGTCGTCGGTGAAGACACCTTCTGAGCACAGATGGGTGGGAGGGTCCCGGAGCGAAGGTTCCTGGCCGCCTGGTGCCCTGGGAAGGTGGACGAGCCGAGTCAGCTCCAAGGGGTGTCCCTCCCCACAGAGAGCCCACGGGTGGCACAGGAGGAGGTGGCCGTGGTCGAGTGTTGGGAGGGTGAGACTGCCAGTGTCGCTGATGTACGTCTCTCAAGCCCCCTGTTCACAGCTGGTTTGTGCAGGTCGACAGGATTTGTGGGGACATTTTTTGTTGATCCAGGCACATGGCATGTGTAAGGACTAGGCCGTGGGCGCTGCCGGGCTTGGCAGGCTCCAGGGCTGCCTAACCCCTGCAGGCAAGACTGTGAGGTGGGCCGTGGGCGCAGTGCCAGGTGACCCGCCCCCAGAAGGCCCAGCAGCCCGCAGCTGGCACTTGCTGTGCCTTGAGAATGGTCCGGTGTCTTCTTCCTGAAGTAGCCCGTGCTCTGCCCTTTCTCCAAACAGGAGGGCAAACTGGCTGGCCCTTCTCATTGCCCTCGCCGCCCCCCCCCCCCCCCATTCCTGTGCTGTTCCCCGTGGCATTTTGTCTCCTGGGAGCTGTGTAGGTGAAAGCAGAGGGATTTCATGCCAAGAGCAGGTCTGCATTCTGCTCCCAGCTTCACCACTAGCTTGGGCTGTACTTCCTTCTCTTCCCTCCAAATGGGAGGTGCAAATGGCCATGCCCCCTGGTGATGGGCACTTCCCCCTGTGCACCATCTCGTCTGCATCTCGAGTCCTGGGCCAGGGCTGCTGGAGTGGGAAGGGCTCGAGAGGCACTCTCTGCTCGCAGGGAGACAGGGTGCCAGGCCAACGGCAGGACCCCAGAGCGGACCTGCCCTGCCAGGCCCCGTCAGTCCGTCCATCTCCTCTCAGCTCTCACAGCACTGTTTCTGCCCGCCTCCTCAGGGGCGGGGCCAGAAACCAGTGCAGCTGGTCAGACTGGGAAGCTCAGACTGGTGTCCACCACTGGAGGCCTGAGGGGCTTTTCTGACCACACTCATTTTTGAAGATCATAAAAATAACGCATCCCCATTTCCCAAGATAAAATCCATGAGGCTTTCGTAACCGGGGGCTCTGAGCATGGGGACTGAGTCGCTCATGGTGGTCGGCAGCCCAAGGAACGCCCTTTGGTTGTTGGGGCATCTGATATGCCCGCCAGGGACTCAGCATAACCTTGTTGGCAGGTGCGCCGTGAAAATGACGACTGGCCAAACGCACCTTTCCGGGTCTGTGGGCGTAACTTGGGGTCTGCACTCATCTGTAACTAAAGATGCAGCAGAGATTGGATGTCATATCCATGATTCAGAGGAAGGCTTGGCTTCTCTTCCGTATTTTTTCTTGATCTGTTTTACTGCTTAGGAGGAAATTTGTCTAAGGAAAAAAATTAACTTACATTTACTTTTGAAACTTTTTATTTTGAAATCTAAAGAAATTTCTATCAGGAAAACCAGACGCAGGCTAATCCCAGGTGTTCAGGCTGACATAGCAGAGAGCCAGGTTGGAAGCCAGCATCTGAAAAGTCTCCTGCACGTTGAGGCCTTCCGGTGGATACCATTTTGTAAAACTGCACGGTAGAGACCGTCTCTGTTAGAGACCTTGCTGCACACTGAGGGAGGGTGGAGAGACCTTGTCCATCAGGTCGCACTTCAGAGCCCTGGTCTCACACCCTTGTCCCTAAAAGCCAGGTATAGCTCATGCAGGTGCGCCCGCTGGGAGCCGTGTGGGAGGCTGGAAGGATCTGGGCTATGCCCAACCCCAGCAGCCGGTCTGACGACTGGCTCAGCTTTCAGTTGTTTGAGGTTGGAGGAGCCGGGCTGAGCAGGCGGGGAGCCCGCCCTGCAGTGGAGGTGGCAGTGCAGAGAGAAGAGGAGCCGGAGGAAGGGCAAGGAGCTGGACAGGACCTGGGAGCGCAGGGCGGCAGCTGGCCCTCCGGCCCTCCAGGTAATGCCACTGTGGAGCCTGCAAAGGTGTGGTTTTGGTTGTCGGCCGTAGTTTATGTTTCTCTTTACTTTTTCTGTCTCTGCCTTTTCTGTAAGGTTAAAAACAATAGCTTGCGTCCTCTCGGGAAAAGGTCGAAGTGTCATTTAGCAAGGTCCAGGTCAGGACCATAATAGCGGCCACCCCAGCGTGGGCGGTCCAGGCATCACAGGCTGATCCCTCGGGACCTCACACACCATCCGAATCCTTGAGGCTTAAAAGTGGAGCAGGTGACCAGGAGACGGTCCACCTGTGGAAACCAGCCAGCAGCTTCTCCTGTGGAGAAGGAGCTGGCCCAGCCTGGCCAGTAACCCCCATGGTGCCATGCATGTGCTCATGTCCCGGGCGAAGGGTGGTGACTGTATCCCACAGAGCAGGCAGGCAGGCAGGGTGCCGTGGGGGGAGCCCGGAGCCTTCTCCATGGTTACACATTCACCCTGCAGGACTCACGACGTGGGAACGGGGCGGGGGAGCGGGGGCGTGGGCAAGCTCCACCTGAGCGAGAGGCTACTGAGGCTAGAACAAGGTGGATTCCAGCCGGACACAGGCAAGTGCCCCAATAGTGGGGCCACCGCAGAGCACTCGGTTCTTGCCAAGGAGCCCGAGGCGATGGCCCAGAGTCCCATTGTCACATCACAGGCTGGGCACGCGATGATCTAAGTGTCCTGGGCAGGAGAAGGGTTACCTAACGTTTAATACGTTCCTCCATTGAAGTACTCTGCAGCCAGTTTTACAAGAATGAAAGAGGGCAGGGATGCTGATGATAACAGCACTGAGCCCTGCACCAGTCCCCGGTCTAGTGCTTTTCACAACTCGCTCATTTAACTCTCGTAACCTAGTGGTGTAGGAAGTACCCCCACTCTACAGAGGAGGAAGTGGAGGCTCAGAGAGGCTCAGTCCTTTCTCCAGGTCACACAGCCTGGTGTTGGGGAGGCCAGGATTTGAACCTGGTCGTGTGCTCCTATTCGCTACTACCCCTCCCAGAAAGGCAAGGCTTGCACTGACCCAGCAGGCTTTCCTGGTGGAGTGTCTGAGTCTGTTCAGGCTGTTATAACAGAATGCCATACATAGATCAGGCGACTTTAAAGAAACAGACATAGATTTCTCATCGTTCCTGAGGCTGAAGTCCCAGATCAAGGCACAGGTGCCTGGAGAGGCCTGCTTCCTGGTTCATAGACAGTGCCTTCCTGCTGTGTCCTCACGGGGTGGAAGGGTGCAGGAGCTCTCTGGGGTTTCTCTTATAAGGACACTAATCCGTTCATGGGGGCTCCGCCCTCATGACCTAAGTCATCTCCCAGAAGCCCCTCCTCCAGGACCTCCACGTGGGGCATTTGGTTTCAACATATGAATTTGGTGGTGGGGTGGGGGACACAAACATTCGGTCCACAGCATAGAGCAAGCATTGTGGGAGGAAATCAAGTTATAGTCGCACAACATTGCCACCTGCATCAGGAACAGACCCCAGACCCCGCGGCAGTCTGTGGGGGCGGTGGCAAAGGTTCCTCTTTTGACCATGTACTTCTGTGAGGTTTGAAACTTTTGCAACAAGAATCTATTACTTTCTGCTAACACACAGAATCTATTTATAAAATCTTTTTTTTAATTGATCTTAGAAAGAGGAAGGGACAGGGGGAGAGAGAGAGAAACATCAGTTGGTTGCCTCCCGCATGCGCCCCACCTGGGGATCGAACCCACAGCCTGGGTGGGGATGTGCCCTAACTGGGAATGGAACCCGCCACCTTCTGGTGTATGGGATGACACTCTAATCAACTGAGCTACACTGGCCAGGGCTTTACAAAACCTTTTTAAAAACACGGAGTTCAAAAGTTGGGGTGTTTTTGCTAGAAATGTTTCATTTGGTCACAGAACGGGCAGCCAGTCTACACCAGTGAGTGGCCGCAGCGTCTCAGTCTTCCGGGTGAACAGGGGGTCTTTGGAGTTCCTCACTCACCACCCCATCCATTCAGACCTGGTTTAGAAGGCAGCGAAAGAAAGCTGCTGCCCTTATCCTTCCTCCCTCCTCCCCAGGCCGCTCCTCCTCGGCTCACAAACCAGCAGGCTCCTCTCCGGCTGCGAGGCTCAGACCTTCTCTGCCTTTGAGCGGAGGGATGGATGGCTGTTTGCAGGGCATTTGGTTGGATTTTGCTCCGAGGCTGTTTAGGACCTAGTTCCTGTTCATGGAAGCCCGAGTCCTGATCCCGCCACTTGCTTGCTCTGTGACTCTGGGCTAGTGCTTAACCTCTCTGTACCTCAGTTTCCGGTCTGTAAAGTGAAGCTCATAAGTGTGCCCCCTCCTCTGGGTGGTGGTGAGAGTGGATGAGCTGATACATAGGGCCATCTGGGTGCTCAGGGACGGTGACCAGCGTGCGTGCAGGGACATGCTACAGACATGTCACCCTGCGCAGCACTGTTAGGATGTCCTGCCTGAAATTCTAGACCCTGGTCTTCCCATCCAGGGAGCTGGGGCTGGCGGGCCCATGCCAGGGGCTGGTGGTGTGTTCGGCGGTTGAAGGTATTCCCTGTGCACCGGGCAGCTGAGCCACTGGGCACTGCCTGCACTCAAAATGCAGCAGGAGCCCTGAACAGCCACGCGGCCGGCCAGGGAGGACAGACCGCTGCAGGCGGGGAAGGGAGGCTGGGGTGCAGGTGGTGTAGGCCCGGCCCAGCACGGAGAGCTGGGGGTGGCTCCTCTCTGGCTTCCAGTCTAGTGTATCCCTGTCCCAGTGCCTGTTCTACGGAAGGAAACGCGGCTGCACAAACATACTGTTCTGAAAATGCAAATGGGAGCAAATGGAAACAGTATCAGGCGGGCGAGCTGGGGGCCCCGCACACGTCCCGACGGGGATGGAACCTGCAACCTAGCCCTGACCGGGGATCGAGTCCGCAACTTTTTGGTGTGCCGGGGCCCACCAGGTAGTTCTCACAGGTGCTTCAGAGCTGTGTGCACCTGCTTTCCTCACTGTCACCTACCCCTGGGCTGTGACTGCCTTCTGAAGGCTCCCCACCAGTCCTGACATGCAGTCGTGAAAAAAACAGTGTGTTCACATTATCTGAACGTGCCGAGGGCCCAGAACCCGGTAACATGTCCTGAGGAAGCTTTGCAGGCTGACCTGTCTTAGAGCAGAGCAGGTATCTCTTAGTCCACCCTGAACAGGTGAGGCCCCGCCCCCACGTGGCAGCGTCACCCCAGGACACCTGTGTGAGCTCATCCCGCGGCCTGTGTAAAAGCCACAGAGTAGCTGTAAGCCACACAGATAGCGTCTGGCATGGCGCTCCCGACTGCACTTCAAAGCACTTGAGAGCTGGCCGCTGGCCTTCCTGGGCTCACACCTCGGTTGTTTACTTGTGTTTGGTTTGCATAGTAACCCACGTTCTAGTGCGCGTCCCCGTGTGGATTGGAAGGGCATGGTATCAGCTGGTCCCTGCGAGCACCCGCCTTGCTCCTGGAGTTTCTGCGCATCTCACTTATCCAGAGGGAGTCACAGCAAGCAGCCCTTCCACAGGGAGCGTTACTTTGTTATTTACTTAAGTATTTGTGCACTTAAAGCTGTGGAAGGGCGGGTTGGGTGAGGTGTGGAACCCAAACCAGCAGCCTCAGGTGCGGGAAGTGGCCTCCTGCAGGTGCCACCGTCGTGTGTCGGGAGAGGCCCCCGCCGAATGGGCACGCCCTCAGCTGTGCCCCCAGCCAGTGTGACAGGAGCGGGCCTGGAGACTGCTTGTCTAGGCCACACTCGGGCTGCAGACTCTGTCTCGCCTGCTTCTTCCTGGGACCAGAGGAGAAAGCTCCAGGGACTCAGAGCCGTTTCAGAGGCCGCTGGGAAGCACCAGGAGCTCAGGTCAGTGGGAAGGACGCTCTGGGCATAAGAATGAGGTGTGAGGTGGGACCCTGTCAACAGCCAGGAGCCCAGTGCGGCTTCAGGGCCGGGGGTGGGGGTGAGGAGTGGTTAAGTGAGTGCATTTGGCAACTTTTCTTCTATTGATGGTCCTGTAACATGTTGCTGGCATCCTGAGGGTTCTCTGGGCCTAATGCTGAGCTCAATCAGGATAAACAGGCTGGCGCGATGGTGTGTTCCCAGTGGGCGGGCAGCATCTCATTAACCTAATAAACGCAGTAGGGCTGAGCCGAAAGGCAGGGCGAAGAGCAGCGAAGTAACTTGCTCAGCGTCTCTCCTCTGGAAGCTCAGCGCCTTGCCGCCGCCGTTCTGTGGTTCAGGCAGGACCCGCTTTCTTGAGGCCCGGGATGCCAGGAATTGACACAGTGCCTTCGGGGACACTGTGGGAAAGAGGGTGATTAACTGTGAGTTAACAAGAGTCTGAGGCATGGAGACACCCTGGCCCCTGGGGACTGCTGGAGACCGAATAAGCCACGAGTCACTGGGGGGTTGGTGGCTTGTCTGGGTTGAACCGGCTGCACCAGGGCCAGTGAAATACTCCGAGGCCAGCGTCGGCCAAACCTGGTTCTCATCCTGGGTCGGCCAGTTATTTGTGAGCCATGCAGTTGGTCGTGGTACCGAGAGAGCAGGGCTGTTGTGGTCATTAAATGAATAATGCGTGTTTAGTGACTATCTCTCAGCACAACCTTGGCGTGGTCTCCCTGATCGCTCACTGGCTTGTCTGGGTGTGGTCTCCCCGATCTGTCCCCAGTGCGGCTCGGCGTGGCCCGTGGGCCTTCCTTAGTTTCCCTATGGATTCTGCCCTTCCAGACCTCAGCGTTAACAAGCCCTCGTGGTCAACTCAGAGGCCGTCCACACCTGGTTCTGGGTTGTTTCCAGATGGGGTCCACGGTGGAGGGCTGGGACCTGGAGGTGAGGCTGGCAGAGAGGGGGTCACAGTTCCTGGGGGGCCGGGGTAAGGCAAGGGAACTCTGACCTGGTCACACCTGGCCTGAAGGTGAGTGAAGAGAACAGGTCAGGGCAGGGAGGTGGCCCCAGAAAGAGCAGGACGGCCAGGACCCGGGCGCTCAGTCCGGCAGCCAGCGTGGACAGGGCTGTCCTGTGTCCGTACCTGCCTCTCCCTGGAGGCAGGCAGATGGGATTATATGTTTGTCCTGGAAGCTGGAGACACACAGCTCCTGCAGGCGCCACCATGGAACCTGCGACCAGGTGGCCCCTGCGGGACCCGTGGGTGGGGTCCTCCCCTGGAGGAGGGCCGACAGCGGGTTAATGAAGAGCTTCTTCGAGAAACTGCATAAACTGCACCTACATATGTGCGTTCACCTGTCCTCATGCCTGATGGTCGCAGCATTGCCTCCTTGAACAGGAATGATTCTTACACCTGCAGCGCTCTCAGTTGTGTTCGAAAGAGAATGTGGGAATTCCATGAGAAACTTGCTGAGTCTAAAGAAAGTTAAGTTTTTAGAACCTTCCTTTAATGTTGCTGCTCTGAGGACACCGCCAGGAGGTTCTGTCAGCGCACTCCTGCTGTTCTCTTTCATATTTAGCATAAATCAGTCATTTTGGGTCCAGGGAAGTATCTAGACATACAATGTTCCTGTGACATGTTCTTGTGTAATACCTTCAAGTTAGCTTTATTCTCTTTAACCTTCAACGAAAGACTCAGAATGAAGTCAATTAGTAATCCAGGGGCAGGAGTGACCTCACTCGCACACGTGGTCTCAGCACGGGGAGGCAGGAGTGACCTCACTCTCACACGTGGTCTCAGCACGGGGAGGCAGGAGTGACCTCACTGCACACGTGGTCTCAGGATGAGGCAGGAGTGACCTCACTCGCACACGTGGTCTCAGGATGAGGCAGGAGTGACCTCACTCGCACACGTGGTCTCAGGATGAGGCAGGAGTGACCTCACTGCACACGTGGTCTCAGGACGGGGAGGCAGGAGTGACCTCACTCGCACACGTGGTCTCAGGATGAGGCAGGAGTGACCTCACTCGCACACATGGTCTTAGGACGGGGAGGCAGGAGTGACCTCACTGCACACGTGGTCTCAGGACGGGGAGGCAGGAGTGACCTCACTCGCACACGTGGTCTCAGGACGGGGAGGCAGGAGTGACCTCACTCGCACACGTGGTCTCAGGATGAGGAGGCAGGAGTGACCTCACTCGCACACGTGGTCTCAGGATGAGGAGGCAGGAGTGACCTCACTTGCACGCATGGGCTTGAGGACCAAGAGGGCCACGGCCATGGGCCCTGAGCACGGCCAGCAGACAGGTGCACTCAGGATCCCACGGGGAGTTTCCCATCCACAGAAATACTATTGGAGGAGGATTTTGGCGAAATTCCTATGCCAACCTTTATTTCAAAATCAATAAAACCAAGATTCTAAGCATTCTAGGTTTTCTGTGTTTCACACAAGTAATGGAAAGGGCATAGTAAAAAGTGAGAGCTATCTCAGCATTCCTGCCCTGGCTGGTTTGGATCAGTGGATACAGAGTTGGCCAGCAGACTGAAGGGTCCCGGGTTCAATTCCGGTCAAGGGCATGTACCTGGGTTATGGGCTTGATCCCCAGTAGGCGGCGTGTAGGAGGCAGTCAATCAATGATTCTCTCTCATCATTGATGTCTGTCTCTCTCCCTCTCCCTTCCTCTCTGAAATCAATAAAAATATATTAAAAAAACACAAAAAACATTCCTTACTGTTCATAGAACCCAAACCAGGCCTGAGGCTTAGTTTCCGTTCTGCTCCATCCTGGAGAGAAGTCCTTGGTATTTCTCCCCACCTCTGCCGGCCGGTCCCCTCTGTGGGCCTGGTTCAGGAGCCATGATGACGTCATCATGAGCGCTAACCATTTTTGGCATTTACTGTGCCAGGTGTTTTTCCAGGTACTTTCCCTGTACCAACCCCCTAAACATCTCGTGGGTAGAGGGATTATTCCCACTTTACAGTAAACTGAGGCTTAGCTTGAAGGAGGGGGTGCTAGGATTGGGTCCAGTCCGTGCCCAGGGCTGTGCTGTGCACCCTCTCTCTGGGGTGATCACAGAGGCCCCCCGCGATGTGGCTGGGAGAGGAGACTCCTGTGACACTCTGAGGTCCAAAGGGCAAAGTGAGACCGAGGGCCAGGGCCCCCTTCGCCAGAGAACCCCTTTCCGGGGCAGCTGTGTGCTCAGCGTGGAAAACCGGGAAGGACGGGTTGTGGAGCGACTCAGCCTGGCTGTCCTCTGTCCTCATCCGGGCGCCTGGGGAGCTCTGTGCACAGGCCCTCGTCCCTGCTCCCTAGGGGCTCAGAGTCCAGGGGAGAACAGGAGAGAGAGAAGCAGGAGCAGGTGACATAAAGCTGGGTGCTGACCACAGGCCCGCAGAGCCCCTGGGGGAGCCGTCCGGAGGCTGAGCACTCAGAGGGGTCTGTGCCGTCCAGGGTGTGCAGGAATCCCTCGGCCTGTCCACTGTCTCGCCCGCCGAGGCGCCAGCCTGGCTCCTGCCCTGTGAACTTGGCAGGAGTCCGGGGACGAGGACAGGATGTGGCAAGTATCTCGAAAGCCTGTAGTTGGGAAGGTGGCTGCTGGGCTCTGGCAGTGGCAGCTGGGGGTGGGCCAGGACCCAGTTTCTATTCTAGAAGAGTCTCTCTGGCTGCACTGTGGAGGAGGGGGCCGGCATCCTGAATTACTGGGGGTACTGGCAAACAGAAAGTCCTCACAAATACCTTTCTAAACAAGCACTGACCTCAGGGCAAAGGTTGGGCCCAGGTGCTGCCACTCAAGTCAAGGGCACCTGCCACCCTTTGTGGAGGAGACCCCTGTGCTCAGCGATGGACTTCCCAGCCGCAGGGGCCAGCATCCTGGAGGCTCAGGTGCCCGAGGCCTGGGCCGTTAGCTGCATAGGCAGACGTGGGCTGGTGGCTGGGCAGACGTGGATCACCACACAGCTGTCTGAGAGAGGGGTTTCTTTTCACCGATTATTAGAAAGGCCGAGGTCCGGGTACCTGGAGGGAGAGGACCTGTTCCTCAGGCCTCAGGTGGGGACTGTCCTCACATCCCCGGGGGAGCACACACCGCCCTGCAGGGGCAGGTCCTCCCAGGTCAGCAGTTCCTCTGGCTGCTTTGGGGATTACGGAGTTGGAAAGCCTTAGGCAGCAAGACACTGCTCAGGGCAAAGCCCCTTCCCGGCGGGCTAAGCGGAGGAGTGGCGACCTGCCTTCCCTCCCGATGGCTTCTCGGGCCACAGGCCTAAGTGTAAGTCACAGACGGATGCCTCTAAAGGGGCTTGCAGTCGGTCTGAAGGCCCCAGAGCCAGTGGCCCAGGTCACCTCAGACCGCTTATGAGATCAGGGGCAGGGGCAGGGGCAGGGGCAGGGCAGGGCAGGGGAAGGGTTAAGGGCAGGCTTTGCCAGCTGTGGGGCTCGCCCCCGGGCAAGACACAGGAGCACAGGTGCTGGAGGGGGCCTCGGCCGGGCAGGCAGGGCAGCGGGGCCTTCCTGTCTGGAAGTGGGTCTTTCGTGTCATGTGCAGGGAAGGTGCACAAAGCAGTAACTTTCCGGTCACCCAGTGCCGCGTGATGACCCTGAAGCAGGGGTGGGGAACCTTTTCTCTGCCAAGGGCCATTTGGGTATTTATAACATCATTCCTGGGCCATACAGAGTTACCCTCTTAAAAACCAGTCTGCGGTATTTGGTCAAACATGTAATTAACTCACCCCTAATGCCTGGGCAGGGCCAGACCACATGATTTTGTCAGCCTTATATGACCTGCAGGCTTGGCGTTCCCCACCAGGCCCTGAAGGAAGGGGTATTGGCCAGAGGCCCCTCGAGGAGCTCGCTCAATAAAATCTCTCTTCCCGCTTCTGTGTGTCTGTCGGGGACTCTGCACAGCGAGCAGCTTTCGAGGGTGACACTTCCGCCTGCATCTCTATCTCTTCTCAGCTCCGTGCAGATTCAGAGTCCAGGCGGGGTCACATGAGAGACAACAGTCCTTCGCGCGTCTGGTCGACTTCCCGCTGTTTCCCAGGGAATAAGAGCCGTGACTCTTCCTGGAGTCTTCCCCGGGGCAGTGCCCCGAGAGTCATTGCCCAGGGTGTGGAGTAGGAGCTGGGCCTCTGGTGGGAGTGCAGCAGCCTGCTCTGGCCCGGGGGACCGATGGCCGGGGCATCGCCCCAAAGAGGGGATGTCTGTCCAGCACTGGGAGGCCTTCCAGGGGTTTTCCCGGCCCGAGGCCGAGCTGGGGCCCACCTCACTAGCTCACCCCACGTGTGCTGGGTTGTTGTGCTCTTGGGGTTTCTGTTGGCTTCTGGGTCTGAGGTCCCGGGTCAGCTGCTGGGCGGGGCCCGCTGGCCTGGTCCTGTCCGAGGCCGTGATGCGCCTGTTTACAGCGGCTCCTGCCGAAAGCCGCTTATTGGATTAGCAGGAGCCCGGCAGCCCCGAAGTGGGCCGAGGGGAGGCCGTGCCCTCTGTGCTGCTTCAGGGCCCCGTTTTCATTCGAGTTGGCCTTCGAGACTTGCAGGGTGCCTCTGGGTCGGGAGGCAGCATCCCAGAAGTGCGTGTCCCCCTCGTTCTGCCGAGCAGATGCTCTTAGTGGCCCAGGCCCGTCCCGTGTGGGAAGTGTGGGCCTGGTCATAATCCCGCTCCTTATCCTCCGGCCCAAGGTGACACTCGCTGCCACCGCCAGTCTCCGCACCAGCTCTTGGAAGCCGGGACAGGCTGTGAAGATGCTGGCCCGCTACTCGACCTGCCTCTTCTCGGGCGTTTGTGCCGCCCTGGTGGCCGTGGCTTTGACCTATTACTTGTACTGGTGAGCGTGGCTGGTGCCGGGGTCTGGGCTGTCGGGGGGAGGGGCTCCCAGTGCTGTAGTTCGCCCCACTGTCCCTGTAGGTCCACACTCTCTCCACTCCCCCGTGGGGACTTCGTGGCGGTGGGGAAGGAAGCAGTTACTTCCGGAGCACAGTGCGTGCTGGGGATTATCCTGCCCTTCCATGAATGCTCTTTTGTTAGAACATTCCCAAGGGAGGTTCAGGGGCTTGGCGCCCTGACGCACAGTGGGTGCTGGGTGACTGGGAGGAAGCCCCTGCCCGAGCCCTCGCCATCGCTTCTGCCTCCCAGCCCAGAGCGGGGGCAGCGGGGGGCACAGGGTCTGTCAGTTGAACAGAAAACAGTAGCTTCCATCAAAGGGATGTTACCCTGTTGTGCCCATAGGTGATAGATGGTTTATGGGGAGTCACCAGTGACCCTTTGCAGCAGTGGTGGCCGGAGTGCACTCCAGCGCTTGCTATGAACATGTGGGGGAATCTGCGGGGTGCCATGGGCCACCCTGGCCTGGGGGTCCGGAGGCTCAGCTCCTCCAGCCCCTCACGAGGCTGTGACATGAGTGCTCTGGGCCCCAGGTTCTGTCTGTAAAATGGGATGTTGACCGTATCTCTGCAGGTGGCCTTTGCACACGGGCAGGTACCGATGGCGCACAGGGCCCGCTCCCTCCTGACAGGCTGTTGTTGGGGTGGCTGTGGGGAAACCCCAGCCCGCGTCTGGGGTCACTTGATTGGCTAGTGCTGGAGAAGGAGCACTTTCCTGCAAAGAGGCAGGCTTCCCGGAGCTTCTGCCTGGCATATTCTTGTTCCTCCCACGCACTTGGTTGGATGGAAGTTCTGCCCTCTGATCTGGAGGCTTTCTCTTCTGCAGATCCGATTAATGCTGCTTTTGTGTCTGGTGATGGGGGGGTGCTGCAGGTGGGCAGGGCTCCCTGCTGGCTCCGGCCTCTGAGGTCCCCAGGTGTACCCCAGGCCTCGGCAGCCCTCTCCTGCCTCACAGCCCCCTTCCACCTGAACACTCTAGTCATTTATTTGCCTCTTAGGGGCCTGGTGGCACTGGTCAGTCAGCTGGACCCCAAAAGGGGCGGGTCTGCCTCACCACGCAGCAGGCCGCCCACCTCATCAGGGAGGGGCATGCTGGTTTTCTTGTCTGTCCTTGGACGTTTCCTCTTCCAACGCTTGTCCTGGCCACTAAATAGTCCTTGTTCCACAAATGGGAAGAGACCTGTTGGAAGAGACCCCTTTGGAAGCTAGCTGTGATCTGACGGAGGACTCCGGCAGCCCCCGCCGCACCCTGCTGAGTCCCTGTCCTCACTCCCAGTCCTGGGAACTGGGAGAACATGCCAGGTCTGGGTTCCCTGAGGTTGCAGAGCTGTCCCCTCCCCAGTTAGGACTGACTCACAAGATGCCTTTTCAGCTGCCACGCTCCCTGTTGACGGGATGAGTGCCAGAGCTGGTGTGGCCAACCACAGGGTGGGCTCACCCCTGCCCCCCTCCCCGCCTCCCCGGCTGTGACCAGCAACCTGCTCAGCTCAGTTCTGCATTCAAGGCACCAGGAAGAGCTCCACTGTTGCAGGGGCTGCCAGCACTTTTCAACTCGAAACACTTCATGGAAAGACTCGAGGACTCCACTGGGAGTTGGTTCCCACCGATGGGGTCAATGAGAGTGTCCTCGGGAGGCAGCTTCCCTGGGTTCCTGATGATGCAGCGGCGCCTCTGCCACTGCTGACAGCACCGCACCCCGTGGCCGGTCCTGTCTGCGTCTCTGCGGCAAGGACTCTCGGCAGGTCCTCCTTGTGCCCCGAATGAACCTGTCACAGCATGGGGCTGGGGTGGAGAGAGGATCTTCGAGGGGAAGCCCGACCCAGCGGCAAGAGGCCACACGGAGCCTCTGACCGCCACCTGCAGGTCTCTGCAGCCGCCACCTCGGGGCACACTGGCCAGGGACAGAGCCAGGCTTTTCTCCGTGGGCCTTGCTTCAGACCTTGTGTAAGACGTGTAAGGAAATGTGGGTTCAAACACCAGCCACACGTCCAGCATCGCCTGCAGGTCACTTTTCTTTTTAGTCAGCAACATCGCCAGCCACTGCTTCCAGATGTGGCACTGTCACAAAACTCGTTATGAAATGCACCCTGGGCTGTACAGTCAAAGTGCGGCTCTTTACATTGTGGAGTAACAGCAAGGTTAGCATAACCTGCTCACCACAGGCTGCCTGGCATGACCCAGAGCCCAGTCACACCCGCTGTGGCTTCCCCGTCCAGAGGACACAGACTGGGAACGTGTTACTTTATCTTGGCCCAGTCAGCAGGCTTGTTGCTGGTGTATACGCCACGATTTAGAAAAACCAGGCAAAGGGAGCGAGGCAGTTATGTGGGAAGGAGGAAGGCCCAGCTAGAGAGACCGATCATTTCGGGTGCTTTCCCACGGGGCGGAGTGCAGGGCGCTTAGTGCGAGGTGGCCGCAAGCGGTCCTCCTTGGTGACAACTTTCCAACAGCAGTGCCGGATGGAAGACGGAGAACTCGGGGTTTCTACGCCAATTAGAAGGAATTAAAAATTAAAAGCGATTAAAATTTTTAATATTGCAAAAGTATTCCTGAATCGGTGGCATTTTTCAGAGACAAGCTGCCTGTGTCTTTGAAAGATTGATTTGATGTAGAGCTTGTGTGCCGGTCTCCCAAGCATTGATGGCTCTGGAGGTGCCTTTGTTGACCATTTAATTGAAGACACTTCTGGTGCCAGCGAGTTCTACGTTTTTAGTTTCATTTAATCTTGGAAATCCCTAAACTTAGTGCAACAGATAATCTACCTCTTGGTAGTGTTCCGAAGCCTTTAAACATTCCCCCCCTGCCTCCTGCCTCCTCCCGCGCACCCCCACCCCCAACCCCTTCAGGCAGGCCTTGAACCTTTTCCCAAGAGGAGTCCCAGTTCCATGAACTCGTCACATTGCTTGGTGGCAGAATGCTTGCCTAATAGAAAGAGCCATTTTATCAGAAGAGAAACCTATGGAGTGACAGCAGTTGGCATCAGCTGCCGTCCTGCATGATGCACACGCCAGGGTCGCTGGCACAGGCCAGGCATCTGCTGTCAGCCCTGGGCCTGTGGGCAGCCCTCAGACTGGCTCAGACACAGTGAAAGCACAGGTGTTGGTGCTAGGGCCTTCTCATCTTCGTCTGCTATACATGACTCTTCAGAGCTTTTCACTTCAAGGATACTGTTTTGTTTTTAGTAACGTTTTTATGATTATAAAAGTAATCGTTATTCCATGCCAGAAACTTAAATGAAAACGAGAAAAGCATTTTTTAAAAAGGTCATATTATTTCATTACCAGAGACTTCCCCAGGGCGTAGGTTCAGTCTCTCCCGGGTGTGTGTGTGTCACGACGTGTGTACCTCTGCTCGGCAGCCGTGTAAGCAGTGTTCACGTCACCGAGGCCTCGGTGCAGCCAGGTCCTGAGGGACAAATGCACCTGGAGGCGGTGCGCCAGGTTCACCAAGGATGCCCCTGTGTCTCCGGGTGTTCGGTATCATCCATCACTAGCCGCCTGCCCAGCACTCACCTTCCCACTTGTCTCCTGGTCTCCATAGGATCGGTTCCTTACCGCTGAACCCGGGGCTGAAGGGCGTGGCCTTTGGGGTTGGCTGGAGCGCGTTGTGCCCAATGGCCATGCAGAAGAGTCATCTCCAAGGGCTGTCACTTCACTTGCTCGTTCTCACCCGATGGCAAAAGTGAATTCGCCCTTTTTGTGTGGATCTTTCTAGATCTTAGGGAAGGAAGTTACTTAGGGAATTTGAGGACTCGTGGGATGTCTTCGGTTACAGAAGCATATGCCAGGTGCCACTCCACTGAGCTCCCAGCACAACCCAGACACTTCCAGAACCCACGGGCTCTGCAGTCTCTGTACCCGTTTGACCTGGAGGGCCCTGTGGCGGGTGGTTTTGGGGATAGAGATTTGGAGGCTCAGGCTGTTGCTTGGCCCTCGGTGAGCAGCGTCTGTGCTGGGCAGCACCAGGGCTGTTAAGAAGCGACCTGGACACATGCCTCCAGGTGCCCTCGGTCAGTTCCTTCACGGAAACAGGAAGGAACACTGTGATGAGGGGGTGCCAGGTGCCGCGTGCCCTCGGCCAAGCCAGCTGTCGTGCGCGGTCACCGTGGAGGCCACGAGGGTCTCACCTTGTGAGTTTGCTGTTGTTTAATGGATGCTGATGGACTGAATTGTGCACTGTTCGTTCACCCCAATTTCTCAAAGTGCCAGTCGCCATCCCGGGTGACAGGGCAGGGAGACTGTGAAAGTTGCCTCTGAAGGGCTGGGTCACACTTTGCAGTTCTTCCTGGAGACACCCCCCTCCTTCCCTGGGGTGGCTGTGGGTTCCAGTGCGACACGTTCCAAGTACTGGGTTCTAGACCAAGAGTTCCCTGTGCTCACTTCCAGGGAGGAGACAGGAAATAGAATCAATCCTGGGGAACTGCTCTCCATGGCTCAGAATGAGGAGCAAGTCCAGGCCAGGCGGGTGGATGCCCAGCTGATGGCTAGGGACCTCCCCACTCCTGGGGCCAGGCCTGCAGTGGTCAGCCCTCATGTCCTCCTGGAGTTTAAAGTCCTCTGGGGCAGCTTCCTGTCCCTGAGCCAGCCCAGCCCCCCCCAAGCCTGGACTTTTCATCCTTCTCTGGGAACCCCCACCAGCATGAGTCGGGGGTGGCTCGCAAAGGAGCGTGTGGAGAGTAAAACGGGCCGAGCTGTGGTCCTGCTGTTAGAGGGTGCTGGTGTTGGGGGAGCAGCAGCAGCTCATTCACCACCATTAGGAAAGGCGAGGCTGGAAAATAGTTCTGTTTAAGACCAAGCATGGTGGGCAGCAGGCGAGGTTTCTGTGCTGCGATCACGTTATGTGACCACTTTCTCACCGAGACTGACGTTCCCCGAGATGGAGCCCCAGTGAACGGGCGGTGTTAACAGCTGGGCCCGGAGCCTGGAGGGGCTGGCCAGGCTGCGCAGAGAAGGGGCCCCCCGCGGAGTTTGAACCTTGATGTTTCCTGCCTTCCCAAGCTCTGTGGGCCTTCCACTCTCACCCCATTCTTCTGTTGACCTCAGCGCCAAGTCTGAAAGTAAGCTTGCAACACAGCGATGCCCCAGGCCCTAACATTTCACCTACTTGGCAGCACGCTGTGCCCCGTTGGCTCCTGTGACTGATGCCCAGAGCCCTGCTCAGAAATGCAGGCACGGGAGGCCCCTCACAGCTCTGCGGCCCACGGACGGTTTTACACTCTGGAGGTCCATGCTACGTGGGCCTGGGCTGTCCCTGCGTCCTGCTGGCTGAGTCCTGGGAGGGACAGAGGTAAGGGGCTGTGGTCTGGGCTGTCCCCTTGGCCGCCCTGCAGGGTCATGGGGTGGGGGAGGGGCAGGGCAGCGGCCAGCCTGGCTGCTGTGGGTTTTCTCTGACTTTTGGGAAGGAAGTCGTGGGCACAGATGCCTGTGGGAAGGCAGCTGTCTCCCTAAGCAGGTTCCCCGGAGGGGTCACAGGAAGAAGGTTCTCTCAGGGGCCAGGGCACCTCTGGTTCCTTCTCTTCCAACGTCCCGAGGTCGCCACGGAGACGGCTGGGCACGGGCGCCTGTGCCCTGGACCAGAGCAGCCTTGTTAGGGATAAACTGAGCAGCGACCTCCCAAGGCAGAGGCGGGGCTGCCCCATCTCCCCGCTCTCCTGGGGAAACTGACTCAGAGAGAGGAGCTGCCATCCTGGGACCCAGCCAGAGGGGAGTAGAGGTCACGTCTGGCCTCGGCGGCTGCTCCCCCACAGGCCAGCGTGTCTTCACAGTCCAGACCCCTCCTGGTGCCCCAGGGGGGTCGGGGGGCTCCTCGTTGCCTCTGTCTCATCCTCACGACCACAGTTCCGAGTATGCGTGATAGGTTGTTGTGTGCCCTTGAAATCACAACGCCAATGACAGTGGGGACGGAGCAGCCCACAGGACAGAGCAGGGCCGGCCCTGGGGGTGGGTCGGGCAAGGTGTACGCCATGACCTTGAACTGCCCACGTCCAGCACCTCGGCCCAGACCTTTCCATGTTCCAGTCTGAGGAGGGTATCGACTGGTAGCAAGTGAGGAAGCGGGCAGGGCCTTGCTCCTGGGTCCCGGGGTCACGCTCTGTGCCAGTTGCTGGGCAGATGGCATCACACATGTTTGCTAACTGCCGGCAAACCTGTGGGTACACTGTGTTCACTGATGGCAATCTTTATTTCACTCTCGATTGGATAGTACATTTCCTGGATCTGAGTCATGCTTTTGGAGACCATCCTGTATGTTAAAACGTGTGTGTCTGACATGTTCTGAGTTTACATTCAGATGGAAGCTCAGATAAGAGACAGGTGCTGAGTGACAGGTGACCCTCTTTCCATGACTCGGGGTCAGATGGACCTTTTCCAGCCGCACCTGGGTCAGGGCTGCGGTGGGACTGTGAGGGACGTGTGGGGGCTCTCCCACAGCTGTGAGCAGAGGCCAGGGATGGGTATTTGAAACCCAGTTCGTTTGTTCCATTTTGAATCCCTAACTTTAAAAAAATCTACTTATTAAGTGTGTGACTCATAAGGCCTCTTTAATGACAAATGTGACATTTTTTAATCTTTGTCAGAGCCTTGGTTAAGGCTTGTTTCTCATTATAAAAACCACCCTGTTTACCGACCAGTTCTAGAGTTTGAGCAGGTGGAGCTTTCCCAGGAATCTCACTGTGTGTGTGTGTGTGTGGGGGGTCACAGAGGAAAAGCCGGCAGGAGGGTGAGGGGAACCCCCCCCCCCCCCGCCCTCAACAGCTCTGCAACTTCACACTCACTTTCCCAGCTGTGCAGACTCACCTGGTCTCTGCTGTTCCAGCCGAAATCCTCTGCAGCATCCTGGATCTGCCCCGGAACCTGAGGGCTCAGTCCCGCTCTCTGCAGGCCCCCGTCTTGCCCCCAATTTCTTGTTAGCTGGCTGTCCTGTGACCGCAGGTCTCCAATGGGGCTAAGGAAAGTCATGAACTTGAAGTTTGCTTGGCTCTATTCTTGTTGTAAGGGCGGGAGTGACAGGCTCTCTGCATTCCCAAGAGGAAGCCAGGACTCCCATGTAATTTGTGAATTTGTGAAATACATTGTACATGCAGAAAAGTATGTCAGCCACCAGCTGGTTGATAATCACAGAGCAAACCTCCATCCATTTCTTGGCGAGTAAAACGTTATTATAGCGGGCGGTTCATTGTCACAAAATTAGGTCTAAGTCAACTTAGCTGTCACTGTTGTGTGTGAGTGCATGTGTGTGTGCATGTGTATGTGCATGGTGTGTGTTTTGGAACTCGGCCCCCACAGCCTGCCCCGTAGGAGAGCTCTCCTGTGCTGCGGCCCCACCAGCCCCCTCGGGGTGAGCAGTGCCCGCTGTGTCCTGCAGGCCAGAGACCTGTCACAGGCCTATTGTGCAGTCATCAGGTCCCAGAGCTTTTCACATCCCTCCCCCCTGCCCCCTCCCCTTCCCACCGCCAACATCGCCACTACAACCACCAGAACAGCCTTGAAAAGGCAAAAGATTCTGGGACTCGGAGAGTTGGGGTAGGTAGGGTGTGAGGGGTCCCTGGAGGTGCTTCACCAGCTGCCTCCTCACCTGGTGGCACCGTGGCTTCTGTGTCCCCAGGGTCCCCACATCCCCGCTGTCCACAGATTGGAGCAGGCTTGCACCCTCCTACCAGGGTTCTGCAGGTGTTTTTTTTTTTAAGTTTTTTTAAAAAAATATTTTTTGTTGATTTCAGTGAGGAAGGGAGAGGGCGAGAGATAGAAACATCAATGATGAGAGAGAATCATTGGTTGGCTGCCTCCTGCATGCCCTCTACTGGGGATTGATTCTGTAACCCAGGCATATGTCCTTGACCGGAATCGAACCTGGGACCCAGTCTGCATGCCAGCACTCTAGCCATGGAACCAAACCGGCGAGTGCTTAAAAAGATTTAAGCACCGTTTTTATAGAGAGGAAGAGAGAGGGAGAGAGAGAAACATTGATGGGCTGCCTCTTGCATGGACCCTACTGGGGACTGAGCCCACAGCATAGGCAGGTGCCCTGACTGGGAATCAAACTGATGACCTCTTGGTTCATGGGTCAAAGCTCAACCACTGAGCCACACCGGCCAGGCTGGTGTGTCATTTAGTTGTACCTTCATTTCTCACTGGTGGAGCAAATGTCTAATGCTAAAAGATTCACTTAGTCCAGTAATGGTTTTAAGTTCATTTCGTATTCTATTTATTGTAATAGTATCTGAATACAATAGAAGTACCAATTTGCGCAAGTTGAAATAAATAAACGTGAATACATATATGGGGGTGTGTGTGTTGTTCCTTAGCCTGTAGTACTGTGCAGCCCACGCACAGCCTCCCAGCACACAGAGGGCCATACCTGTGCAGGTGCCCAGGCACTCCCCACGGCCTCTCCTCTCACTGGTTCACACGTCTGTGCATAGGCCAGGACCACACTCTTGATTTTCGAGGCTTCGTGGTATGTTGTGACCTTTTATAGGCCTATTCCTTGGTTCTTTTTCATGGTTTCCTTGGCGGGTCTTTCTGTTGGTTTTTCCATATGAACTGTAGGATCTATATGTCTAGTTCTGGGGGTAGGACTATTGGGATTTTAATTACGGTTCAATTACATTTATAAACTAACTTAGAAAGTATGGTTTGTGTATCGTTATGTATTTCTGTCTAACAAACCACCTCAATATGTAGCAATTTAAAGCAACCATTGTTTTGTTGGCTCACCACCCCGGGCTCTGCAGGCTGGTTCTTCTCCTGGTCTCACTTGCAGTCCTTCACGTGGTTGTAGTCAGCTGGCAGCCAGCCTGGGGCTGTGGGTCCATTTCTGCTCCATGTGGTCCCATTGTGGCAGGCTAGCCCCAGCTTCCTCCCTCCGTGGCCCTGGGGTGCCCGGGAAGCTGCGAGGCCTCTGAAGGGCCAAGCTCTGGAGTCCAGGACGTTACTCCCACCACATCCCATTCATGAGCCCTGAAGCCAGCCAGGGCCCAGGGGCTGCAGTACCCGTGCCTGCCAAAGGCACTGGTGAGAGCAGGGAGGGCAGTTAGTTGTTGCCACCTGTTGCCCAGTGTTTTTGGATTTGCTTAGTTCTACTTTTGTAACTTGCAAGCTGTTGTAAGGTTTCATTGCATAGGCTTTGTTTAATTCTTCTGAAGTTTGGGAGTAGGTGTTTTGTCTTTTTATTGCAAATGTACACACTGTCTCCTCCACTGTGCCTTCTGCTTTTGTGTGTTTGTGTGGATCCGTGGCTGCTTGGACACATGACAGGGCCGCGTGTCCTCATCCTCCAGGCCACTAAGTGCTCAGACTCTGAGCTCGCATTCCACTTGCAGGAGAGGAAATCCCTAGTCCTGACTTCCAGTGCTCTCCCCTTCTGCCTCCTGGAGAGGGACAACAGAGCCCCCAGGAAGCCGTGCACGGAGGGCAGAGGAGTCCCAGCAGCCTGGGCCCCACGTGACCCAGTGCATGGCTTCAGTGCATGGCTTCAGTGCATGGCTTCCTAGGCCGCTCCGTTGTCCCAAATGAACATCAGGTCCAGGGACCTGGAACCGTCAAGAAATAAGCTCTATTGTCATCGTCCCTTCTAGTTACTTCAGTTAGAACTAGTTATTGAGCATTAGGAGAATGTCGATTTCTACATGTTTTTACTGATTTATTGATTTTAGAGAGAGAAGGGGGGGGGATGGAGAGAATGAGAGAGAGAGAGACGTTGATTTGTTGTTCTACTTATCTATGCATGTGTGCATTGGTTGATTCCTGTCTGTGCCCTGGCTGGGGATCGAACCCACGACTGGTGTATCAGGATGACGCTCCAACCAGCTGCGCTGCCCGGCCAGGGTTCTGCATGTTGTATTTTATTCCTTTCAGCACTGCTGCCGTTACTTATTGTTTACAGTGGCATTCTGGTTGCAGCGGATTCTCTTGGGTCTAAGGATCCAAACCTGCTCTCTGCACATAATGATGTTGTTATTTCTCCATCCTGATGTTTAGACTTCTTGGTGATTCCAAAGGCTGATGAGGCTGGACTGGCAACAGATTATTATTAGCAAAGAAATATGTCATCTTTTTCAGTCTTATTGAAAGATAAGATGGTCCCCGTGAGTGAGTTTACCCAAGAACTAAAGCTAGAACCTTTAAACCTCAAAAATAGGATTCATCTATTCTAAAACTTCAGTTGGAGTTGTAAATAATACCTTCGCTGCTTTCCAGCCTTCTTAAATAACACGTTGAGTGTGGTACAGCCCTTTCTCAGCATTTTAGTGAGGTCAGGGTGGACCACAATTGTTGTATTATGTTCTCATTCATGATGTCATTGAGGTGCTGCTGGGTCTGCAAACCTGCTCCCCAACACTGGACACCCTCGGAGGTGGTGCTGATGGAGTCACCAGCTTGTCTCTGCCCCTTTGTGCTGCTGTCAGCAGGCTATCTGCCTCCAGCACCCCCCTTCCCCATTGTGTAATCTGGTGCTTCCCATTGGCTGTGGGCCAGGAGACCACCCAGTCACGCTCATCAAAACTGTGCTTAAAGCGAGAGTAATGGAGAATAATATTTCAGTGTCCTCTCCCTTCACCAACCACTGTCTCCTCAAGGTTAGACTGACTGCTGGAAAGACCACACAGACAGGACAAGGTGAGGTGTGCTGTGCGCATGGCTCGGAAGGGGATTTGGTCCCTGAGCGGTTGTCTCCCCAGAGTTCAGGAACCAGGGCCTCAGGTCACCTGACGTGGCGGCCCTGGCACTGGCCAGCTCCTGCTCCAGCACAGAGTGAGCCACGTGGCTGTGGGGCAGCCCGGACGTTGTAGGGGATGGTGCAGCGTCAGGTCCTCTCCGCTCTCCCGCTGTATGATTGATGCGCCATTGGCAGAGGCATGAACGGCACCCAGATGGGAGGACTGACGTTGACCTCGTGTATAAATGAAAGAGCCGTCCTCCACATGCAAAGAAAGCCATTACCTTCTCTGCAGAGAGCAAAGCCATGGAGACGCCTGGCCACACTCTGGCTAGTGCGGAGGTGGTGGGCACGTGACTTCCATTTCCATTTCTGTGGAAAAGATGTGCTTTCCACAAAGATCCTCAGGAGGATCTCTGAAGGTCAGACCGTCTGACTAGCTAGTTCTTGAGGTTGAGAGGGACAGAGGGGCCAGAGCTGGGGAGAGGGTCCTGTGGGCGTCTGGTGATGGACTCCTAGGCAGGGGATGGGCTCACCCTTGAGCAGGGCGAGGCCTGGTCAGGGTTCACTGCCAGGCTGTGGGCCACTTGGGCAGCAGGGCCAAGTTTATAGCAGGACATGGGAGGGGCCTGTGCACTTCCAGGAAAAGGCCTGAATACTTAAAAGAAGTGTATTCCTTCGCTGGGGCTGCTGTCACAGTACCACAGGCGGAGGATGTAAGCAACAGAGATTCATTCCTCACAGTCTGGAGGCTGGAGGCTGAGATCATGGTCATCACAGGTCTGGTTCTTCCTGAGGCCTCTCTCCTCGGCTTATGGACGCTGTCCTCTCCCTGTGTCCTCACATGGGCGTCCCTCTGTGAGTCTGTCCTCATCTCCTCTTATAAAGACATCTGTCCAGTGGGATTAGGGCCCACACCAGTGACCTCATTTAACTTGGTTACCTTTGTAAAGACCATATTTCCACCTACAGCCACAGTCTGAGACACTGGAGTCAGGGCCCCCATGTTTCTTTTTGGGGGACACAGTTCACCCATAATGAGGTGCCAGGGTCAGGTCTGAGAATGGCCAGGGCTCCTGGCTCCCAGCTCTCCCCCTCACCACCGGCCTTGAGAAGGAGCAGTGGGTGACAGGAGCCGCAGGTGCAGAATTAGCAGAAGCACCTGGAGGGAGAGCATCAGAACCGCGGAGGGTCCCGCTGCTCAGGGCGCTGCAGCTGGGAGGAGATCTGGGTCTGGTGCCCAGTCCTTCCTGCCTGACTGGAACTCTCGCTGGCTTCCTGGAGCCGTGCCTCGGGGCCTGTGAGGCTTACCTGCTGTGGAACTATTTTTAGCACGGCCTTGCTGAGCCACCTGGCTCACTCCCTCTCTCTGAGTGGCCAGCAGCCTGTCCCCAGGGGGTGGGGTTGTGTGGGTGGTGGTGACACCTCCCTGTATCTCCCTTTGGGGAGGGTGATCATGCAGCTGAGAAGGTGGGGTCCTAGTGGCTTGTACAGAGGCCACAGAACCCAGGAGGCAGCCACCTCAGCCAGGGACCAGGTTGTGCAGGTGCCAGTCTCCTGGAACAATCTAAACCTGTTATCTACTGACGGGACTTAGAAACAGCTCAGGTTTCCTCGCTATCTCCGAGGACAGCGTCTGAGCATTAATGAGAAGGCCATGTGGACGGGGTGGGCCGGCTGTCCCGCCTTCCAGGCCCGGCCTGGCTCTCCTCTCAGGTAAAGCAGCAGCAGGGGCTTCCCCATGGTACAGGGTTTCCCAGGCTGTCCTCCAGAATCATGGTGATTGGGGAGGAGAAGAGCTGGGGTCCAGGCCTTTTCTCAAGGGAACCCTTGTCTTCATGCATCAGACACAGAAATCAGGAGCAGCTTGTGGCCAAGGGCTCACCGTGGCCTCACCCGTCCTGAGCCGCAGGCCCTAATGCCTCTCGGGCCCCTCTGGTCCTCAGTTTCCCCAGATGTAACACAGGGAGGTTAGAGGCCAAGAACCGACAATATTGAAATTATGACGTTATAGTCATCTGATCTGTGGAGTCTTGTCTGCTGTTGGTGGACGTGGGTGTTGGCAGAGTCCGTTAGTTACTGTAATCGTTAGAGTAATGAATTCTTTTCTGATGCTGTGTAACAAGTGTCCCCAGCACGGTGGTGTAAGACAACCCGAGGCCTTCATTGCCCTCGGCTCCTCAGGGTCACCACTGCAGGCAGGCCTGGCTGGGCGGATCGGGTGCTCACAGGCTGCGGGCATCTGAAGGCTTGTCTGGGCCTGGAGGGTCAGCGTCCACGGTGGCCTCTCTCCTGGCACAGGTCTTGGCTCCCTCCACATCCAGCACCCCCTGGTCCAGTGCCCTCCCCTGGCAGCTGCTTCCCCTGAGCCAGCCAGGCAAGGACCCCTCTATGACTCAGGCTGGGAAACCCTATGGCACCATTTCTGGCAGTCAGTCACTCTCCAGGCACAGGGATACCAGGGGCTGGGGCGGCTGGTCCCTGGTGGGCTCAACTCGCCAAGTGCGGCAGGGCGCTCAGCAAGGGAGCACACAGCACCATCACGTGCCAGCTCGGGACTCACCAGGGGCTGAGTCACAGCTTCCCTGTTTCTCTCCTCACAAGGGGAATTGTCAGGCAGCACCCAAAGCAGGCACAACCCCAAAATGTGAGATCTGGCTTCACCTTCGGAACTAAGAAGTGCACGTGGAAGAGAAGGGGAGAAAAACCAGTTAAGTTCTTGGAGGAGTTGCCGCTTTTGTGTTAGAAACCAAAACAAAAGCCTTTTAGCTTAAAAAAGTGCACAACAGCCTGGGAATTAAAAGGCAGTTATGTGTTTTATTTCATGTGCAACTTAATTTTTTAAATAAGATGCTAAAAAAAAGTTGAAATTACCCATAATGCCTTTACCTAGAGATCATCACTATTAATATTTGGGTGCATTTCTTCTAGTCTTCTTCCTTTCTTACATGCCTGGGTGTGTGTGTGTGTGGTTCATGTGTGTGTATGTGGTGTGGTGTGTATATGTGTGTGATGTGTGGTGTGAGTATGTGTGACACATGGATAGATGATGTGTGCCGGATCCCTGTATGCCCTGTGTGCTGACCTGCAGAAGCTCCTGAGTCTGCCATTGGTGAGCCCCTCACCCTCGGGCTGCAGATCTGGGCTCTGAGGCAGGGACGGTGGGTTTGCCTTCCGCCTGCAGCTCTGGCCTCTGGGCCCTGGCACATGTCCTGACTGCTGTCCCTGTCCCTCCAGGACGGCTGTACTCAGTGAAGGACCTTGCTCTCGCTACTGAGGAGTGACCATGGGCCTGCTCGCCTACCTGAAGACCCAGTTCGTCCTGCACCTCCTCATCGGGTTCGTCTTTGTGGTGAGCGGGCTGGTCATCAACTTCATCCAGCTCTGCACCCTCGTCCTCTGGCCCCTGAACAAGCAGCTGTACCGCCGGCTGAACTGCCGCCTCGCCTACTCGCTCTGGAGCCGTGAGTACCGCGGCGCACCGCTGGGCGTGCTGCTGTGAGGGGGCCTCAGGAGGGCTGGGGGTTACTCACGGGCGTGTGCAGAGATGCTCAACCCACACTCGTCATGAGGGCGAGCAAGTGGCATTCCGACACCTGGCCTTGGGCCCGCAGCGGTGGCAGCTTCGTGAGGTTCAGCCCAGCGCTTTGGGACTTGGAAACAGTCAGAAACTCAGTCCACCAGTAGCAGCCCTAGCAGCTGCCTGTCCGTCTCACTGCTCCCCGGGCACCCTCCCCAGGGTTGGGAAGCACCCCTCTCTCAGGGGGCCTGTCATCCCACTTGCCTATGTCACCTCTCTGAGTCAAGTACCTGTGTGCGGACGTGCATGTCTGTTACCTGTGCACTTGTGTCTGTGTGTTTATACATACGAAATCAGTCCATCTTGGGCTGTCAGATGGCACAGACGAAAAGCTGTTAAATGGAGTTAATGTCACGTGCTGTTCTCCCAGTGGCCCTGTGAGGAAGCCACTCTTATCTCCTTTCTGTAAATGGGGAAACTGAGGCTCAGAGCCCCGGCTCTAACCACTGGGCTGTGTTGGAAGCATTCCCTGGCCTCCATCCCCAAGGGTTGGTGCCCTCAGAAAACAGAGGGGCAGGGGTTCAGCACAGAAGGAACGGGCTGTGCTGTGTGACCTGCCTCAGCCCTGTGCCTGGAGCCTCACTGTGAGGCCGCCCTGCTCAGCCATGCTGCTGACCACAGGACCCGGCTGGCTGTGCCCACACCCACCCCTCCCTCCATCCTGTGGATGAAATCGGCACTATTCCATAAACCCACAGCACATGTGGAAATCTTAACTGGACATAAAATAACCATCTAAAATACGAGTTTTCCTAATTATTTTTCTGCTACCTTCTGGAAGTTTCATTTGTCTTCTCCCCAACTTTTGCTTAGAGAAGGTAATTATAAGTTAGGAAAACTTATTTTATTAAATGTAAACCACCCAGACCCATTGGTAGCCCAAAAGCCCAGTCCGGATGAAACACTGGGAGAGCCCCGCCCGTGGCCGAGCCGGGCCTGTGCTCCTGCCCCGGGGAGGCCGGCCGGAGCGCGGCCGCGTGTGCCAATGCCCTCCCCTCCCCGTGTGCCCGCAGAGCTGGTCATGCTGCTGGAGTGGTGGTCCTGCACGCGGTGCACGCTCTTCGCTGACCAGGCCACCATAGACCGCTTAGGGAAGGAGCACGCCGTCATCATCCTCAACCACAACTTCGAGATCGACTTCCTGTGCGGGTGGACCATGTGTGAGCGGTTCGGGGTCCTGGGGGTGAGTGATGTGGGGGGCACAGGGAGGTGCTGGCCTGGCTCTCTGGGGCCTGGGCTTCCCCTCCTCCAGTTTCAGCTCCTGGCCCTGAGCGGGGGGCGGGCACATGGCTGGCCTCAGGTGCCTCGATGGCAGGCTGCCCAGGCTCTCCTGAGCCTTTCCTCTCCTAAGCCTCACTTATTACCCTGTGAATCCCTAGAGCAGCCGTGGGCAAACTACGGCCCGCGGGCCGGATCCAGCCCGTTCGGCTGTTCTATCCGGCCCGTGGAGCCGAAAGAGCAGAGAGTTCTCTTACTCTCCCCTCCGCTTCTTTACTTTGAATTTATATTAGTTCACACAAACACTCCATCCATGCTTTTGTTCCGGCCCTCCGGTCCAGTTTAAGAACCCATTGTGGCCCTCGAGTCAAAAAGTTTGCCCACCCCTGCCCTAGAGCCTCAGTGAGCCGGTGCCCGATGCAGTGTGAACATCCTGAGCCAGGCCAAGGGGTCCCACCGCAGTGAGCGCCGTGGGTGGCGTCCCTGCCCTCCTCAGGAAGGCCTGGCCTTGCCGCCTGTTCCCGTGGCTGCGTCCTGGGCACCCTCCCTCTGCCAGGCCGGCGCCTTGGTTTCCTCATCTGTAGGAAGGCACGCCTGCGCTCTCGGGTCAAGCTGGTCCCAGGCCCACACTCAGGGTCAGGGGGCCCCTGTGGACAGTGTAGTCACGACCACCACGCCAGTCCTGGGGCACCCGGGGCACCTCCAGCCGAGAGTGCACTACCTGCCCCCTCCTCCCTGCAGAGCTCCAAAGTCCTGGCCAAGAGGGAGCTGCTGTGCGTGCCCCTCATCGGCTGGACGTGGTACTTCCTGGAGATCGTGTTCTGCAAGAGGAAATGGGAGGAGGACCGGGACACCGTCATCGCAGGCCTGAGGTGCCTGGCCGACTACCCTGAGTACATGTGGGTGAGTCCGTGCACATACGTGGGCCCTGGCACGGGAGGCTGCACTGGCTGGTGCCACCTTACACGTATGACCGTGACCTGCATCACAAGTGGGAAGGCCAGGCCGATTCACAGCAGGGCCTGGGGGCCACCTGCTCCCACTGCCCCCATTGAGAGCCAGAGCCGGGAGGGAGGGGGCACCTCCCTGCACAGCAGAGTGGGGTCCCCTGGGAGGAGTGGGTGCCCAGCCAGCGCGCAGGCTGAGGAGCCCCCTCTGCAGGGAGGGTCTTCTTTAGAGGTGGTTCCAGAGCGACCCCTAGTGACCTGCAGGTCTGGGTGAGTTCATCCTTCAGGGCGTAGAAGAGTCACAGGGCACGGGACGCGGGACACGGGACGCGGGACACCACCTGTAGCAGCAGCCAGGGCCTGGGGCTCGGGAGGGCTCCCACGCCCCTCAGATGCGTTTGACGACACCCGCCCGGAGCCATGGTGTCAGGCGGCTCAGATCTGTTTCTCGGTCTCGCCCTCTCTCTGGCCTCTGAGAGCCGCCTCCTTTCTGAGCGTTTCCACCTCATGTGCTTTCCGCTCCAACCAGAAGGCTGCTCCCGGGGACCTCCACGTTCCTTCTCTCTGTTGCATGCTCTGAGAATAAGTGCAGTGCTCTTGGCTGTTGGTGAGGGGTTTGTGTGTGGGGAGTATTTTAGGGCAGTTGTAGCCCTAAAATAAAAACATTTCAAAGTGCTTGTCCCTGGAGTAGTGCTGTCATTTCTACAAATCGCACAGCGAGCGTTTTGCTGCCAGTCAGGTTCCCTGTGCGCGGGAGTCCGTCGAACCCCTGTCCCTGTGTTCCTGCCCTAGTTTCTCCTGTACTGTGAGGGCACACGCTTCACAGAGAAGAAACACCGCGTCAGCATGGAGGTGGCCGCCTCCAAGGGGCTGCCCCCCCTCAAGCACCACCTGCTGCCTCGCACCAAGGGCTTCACCACCGCGGTCCAGTGCCTGCGCGGGACAGGTAAGAGCCCGTGCCCCGGAGCCGGGGACACTGGTCCTCCAGGCTCCATGCAAAGCAGGAGGTGAAAGCAGCCAAACACTCGGTGAGTGAATTACATGTAAACCACAGGACAGAACAGGGAGGGCCCTGTAAGCGGAGTTAACATGTCGTAAGATCCTGGAATCATTTTTGAGGTGATAAAATGCTAGTTAGTGGAAAAATAACTAAAATAATCAAAAAGTATAAAACTGAAAACCTTATAAAGGAAAAAGAAATATATATCTAACTAACCCCAGAAGAGACAAAGTAAAAGAAAGGGGCAGAGAACAGTTAGAAGAAGAGGGCAGGGAGTGGATTTAAATGCACACACGTCAGTAAGCAATCAGTGAGCACAGGAGATGTGATCAGTGAAATGCCCAACTAAAAGTGGAGAGTTGGCAAAGAAAAAATGACCCGCGGAAAGCCCGCTGGGCTCTGCCCCCATTGAGAGCCAGAGCTGGTCAGTTGCCCGATGCAGTGTGAACATCCTGAGCCAGGGTGGTCAGTTGGGGTGAGGAGTGAGCGGCGGCCTGGCTCACCCTGCACCCCGGCCCCCACAGTTGCAGCCATCTATGACGTCACTCTGAATTTCCGGGGAAACAAGAACCCGTCTTTGCTGGGGATCCTCTATGGGAAGAAGTACGAGGCGGATATGTGTTTGAGGTGAGCTCCGTACCCAGTGGGCACCCCATCCTGCCTGGTGCCCCCTCCCGTGCCGTCCCAGTCCCAACACATGGCTCCCCTACCCCGGGCTTGATGCTGTATTTCTGTGACCTTTGTTGGCACCCGTGATTTCAGCCCCAGGATCTAAGGGATCTGAGTCTGTAAGAGTCCAAGGGAGGAGGGTCCGTCTTGGGTTTCACCCCGAGTGGCTCCTGGAGCCAGTGAGACGTGACAGAGTGAGGCACCCAGGTGTCCATGCTGAGCTGGGCTTTGTTCTGAGAGGCAGGCAGTGCCTCTCACGGGGAGCGACCTTCATTCCTGTCGCACAAGATGGAGGTCAGTGACCAGGAGAGTGGTCCCCGGATGGTGACTGCATGTCTCATGGTCACGCTTTGACTCTCAAGTGTCTCTGGCTCATGAAGAGAAGATAATCGATCCCCCAAATATCTTTTAAACTTAAAACAGTCTGGGGATTACTCTGTTAATAAAATGGTGTTGTGACTTTGATTCCAGCTCAGGACAGAAGCCCAGGCAGGGCTTCCACGGCTGTCTCCTGTCTGGGTCTCCCTGGTTGAACGGCCAGTCCCCCGTGTCATTCAGACATGCCCCGGAGGCAGGCCCTTCCCTGGTGTAGAGACCACACAGATGGGCTCTGTGTTAGCGCCCTTGCCTGCCATCCTGGCCAGTGTGATTGGCGAAAGCTCAGACAGGCCTCTCCATTGCCGCCTGGAGAGCTTGAGCCAGCACAGCTTTTAAAGAAAATACCACCCAGTCGTGGCCGGGTGGTCAGTTGTCAGAGCATTGGCCTGTGCAGCAAAGGGTTGCAGGTTTGATTCCTAGTCAAGGGCACGTACCTGGGTTGCAGGCATAACCCACATACATCCAAGTTCTCAATTTTTAGAGCAAAAAGTTTGAGGTATCTTGAAACAGGACATTCAGTTCAGGCCATGGACCCTTCGCCTGGCTCTCCTTCCCCTGTGGGCCCCTCTGAAGTGGGCAGCCAGGCCCTGTGATGAGCTGCATCTCACCTGTGTCCCCTGGTGACTTATTCTAGCTCAGGTGTGTGCTGGTGATCTTGAAGTACAACAGTTGCTGTGAAAGTGGTTCTTCACCCCAGCCGGTTTGGCTCAGTGGATAGAACGTCAGCCTGCAGACAAAGGGTCCCGGGTTCAATTCCGGTCAAGGGCATGTACCTCGGTTGCAAGCTGGTCAGGGCCCCTGGTCGGGGTGTGTGCAGGAGGCAACTAATCGATGTGTTCCTCTCACATTGATGTTTCTCTCTGCCTTTCCCTCTCTCTTCCACTCTCTCTTCCACTCTTCCTAAAAATCAATGAAAAAATATCCTCCGGTGAGGATTAACAACAAGAAAAAAGAAAGTGGTTCTTGTCCTGCTAAGCTTCCAGGTGGACCTCCTCTCACGGGGCTGGCGATCTAGCTGGTGATTAGGTTTATAAATAAGTTAGTGTCCTAACCGAAGTCAGCTGTTTGTTCATTGAGATTAAAGTTCTAAACCTCTGTTGTTTTTCATATTTGAAGCAAGTAGATTTCATTTGTGAAAGACACAATCTTCTTTGCCTAATGAAAGACTCCAAGTCATAATTATTTCCAAAGAGTGAACTGATAAGAGAGACAAAAACTCGTGCTCAAGTTAATAAAGGGTCACCCTTCGCAGAGGAGCTGGGGGCACGGCCTGCTCATTGCACGGCTCCTGGGGACCCCTTGTGACATCCTCCCACTATCCCACGGACGTAGACGCGGCTTGGCCCCCTCCGCAGCGCCCTGCAGGCCCGCAGAACCCAGGCCACCTCTGGGGGACGCCCAAGGAGAAGTTACTTGGATGTTTGTGTGTTTTTGGAAAGTGAGAGTGAGATTGATGAGCAAAAGCAGGCCAGCAGGTCACCCCGATGCACAGGTGTTCCCCCATTTTCAGTTTGCTGTCACCTACGTATTCACTTTGCTCTCGATCTTCTTCATGAAACAGGAGGTTCCCTCTGGAAGAGATCCCACAGGATGAAAAGGAAGCGGCTCAGTGGCTCCATAAGCTGTACCAGGAGAAGGTAAAGGCGAGCTACCCCGGGCTCTCAGGGAGGCAGCTGGCAGGCCGACTCCCCGTGGGTCAGGAGTTCCCAAATGCTTCTTTCTAATTCTTTTCTTTCATTTTTCTTAACTTTTGAGAAATTAACAAACTAGAGGAAAATATAAGGGTAACAGTGCTTATGTAACTATGGCGGATAATAATTGATCACCTTTGTTCCATTTTTTCATGTAAAAGAAATAGATACACTAGAGGCCCGTTGCACGATATTCATGCAAGAATAGGCCCTTGGCTTCACTCCCAGCCGTCCGGGACCCAGCAAGTCCCCGCTCCCCACCCCAGCCACCCGAGAGCTGGCAAGTCCCCGCTCCCGGGCTGCCTGCAGCTGGCAAGTCCCTGCTCTCGCTGGGAGCCAGCAAGTCCCCTCTCCCCGGCCGCCCGGAGCCGGCATGTCCCCGCTCCTACCGGGAGCCGGCAAGTCCTCGCTTCTGTCTGGAGCACCACTCCAGTAGCTCCCTCCGCCGCCCTGCTTCCCCTCATAGCAGGCTTCACACCGCTCTCTGCGCCTACATATGCAAATTAACCTCCATCTTTGTTGGGTTAATTTGCATAATCACTCTGATTGGCTGTGAGCGTAGCGGAGTGATGGTTAATTTGCATGTTTCTCTTTTATTAGACCCTTCAGTCTACAGGCCAACTCTCTGTCCACTGAACCAAACTGGCCATGGCTCTTCTTTTCTTTCTTTCTTTTTAACATTTCCTTTTCTTTTTCGCTTTCATTCATTCAACATGCACTGAGTGGCCAGATTATTATGATCTCTGAACGCATAATAATCTGGCCACTCAGTGTGTGTATGTATTGGTGTGTGTGTTTCAATATATATATATTAGAGGCCTGGTACATGAATTTGTGCATGGGTGGGATCTAGCCAGCCTGGCCAAGGGGAGGGGACATGGGAGGTTGGCCGGCCTGCCTGCTGGTCAAACTGCTGGTCAAGGAGACAATTTGCATATTAGCCTTTTATTATATAGGATAACAGATGTATATATGTGTATGTATATGGTTTGCAAGAAGAAACACACTATAGATGACATGACAAGATTCATATGATCACACCCAGCCCCACCTCCATTCCCGCATGGCATGCCTCATCCCTGACTCTTAATTCTGTTTTATTTTATATATACAAACATACAGGACACTAGATTTTTGTTTTCAGCACTGAGGAAGGCTTAGATAATCAGAAAATCCTTTCAGTATATAACAAATATTTTGTTAAATGCATTGATGAGCTTGCAAGAAAATAAGGGAAATCTGTAGGAATAAAAAAAAAAAAGGAGATGGATGCCCTAGCCAGTTTTGTTCAGTGGTTAGAGCATCAGCCCTTGGACTGAAGGGTCCCGGGTCCGATTCCCGCCAAGGGCACATACCTCAGTTGCAGGCTCAATCCCCAGCCCTGGTTGGGGCGCCTGCGGGAGGCAACCAATCTATGTGTGTCTCTCTGTATCTTTCCCGCTCCCTTCCACTCTAAAAACCAGTAAAAAAATATCCTCGGGTGAGGATTCACAACAAAAAAAGATGGAACTGAGACCTGTAGTAAGCCTGGGGCTGACACAGCCACATTCTCCTGGTGGAGTTTGCTGGTCTCCTTAACCTAAAGTCTGCCTACCTGGAAACAGAAGGCAAGGGTTTGACGTTATTCAAGGCAGAAGTTGGAACTGGAAACGCTACTTAGAGCTGGAGCCCTCTGAGAGCTTTACCCTCAGAAAAGTTAAACAAAAACATTTACCTTCCAGCACAGGGAAATGACTGAGTTTTCCTTTCTTGGTCTCAAAATGTCCCCCTGGTAAGTCACAATCACAAGCCTGCCTGCAAACAGGTTTGGGGTTTGAATTTACACTAATAACATAGTTCAAGAACAAAGAGAAAATATCAACATAAAAAGTGGTTCCAGGCAAATCTCTCTGGAGTTCCTGGGAGAAGCATGGGCAAAACTGGAAGAACATGACTCCAAACCTAAGCTGTCCATGATTTGCTCAGGTAAAATTGTGCTGGAGATGAGCTCAGAGCCAAAATCCATCATGGGCAAGAGACAGAAAAACGAAACTCTCCAAAAACCTCAGCTAAGGGAACTATCAGCAGAGACTAAAATCAGTATTTTTGAAATGATTAAGCACAAAAGAAGGAACTGAAAAGAAAAAGCAAGACCTATGGAAAAAATGAGTCAGATTTGGGAAAAACCAAGTGGAATTTACAGGCATGAGAAATCTTGTCATTGATAGTAAAATCTTAACAGATTAAATACCAGATGAGATACAACTAAAGAGAAATGAGTAGGAAAGATTTAGGGGAAATTACTCAGAATGCAGCCCGGAGGAAGTGTAACTATGAAAAGAAGGCTAAAATGTGTAGAGAATAGACTGAGAGGTCCAGTAGGTAACTATTAGAAGGTCCAGAGAGAGAAAGTAGAAGGAATGGTGAAGAGCAGTTGTCACAGCTAATAACCATAAAACTCCTAGAATTGATGGACATAGATTTCATCAGGTTCATGAAGTACAGTCTGGGATAAGATAAAAAGAAAAAGAAATTCATCCCTGCTTGGCAATGAAATTCCAAAACACCAAAGACAGAAGGAGATCTTGGAATCACCAGAGAGAAAAGACATACTGCCCCCAAAGGAATGACCAGGTGGTTAGCAGGGACATATCTCTTACTACGTATCAGGATCTTTAAAAGTATTACACATTTTATCCTCTTAATAACCACTCACACATTATACATGCACACACATGTACACACAAAACATAGTAAACCTCAGAGGCGAACAAATGAAAAATAGCATAAATGATTTAAACAGGAAGAAAAGCTACAAAAGAGTGAATCAACAGCACCAAAAGCTTTTCCTTTAAAACTATTATAAAATAGAAAGCCTTGGGCAAGACTAACCAATTAAAAAAGAGTGATGACATTAATAGGAATAAAAAAGATGACCCAACCAAAGAGCAGAGAGTGAAAATAATATGAGAGCACTGTGACTGGCTTTATGCTCACACATTTGAAAACTTAGATGAAACATATAATATACACTAATAAAAGAAAAACATGCAAATTAACCATCACTCCGCTACACCCACAAGCCACGCCCACCAGCCAATCAGGAGCTAGTATGCAAATTAACCAAACCAAGATGGTGGCCAGCCACGGAACTGGAGAAGCAGGAGGCTTGGGTTGTCCCGGCAATGGAGGAAGGTCTGCCTGCCTATCTGCCTGTGTACACCAGGTGGCGAAGGAGAATGTGTCTCTGAATCTCCATCAGGTTTAAAATTTTTGAAACTCTGTGTAAATAAAGTGACAGGAGCAAGCAACAGTATTTGTTCAGCAGGAAATGAGAAGTGACTTGAGAAAATGAATACACAAATGCAATGTATCTATTTCCTAGTAGTATACTTTTATATACGGTGGTGTTCTTCTATATTTTTCTTTTTTTTTTAGTCATCATTGTTTCCTTATATCTGTTGACAGTAACATAAATGGGTCAAATTCACCCCTTTTAGATGCTGCATGGTGTTCCGCCATCTGCTGATACCCTGTCCCTATCTGTGAACATTACTTTGTTCCCACTTTGCTGTCCCCAGTGGGGCAGGTGCACGTGAAACAGACTAGAGTGGAAACATGTACGAATGCTCCCTGTGGCCTGGGTGAGCTTGGTTTCCTCCCAAAACGGGTTGTGTACGTGGACACTGGATCGCACTATAAAACGTGGTCCTAATTCAGAAAGGTGGTGATCTGCTGCCGGGGAGGCGTGGACAGGTCCTGCCTTCCAGTTTTGCAGTGTGGCCTCGGCCTTGGTTCATCTTAACCACCACCTACTGTAAACACTCAGTGGGATCCCGGCAGCGCTGGGCGAGAGAGGGAGGCAGGTCCCGTCTGCTTAGGGTCGGGTGGCAGAGTGGAGGTGGCCAAATGAGCTTGAAAATGGCAGAAACGTGCTGGGGGCTGTGAAGGGCCGGGCCTTCCGTCACCCCAAGTTGTATGTGGGGCATGAAGGTCATAAGTGCTCCAGACCACGCGTGAGGTTGGACGAGGCTGTGAGACTAGGTGTTTGTTAAGCCCCTCCCCCATTTTTATATAACACAAAACATAACTGTAGAAAATACTTTTCTTTTCTTTTTTTCTTAATAACTAGAAAGTTAAATGTGGAAAATAAAATGGAAAAAATAAAAACAGATGACATTGCACTCCTCCGCGATCACATGGGTGCATCCTTCTAAGCATGGTCCTACCCACATAGTCAGTCCTGCATATGTTTTGTTTAAATGGAATAACCTGGCACTTTAAATGTCACAGTGCACCCCTTGTTAACAAGTCGGAGTGGTGGCTGCGGAGAGGTATGCTCCATTGGTGCCCCCTATCCCGGCCAGCCCTGCTCAGTGTTCACAACACATTGCCCCCCCCCTCCCCGTGCCACTGCTGACGATGCCCGCCGAGTGTCATCTCCCGTGTCTTCAGGGGCTGCTCTCTCCCTGTCATTAGCCTATAGGCATCAGAGGAGGAGAGGTGAAGTAACTTTCTAGGGGTGAGAACTGGCAGGGGCGACTGTCGCCTTTCCACAGGTTGTGCCTTGGCCACTGCCACCCGTGCCCCTGAGACATAGCGGGAGATGATGAGGGTCCTGGCTCACACCACCAGTCCTGGGGTCGCAATGTGTGCCAGGCACAGACTCATTCTTTTCCTAGGAAATGTGTCAGGTCACAGGGTTTGTGGTTTTGTTTGTATGTTTTTTTCAAATATAATTTTATTGATTTCAGAGAGGAAGGGAGAGGAAGAGAGAGATAGAAACATCAATGATGAGAAAGAATCACTGATTGGCTGCCTCCTGCATGCCCCCTACTGGGACTGAGCTGCAACCTGGGCATGTGCCCTGACCAGGAATTGAAACATGACCTCCTGGTTCATAAATTGATGCTCAACCACTGAGCCACACCGGCCGGCAAAGGGTTTGTGTTTTTACAAGCTTTTGGTACAAGCAGCCAAGGTCTGTGGGAAGGTCATGCCCCTTCGTCTCCCACCCACAGCGCACGATTCTCCAATCCCTGGGGTACTTTACAGGAGGAGCCATGTTTCAGACACCATGTTCTCTCTGGGTAAGAGCACAGCATGTAATGACACCGCTTTTCCTGTGGACTCTCACAGGATGCTTTGCAGGAGACGTATAACCAGAAGGGCGTGTTTCCGGGGGAGCCTTTCAGACCTGCCCGCCGGCCGTGGACGCTCCTGAATTTCCTCTTCTGGGCCACGGTTCTCCTGTCTCCTCTGTTCCGCTTTGTCTTGGGCGTCTTTGCAAGCGGCTCTCCCCTCCTGATCCTCACGTTCCTGGGCTTTGTCGGGGCAGGTAAGGAATATGAAGGCTGCCACAGCTCACGGCCCCGGGCCTGCCATGCCCCCGCGGAGGCGCCCAGGCCTGCAGACCATCGCGGTGCCTGGGAGGCATCAAGGAGCCGGGATCCAAGCAAGGCCTCGGGGCCTCAGCGTGGGCTCCAGCCACTCTGCTGCGGGAGTCAGCTGCTCCGTGGGGACCGGGCGTGCGCGGGGCAGAGGGCGGGCGGGAGGGGCCTGCCTGCCACCCCATGGGCCTCCCAATAATGATTTTCCCAGTTGATCCATCTAACGCACCTTTCTCCTGTTTTAAAGCTTCCTTTGGAGTCCGCCGACTAATAGGAGTAACTGAAATAGAAAAAGGCTCCAGCTACGGGAACCAAGAATTTAAGAAAAAGGAATAATTAATGGCTGTGATTGAACACACTTAACTTGATGGTGGTGTCCGATTAACTCAATTAAAAACAGAACCACACACACAGAGGAAAAAAAGACACTTAGAAACTATTTTCTTATTAACTGGTGACTAATATTAACCAATAAACTTGAGCCAAGAGTAAAGAAATCAGAAAGCCTGCCGGATGGAAACTTCGCAGCGCACCACCGCAGGGCCACCTGTCGCTGTGGGAGACCGGGGTGCGGAGGGGGCATCTGCTCTGGGCGGTGGCCCCTGGGGTCCGGGATTCACCCAGCGCCATTGCTCAAGGACTCTGCTGGCCAGAGAGAGCCTCTGATGCTTTCTCTTCTTAAACTGGGGTCCCTTTTTTGTTTTTACCTGTGATTTCGGGAACTCGCCCTGGCCCCTCGCCGCTCCCCTGCACCCCCAACAAACTCTCTTCACGACTCTTCCCCAGACCTCCCGGGTGCAGATGTCACAGCGTCTCTGGTCCCCAAGGCAATCAGCATGTTGGCTTCCAGACAGTAGGGTGGGGAGCTGGTGGGGGCGGGGCACCGTGGAGAAAGCGCTCTGGGTGATAAGCACACACTGGGTGTCAGATGGATGGGGCCTGTCCGGAGCCGGCAGCGGGCAGATGCTGTGCAGTTTCCTCCCGAAGCCTCGGTGTGAGTACCCGAGGGTGCGGTGAATGTAGCTCCTCTGCCCTTTCTCCCTGTGGCCCTGACTGCAGTCCCTCTGCTGGGTGCTGGGAGGGGCCACGCTGGGCCAGTGCCCTCTCCCCGCAGCCCCAGGACCCGTGATGCTTCTTAAGAAGCAGTGTCACCACCCAGTCTGTCTTCTAAGATGGTTGGAGACTGTTCACACAGGGCCTGTTAGCCTCTAGAGATGCTATTCTCACAGTTGATCTGTTGGTGGCTCTCAACTCCCTGATGAAAATGAGCCGTGGCGAGCCTTCCCCCATCCTGCCACCCTCCCTGCCCTGAGCAGGCACACTTGTCTGGCAAGGGCCTGCTTCTGACCAGGTGGGTGGCCTCTTGGCCTGGCCGTGCCCACACCCACAGGTGCCTGGTGAAGTGTCTCCCCAGGTCCCCACGGCCTGTGCTTGACTTATGTCCTCTCAGCATCCTTTGCAGGCTTGGCCCTGGAGGGAGGTTGATCCCGCAGATGGAGCCTGGCCGGCTGGAGGCTGCTGGGCAGGCGGAGTGGGAACCAGGGCGTCTCCCGCCTCCCGCCTCCCGCCTCCCGCCTCCCGCCTCCCGCGGCTCCGCTCAGCCATCCCACCGCACACGGCTGCTTTGGACTTTCTTCTTAAACCTTCAAGTTGGTTTTTTTAAAGTCACATTTCCCGCCTCTTTTTTTAGCAAGGGAAAGAAAACTAATGGGTATTATCTCTGACACACTGTAACCAGCATTCCGAACAGAGGCAGGTTGGATTTTCTAGAAAAACGGAGGAAAGAGAAATAAGAGGAATTAGAAACTGAATTGAAAGAAGAATAATGTACTGGCCCTAAGTATGTATTGGGGGTATTTGTCAGGCTGGCATCAATGCTTTGTAACAATGATGCTCTCCTGAGGTTCAGGTTTGGTGGCCGTGACGGGCAGGTGCAGAGACGTGCGCCCCAGTCCATGCTGCTCGTGTCCCAGGGCGAGTGGATGCAACTCCTGTGAGGCTGAAGCGTTAAAACAGTTCAAAATGCTTTTGTTTCAGAACTACGCGTGCTTGCCTCTGTCCTGAAGCACATTCCCCGCTCCCTCAGGGTTAGTGGCCACCTTAGAGTTGATTTGTCTTCATACCACGCTGCTCACCTGTCTTCATGCGTGTTCATCTGTGTCATTTGCTGAGTCACAAATGCCTAAATCAGCTTAAAGGAAACCAGAGGGAGGGTCCTACTGGACGGAGCCCCACCAGGAAGATGCAGATTTAGATCTTTTACCACTTAATTAATAGTCTTGGTTTCCCACATAAGTCCGCTTCCCCTGAAATTAATTCATAATACGCGAGTTCTACATCTAGTCAATGAATGAGCCATGCAGACTCCTGTAAATGGAGCCTGAGACCAGGGTGTAGGTTTCCAATCTCAGTGATTCCTCCCGATTTAACATGGATCAGCTCGTGCATTGAACACTGAGCCCTTTGGGAGCAATAAAAACTACACCAGGAATGTGCAGCCTTTTTTTTTTTTTTTTTTTTTTTTTTTTTGAGATAGAGGGTGGATTTTGCTTTTCATTCACTTCAGAAGGAAAGGGGGAGGGGAGCTCTTTTAATTTTTTACCTTAAATTAATAAATTGCAGAATTGTGCTGTTCTTTATTCTTTGCCTTTACACCCACTACTGAGTGCCATCTGCTGCTGATGGTGCCATGTCACATTCCGGCTGAGGGTGGGACAGGCTGTGCTGGTTGCAGTTGCGGTGTGCTCTCTAGGCGTAAAGGGCGGGTCCCGGGTCAGTCAAGGCCGGGAGGTGTTTGCTGCCCCGGGGTGGGGGGGGGGGGCGGTCTGCTGGCCCTTCCTGCTGGGGGGTTCTGCTGCCCCTTTCTGCTGGGGGGGGGGGTCTGCTGCCCCTCCCTGCTGGAGGGGTCTGCTGCCCCTTTCTGCTGGGGGGGCGGTCTGCTGCCCCTCCCTGCTGGGGGAAGTGTTTGCTGACTCTCTGGAGTAGGCTCTGCCACTTGCTCTGTGCCTGGGAACCAGCCCCCTGCTCCTGCTGGGGGGTCGCTGGCTGCATGTTTCTCAGCTCAGGCCAAGGCCCCACTCTCAGGTGCACGTTTCCAAGTCCTGTGTCCTCTTCCACCTCTGTATCCTGCCCCTGTCCCTGCCTGGGACGTGGAGTTTGGCCTGTGGTGGGCCTGCCCCATGTGTCTAGCTGGGGGCGGTCGCAGTTCTTTGGGCCCCCTCTGGGGAGTTCCAGGGGCTTCTAGGGTGACTGTGATATTTCCATGGTGACTTTGTAGCAGCTACTGGGGGACTCTCTGGCTTCCCTCTCTGGGGTCCTGGCGACAGCACCGTAAGCAGTGACTGGGGAACAGCGTGGCTGGTCAGAGGGCGAGCAGGGCATCGATTTGTGAATGCTCATTTTCCGTATGCCCTCCTTTTCTCCAAACCTGGTGGAGGGTTTGAAATAGCTACCCATTGACAAGCATTTTCACCAGAGAAAGCAGAGGGACAGGCCGCCCCGTGCTTGGTGACAGCACTGGATGCACGGCCCCATTGGAGGGGCCCTGGAGCCCCTGTCCTCGAGAAGCACAGGATCCGTGTGAAGCGATGAGCTCTGAATGTACAAACCACGAAACCATCACAAAGCAACAATAGACACCGCCCTTTTTTGTACAGAAACAGTGCAGGTGCGGTCACTGATCAAGTCTGAATCTGCCCGTGCGTCCCTGTCACCGCCTGGTGTGCCAAGGCAGGAGAACCTCCTTACCCTAAAGTATGGAGCATGATTTGGTCTGAAGGGAAGCGGTGGGTGCAGTCAAGTGCAGTTCAGGTGCTGTCTGGAGGCCGCCCCGCACCCACGTGACTACGGGTTGTGTCAGGTTTGGGGTGAAGGAGGAGTCACTCTCTGCATGTTGCTTTGTCTCTGCCCGAGACACCTATAGGATAAGCCAAATAGAATCTTTTCAGCCCGGCTGATTTTCAGCTGAATTGTGAACTCATGCTGCGAACTTCTCACCAGTAGTGCATGCTTCCCCCAGCATGCAACTCTTAGCGTCCAATGGTGTGACGTGGCTTCCAATCCTCCTGCCGTCTACCGAGGCTGAGGGTTGAAACATTGGGCCTGCCATGCCCACCTGCCTTCTCTCTGGAGACAGCACGTCCCTGGCCCACGTGCCTGCCCCTCTGTGTAGTGAGTTAGCTCCCAAAGCAAGGGCCAGCCTCTCCGAACGTCCAGGCCTGGGTGCCCCCCCACACACACACTCCTGGCCATACCACCCACTTGCACTGGGCCAGGTTTTGTCCCAGACCCTGCTCGGGGCTGCCAGGTGCATGCAGACATTCGGGTTTCACATTCTTGCATATCAGGGCCAGGACGCAAAAACACAGAGACAGCTTCTGGGTAGATGCCTGTGTGACTGAGGAGTGGACACACGTGAATTACGTTTCAGCACAAGCATTTGCCCACTAGCTGATTCAGTGAAAATGGTGGCCTTCTCACACACCACTCGGGGAATTAAAGGACAAGAACACTTTCAGGGAGTCCAGGAAATTCCCAGAGATGCTGACACCAGTCAGCCCCAGTGGCAGCCAGGCATTCTTTTCAAAGACGATTGGATCGCTTTAAATTTTTAAGCTTTGTAATGGCAAGTTCACCTGGAATTTTCTTTTCTCGTAAACTTTCGTTTCTTAACCTTTTGTTGCATAAGCACTTGGACAGAAGTCAAAACTGTGAATGAGATACTGAAATGCACTAAATTGTATTAAATTAAACTGGAATTACTTGATAACAATGAAGAAATGCATCTGATCTGCTTGTATTTATTGTCTCGGAGCTGTATGTTGTGACAATCAAATGTTACTTGTTTCCTAAATGCCAGGAAATTCAACTGGCTTCTTAATCATAAAGACCATCGGCAAGTAATGTACCACAAACTAACCATTACACACGAAGACCATCGGCAAGCACTGTCACTGGAGATGAAAACCTCTCTGGAAAACCTCACAAACCATCGACTCAAGTGCATGTGACAGATGTTGGGGTCTTTTTCTATTGTTGACAATCTGCCATAGCTGACCATCGGCCAGTTTAAAGGGTGATACATTGTATACAGGGTGCAAATATGTTATATGGACGTTCCTTTTGTACTCTTCATTTTTACAAGTTTGCTACTCACAACGTTTATGTAGTTGAGGATAGAGGTATTTTTGGTCTATAGGAGCTGGGGGAGGGGGAGCAGCTAACTTAGACTTTAAAAGCCTGTGTCCCAAAGACTGACTGTGTTTGCCATGCTCCGTGAAGATCACTTTGTAATGGGCGTGCGTGAGCCTGCCTGCGTGGCGGTATTTTCTAGATCAAATGCTGCAGGCGTCATACTTGTTTATTAAAGTTGCTGCTGTGAAAGAGAGGGATAAATATCCACAATCTAAGAGAAAGTGACTGTCTGCCTCCTTCTGTTCCTTTGTTTCTAGTCTGCATAGATTATCACCTCCTCTATCCTGACCCCACCCCCACCCCCCAGCTGCCCCGGGAAGTAAAGGACCTGGGCTCGCGGGCCTGCGGGGTTGCTGCCTGCACAGGCCGCTGACCTGTCCTCCACCGTCCACTTCCTGCTCAGTGCACTTTGCAAGCCTCTCCTTTGCATGTCGGTTGCCTTTGGGAGAGAATTGGAGAAAGAGCACCACCATCTGGCCAAGGCCAGGGAGGAAGCTAGTTGGTGCATGAAGTCTCCGGTATGACTCTGCCTAAAAATGGGTCTTAGAGCCATCAAGGACGAAAGAGTTTCTGAAGTGGGCCTATATACAGCCAAAGCTATTTTTCATAAAAATTTATTCTATGGAGAAAACCAAGGGACCGTTTTTCTCCTTTATAAAGAACTCTTTTAGAACCAAGTTAGTCCAGGGTCACATTTGTTTGAGGAAAATAAATTGAGCTAAAAGAGCCGTGGCGTCACAGGAACTGCCGTGATGACATGTGTCTCTGCTCTGTGTGGGTCCCAGTGGTGGTGGTGGGAGCTGGGCTGGGCCCTGTCCACACTCAGCTCAGCCCCTTGAGAACTGGAGAGGCCGGGAGCAGACGGGCCATCAGATCTAGCCGTGACTTATTTTTAAAATACATCCTGAATTCAGAGCATACGTATACCAGCAAAGCACACCTGTGCACCTGCAGGCATGTATACACACACACACGAGCCTGTGTGCCTACACATGCACATGAACAACACGCATAGGAGGGGAATTTGTGGAGGTATTAAGTATGGGGGGCTTGGTCAATTCTGCCACGCTGTGTGCTTGATCCTGTTTGAATACAAATGTCCAGGGGAGAAATGACTGGCAGTGGATATCACCCCTGAACCCCCACAACCCTGAGTTTCACAGATCTCTGGGACACCCAGGTGATGGGCCAAGCCCGCCTGCTTCTCTGGCCCAGATCCCACCTCTGCTTTGACTGCCGGGTGGACTTGGTGTGTAGGAATCAGCCCCTGGCCACCTGACGTGATGAGAAGTGTGTGCCAGAATGCACACACCCATGTGCCCGTGAATATACATACCTGGACACACATACCTACACAAAGGCATATGTATACATGTGCATATACATGCACACAAACCCATGGAGGCACACAGTGCACACACACGCGCACCTATACATACACATGCACTATGTGCATGTATACACACATACTTATGCACATACACCAACACGTGTGCACAAACACATGGATGTGCACACATGTACAGGCACACCCCAAAGAGTAGGGGCAAAGCTTAGTGGTCATTTAAGCACAAGCCTATTAGGAAATGGGGTGAAATCACAAGCCTATGCTCTTCAATCATTCTTCTCACGTCCCTCCCGGTACAATGCCTGAGAACACCAGGGTCCAGGTGACCGTAGGCAGTGGGATTTGTGGAAAGAAAAGCTCCTCTTAAAGGAAGTGCTCCCCAAATGCTAAATAAATCAGCTTGTCCTGTGACATCTCAGAGGAGTTAGGGATGTCACTTGATCTGGGCTCTAGCTCCATCAGGGAGCGGGGAGAACATTACACCCATAGGCACTTTATTCCAGGGGACGTGGTGTGGAAAGTGGGCAGAAAGTGTGACCTATGGAGGCATTGGGTGGTATTTTCAGTCCCTCCTCCCAGGGAGGGCCCTGCCTATAGCCAGCGGGTACCCCAACGGTGTGGAGTGGAGCCTGACCCCCTAAAATCAGAATGCGGAGTCTGGTGAAGCCCTCAAACTACCTGCTGGAAGGGTGTGTCTGGAAGAACGGGGTGTAAGCTTGGCCAGAGATGATGGCTCTGTCCAGGAGAAGGGAGATCCAGTGCTGTCCCAGGTCTGTCTCCATCTTCTCTGCAGGCCCAGAGTGTGAGGTGAGCCTGGGAGTCAGAGGCGGGGATTCAGGGGACCCCAGAGCACTCTGAACCTGGAGGTGTGTGCAGGAGCCTGGGGGTGTCCTTAGAGACCTTTAACAGGAGCTGGTATGGGGGAGGGGACAGCCAGCTCTAGCTAGATGTGTCCAGCCTGTTTGCAAAACCACAGTATACTTTAAGCCCCCACCACGGAGGGCCAGGAGCCCAGCAGCCAGACTTCAAAGGACTCGGTGCTGTCTGTCCCAGCAGATGCAGACCTGGGTGCACCTTTGCCCCACTGTCTGTGCCGGTGCCGCACACCTGCCCCGGGCTTCATGCAGCTTCTCCCAGGTCCTCAGGCACTATTCCTGACCAGAGAGCCTCCAGAACACCCCACAGGCTGTTCCACCAGCTCACTTTCTGGGAAAGCATCTGACAATGTCTCTAAGCCGTCAGTTCCCTGCCGGACTTTGCAAGGAGCCTGACCCACGGGGCCAGCCCAGGGCCGTCGGATGAGCCTCCAGACTTACACCAAGTGGGGAGGTGGCCGCTGCCTCCAGGGACCCTGCCTCTGGGACATGACTCAGGAGCTGCATCTCGGAAGACGGCGGGGCAGGTGTGAATTACTATCCACTCCTGCTCAAACCCTCTTCTGCTGCCTCCAACCATAAAATAGAGGCGGAGGCCCAGCTGCAGCGCCCCCTTGAGCAGGGGCAGGTTTGGTGTGGAAGGACATGTGCCCACCTCTCGGGCCGCACGGGACTCTGGGTTTGGAGGGTGCCCTGCCTTACGGTGTGTGAGGTTCGTGGTCCTGAATGTACCTCCTTGCCCCTCCTGGTCTGTTTCTCCAGGACACAGAGCTCCTGAAACCCTTGGACGTTCCTAAACCGTTAGAGCACTAGGCGCCTCTCTTGTTCTAACGAGGTGACTGTGGGGGGGCTCCTGGGGGGCTCCTGGAGGAGGGCTGGTCACCAGAGAGATCAAACTGTGACTAGATACAAGCTTGGAACTTTCAGCCCCTCCCCCACTCCTCAGACAAGGGAGAGGAGCTGGACGGAGATGGAGGTAATGCTCCACCATGCCTAGGGGAGGAAGCCGCCACAGAACCCCAATAGCGCGGGGTTCGGGAAGCTCCCGTGTATCAGGACGGTGAGGCTCCCTGGGCTGAGGGTTGCCGTTAGTCCCACCAAAACCATGCCAGCCCAGCCCTACAGCTATTGGTCACCTTTGGTCTGAGCTCCTGGCCCGTCCTGCCAGGACCCCTGGGGCTGGCTGACCCTTCGAGGGAGCCTTTAGGTCCCACCAGAACTGGGCTGAGGCCTGGGGCAGCTTGGCCAGGGCAGCCCCCCAGCCCCCTCAGAGCCGCGGCCCTCACACGTGGCTCCCACATTCCCTAAAAGGGCTTCCTATTAATAACCATTAAGTCCTCTTAACGCTCGAAAGGAAGTATTTATTACGTGTGTCCTGAGCCAACCAAGTCCCGAGGCAGCGTATTAAACATTGAACATCGGAATAATAAGTGAATCATTGATTTTCAGTAACCAGGCCATGGATGCATCTGTTCTAGGATGTCGGGCAGCCATGTGTGCCCCTCTTGGGTGGGGGCTGGGCAGCGTGAGGGGGCAGCAGGACCACAGCGGTCTCTGAGCAAGGACTCGGTGCAGGTGGTCAGTTTGCGGGCGGACCCAGAGCGGGGAGTGAGGAGAGGAGGGTGAGGAGGGATGGGCAAGGAGCCACGACGGTGCCTGTCGTTGTTGGTTACCTCTGGGGGCTTAACCCCTCTCAGAAGCTGCTCTGATGCGCTCCGAGCAAGGGGAGGTTGGCATATTTATCTACCCACTCGGTGCGGAAGGGCCTGGTGGCGCCAGTGCCCAGTGCTTTCTGCTCAGCCTGCTCTAGGCCTGAGGCAGGAAAGTGGAGCCTGAAGGTCCTGGAGTGGACACCTTACAGTGCCGGGGCTGCCCCGCTGCAGTTAAATCAGAACTGAGGGCATGTGGCCTGGACACCCAGCATGTCTGCGAGGGTCTGTGTGCACCACGCAGGCCACTGTGACGGGACAATTTACGTTGTGCTGCTTTGGAAAAAAGGGACGCTTGGAATTCTGGGTTAGCTGACTGCATCCCTTCTGCCTTTCCAGTGAGGTTTTGGTGCCCTTGGAGGTGGGCATTTTGGGCAGCCAGCCCTTACGTTGACCTTTCCCTCACCCCTCCCTCCTCTTCTGTTCCTGTTACCCCAATATTAGATGTGCCAGAGGCTGGCTAAGAGGCGCTGGCCCTGCTCCCAAAGGCTAAGGCAGGCCACAGCTGGCTTCCCCCACCAGGGCAGGGGGTGGCTCCCTGGGCCTGAGGGTCTGAAAAGGTGGGCGGAGGACAGAGGAGGATCTCTAGCAGGTGGTCACTCCTGCTCCCTGCCCCCCATCCCACTGAGCAGGGACACCCGTGAGGGACGGAGGCTTGGGAATGGACAGGCTTCTCGGAGGATAGCCTCTGTTTGGAAGGAGAGAGTGAGAACCCAGGCTGTCAGAAAGCCAAGAAAAAAGGCACCTGAGCTAAAAATAGGAGCATTGAACAGAATGTCCAGAAATGCCATCTCCAGCGCCAGGCTTGATTTCATCGTCGCTAATTATTTAAGTCACATAATGCAGAATGAAACCTGGGAGGAGGACGCTGCTAAAGCCTGGATTTCAACCTGTTCGATTCCGCACAAGTAAGTGTGGAGAGCAGGTTCTTTCTGAGAATGAGACCCAAGGACACCCACAGGTAACCGTGTGCTCGGAGGACAGTGCCCGGGGCCCGGGCCGCTCTGCCCTCTAACGCCCATGCCTCGGGCTCCTCCTGTACAGAATGGGATGGTGATGGCAGCCCTGCTCTCGTGTGCGCTGGCTTCCAGCTGAAATGACAGTGTTCCGGTGGCCGAGCCCCAGGGGTCAGTGCCTCCACTTCCCCATCTGTGAAATGGAGATGGGAATACCTCCTCCTGGGGATTTTGTGGGGATCAATTACATAGGATGCATGTTTTGGAGGGAGAAACTCTGTCACGAGCCCTGCTTTCCGATGAGAAAGTTGAGACGTAGGAGAAGCGAGGAGTAATTTAGAATCCATGCACCCTGCTCAGATCCGCTGCCTAACCACAGCCTGAGCCCTTTTTGCAGACAACCGCCTCCTTCAGATCAGGGACGAATGTGGACTGGTGGTGGAGTGCAGAGGGACAGGTCACCTCCAGCCCAGGACAGTCACTGCCAGCATTTTGATGAATCCCTTCCAAACTCTTTTAAGAGTTTTTTCTTTTATGTGGTTGTGATCATATCTATCACACCTTCACTTTAAGGCTTTTATTTTAGCTTTTTTTTTTTTTTTTAAATATATTTTATTGATATTTTTACAGAGAGGAAGGGAGAGGGAGAGAGAGTTAGAAACATCGATGAGAGAGAAACATCGATCAGCTGCCTTCTGCACACCCCCTACTGGGGATGTGCCCGCAACCAAGGTACATGCCCTTGACCGGAATCAAACCTGGGACCCCTCAGTCCACAGGCCGATGCTCTATCCACTGAGCCAAACCGGTTAGGGCTATTTTAGCTTTTTTAAAAAATATTTTTTTTATTGATTTCAGAGAGGAAGGGAGAAGAAACATCAATGATGAGAGAATCATTCATCGGCTGCCTCCCGCACGCCCCCTACTGGAGATCAAGCCCACAACCCAGGCATGTGCCCTTGACGGGAATCAAGCCCAGGACCCTTCAGTCTGCAGGCCCACACTCTAATCCGCTAGGTAGGGCATATTTTAGCTTTTTAAAAGTCCACATTTATTCCTTTTAAAATGCTCAAGAGACCTTTTTTTTTTTTTTCCAAGTACAAAGGCCTAAAGATATTCAGGATTCAGATAAGATTTCAGGCAGGTGCTGACTGTTGGTTTCTCCGTTGCTAAAGCCTAAATTTCAACCTGTTCAATTCCAGGCTGCCGCGATTCCTCTGGTGGGGAGTGGATTCCTCTGACGTCTGGCAAACCTCCACACAGGTGGCCACTCCAGTAACGACAGAAAGACCATGGCAGCAGCTGTCAGTGTCATCGCCAGGCAGAAAGCTTTATAATCCAGGGATCGACTTTTCTCAACGAACATGATAGGCGTTTCTCAGACTATCTGAAACCCGTTCCAAACACCGTTTTGATGATGACATAACAGTTTATCAATGCAAATAGGCATACTTTATGTAACGCAGTTATTGATATTTCTTTTAGGTTGTTTCCCATTTTTAGCTGATTGTGCAAACGATGCTGCAACATGTTTTTATCCAAGGTTTTGGGAAAGACTTTCCTTAAAGAGCTCTAGAAGTCCAGGCGCTGGGTCAAAGGACGAAAGGGTGTCACTGCATTAATTAAAAGGTGGCTTGGGCCTGGCCGAGTAGCTCAGTTTGTTAGAGCACTGACTCGATATGCCAAGGTTGCAGGTTCGCTCTCCAGTCAGGGCACATAAGAATCAACCAAGGAATGCATAAATAAGTGGAACAACAAATCAAATTGATGTTTCTTTCTCTCTCTTCCTCTAAAAATCAATTTAAAAAAAAGGAAAAAGGAAAAAGAAAAAGGTGGCACTTCAGAGCAGAGGTGCCCTCCACCTGCTGGTCTGCCTGGGTTACCACACCCGCCCCTCCCTCAGCTCATTTCTGGTCTCTTTTATTCCCCCACATTTTTGTTAATTGTTGGGGGAAAATTTACATACCATTTCATTAATGACTCATGAGTTGGATTATTTATTAGTAATTACATAATTGTTACTAATTATATTTCCCCTTTTGTGGACTATTTGCCCACCTGAAGATACTGTGTTTGGAAGGCTTGGTTAAATGTACCCATTAACTGCATGGAAGACGGCCTCTGGCCCGGAGGCCCAGCACTGTGCTGCCCCCACCTCTAAACACCTGGGGGGAGTGAGGTGCTGAAACAGGCGAGCGCCACACAGGTCACCTTGTGCGTTCTTTGGAGCCTCACGTGTTACTTCTTTAAAGTCAGTTGGTTTTTTATTAAACTTTTACTTTGAGATGACGTAGGTTCCCATGCAGTTGTAACCCCCCAGGGGTGCGCCTTGCACAACTCTGCGTCAGCACCACACCCAGGACGTGGACACTGACACGGTCCAGCACAGAGCATCCCATCCCACAGGACTGCCTTTTTCTCACCACCCCAAGTCAAGTCTCCGTCCATCCCCACTCATGCCCTTTCCCGCTGGTAGTCACCATGCTCTTGTCCTGTCCTCTATGTCTCCAAGTTGTATTTTGTTTTGTTTTTTTTGCTTAATTCCTTCACCATTTTCATCTAACCCTGCCCAACTCACTCCCCTCTGACAGCTGTCAGTCTGTTCTCTGTATCTATGAGTCTGCTTCTATTTTGTTTGTTAACTTATTTTATTCAGTAGATTCCACATATAAGTGAAGGCATATGCAGGGGTCCTCAAACTTTTTAAACAGGGGGCCAGTTCACTGTCCCTCAGTCCGTTGGAGGGCTGGACTATAGTTTAAAAAAAACCACTATGAACAAATTCCTATGTGCGCTGTGGGCCCAGGACGAGTTGGCTGCTAAGCAGGACAGGCAGCGGCACCCAGCGGGCCGGATAAATGTCCTCAGCGGGCCGCATGTGGCCCGCGGGCCGCAGTTTGAGGACCCCTGGGTGGTACTTGTCTTCCTCTGACGGGCTTCTTTCACTTAGCACAAGGCTCTCCAGACCCATCCATGCTGTTGCAAAGCCACAAAGATGCTTCACGTTGCCCTGTTACAGCCACATCCATTTCCCACCTTACCCTACACTCCCTCCTAACCCTTGGCAACCACTAGTCTGTCCTCCATTTCTATAAGCTGTCACTTCAAGAATGTTCTATAAGTGAAATCACAGGCTATGTGACTGGGGTTGGGCGTTTTGCATGCAGCATCATTCTATCAAGATTCATCCAGGTTGCTGTGTGCCTGAATAGGTCAGTCCTTTTTATTGCTGCGTAGTGTTCCATGGTGCGGGTAGACCAGTTTGTCTAACTAGTCACCCGTCAAAGACCATCTGGGCTGCTTCTAGGCTTTGGCCACTATGAATACACCTGCTGGGAATGTTTGCTGGCTCAGTGGAGAGGGCCTGAGCAGTGGGACAGAGACAACCCCAGGGTGCCTCCGTTTAGACCAAGCACACGCAGCATTCCAATACATAATTGAACAGGCTCTTTGCGTCTGGACACAAAGTAATGGGCTACCAGGAAAGGCCATTTGGGCTCAAGTTCCAGCAACCTTTAAAAAAAAACAAAAACGCTATCTCAGAGCAAAAGGATCTGAAAAAGGAATAGACATCGATTAACAGTAATACCACCATTTTCAACGTGATTAAAAGGAATTGCTAAGCCAGTGTTTGTGCTGAATTCAAGCATTTTCTAAATTCCCATGTGAACAAAGAATCTCTGATGGTTCTGCCGGAAAGAAAACTGCCTGCGAGCCTAAGTGTTGCCTAAAACAGAGTTGGAGATCCTGGCCCCTCCCTCCCGTCCCTCCAGAAAGAAAAAGCTTCCACTCAGAGCGGGCCAGTGGGGCCAGGACAGGGTCCGTGTCCTCACGAAGGGAGAGTTGTGACTCTTTTCTCAGTCTCCCGATGACGTCTGGGTGAGAACAGACGAATGACATGGAGACTTGGGCTTGGACTTTACATTTGGTGTTGTCAGGTTTAAAAAAAAACATTTTAGCTATTTGAGTAGATGTGAAGTGAGATGTCAGTCATTGTCACTTTAATTTGCATTTCCTTGGTATCTACTGGTCTCTGGACCTCTTTTGATGTGATGATTGGCCATTGTATGGTCCGCTCTGATTTTTATTCATCCGTTGTTCCTTTCCTGACTGCTTTTGGACTAATCAAATGTTCTTGTTTTTTTTTTTCTCTTTCATTTTAATATATATTTTTTATTGTTGATAGTATTGCAGATATCTCCCATCATCAAATGTTTTATATTTTTCCGTTTTGCTTCTTCTACTGGCTTCTTAGCCAACCCTTACGTTATTTTTTTTTAATTTTGTTTTTGTGGTTTTGCTCTAGAGCTGGATATCCTTATATCAAATTCTATTTTGAGTCACTATTGTATTACTTCAGTCTTCTCTCTTTATCCAGGAGCCTTCTCATCGCCCACTTCTCGCTTCACACCCTGAAGTTCCCATCCCCCAAGGATACCAACTCCCAAATGCGAGAGCCCTCTGTCCACCCCATCCTTTGTGCTATCGTTATGCCTTTTACATATATTTTTAAAAGCCATCACACAAAGTAATTAGGTATGTTTCTTTCTTGAGGAAATTGTGGGTTGAAAAAGCATCACCACTGTTACCCCCTTGCTGATCGCTCCCCCGGCTGTCCTTTCCCTCCTATTTGTCCAAGTTTCATCTGGTCCCGTGTCCTTTCGCCCTGAAGGACATCTTCAGCATTTACTGTAGGACCTGCCTGCTGGACACAGATTCTCTCGACTTCATCTGAAAACATCTTTTTTTTTTTTAAATATATTTTATTGATATTTTACAGAGAGGAAAGGAGAGGGATAGAGAGCTAGAAACAATGATGAGAGAGAAACATCGATCAGCTGCCTCCTGCACACCTCCCACTGGGGATGTGCCCGCAACCAAGGTACATGCCCTTGACCGGAATCGAACCCGGGACTCTTCAGTCCGCAGGCCGACGCTCTATCCACTGAGCCAAACAGGTTTCGGCTGAAAACATCTTTATCTGCCCTCATCTTTTAGAGTATTTTTGTTGGACATAGGGTTTGGGGCTAAGTTTTTTAAATTCAGCACTTGACTGGATTATACCATTATTTTCCAGTTTAGATTGTGTCTGATGAGAAGGCAATGAAAACTCTCGTCATTGTTCCCCTGAAGGTAACGTGTCTTTATTTGCTGGCTGCTTTCAAGATTTTCTCTTTATGGTTTTCAACAGTCTGACTGTGATGTGCCTGTACGTGTTTTTCTTAGTATGTGTTCTGAGGTTTTGCAGAGTTTTTTGATCCATAAATCAATCTTTTTCATCAAATGTGTGGACTCTGGCCATAATTTTTTCAAATAAAATGTCTGCCTGTTCTCTAAGCCTCTGTTGATTTTTTCTTCAATCTTTTTTCTCTTCTTCAGATTGAAAAATTTGTATTGATCTGACTTTAAGATCACTGACTCCTCCCGCTATTTCCAATCTGCTGTTAAGCCAATGCAGTAAAATTTTCATTTCAGTTGTACTTTTCAGTTCTAGAACTTCATTCTTTTTTTCTTGGTTAGTCCTCATCTGAGGATATTTTTCTATTGATTTTTAGAGAGTGGAAAGGAGGTAGGGAGGGGAGAGAGAGAGAGAAACATCAATATGAGACACATCATTGTTTGCCTCCCATATATGGAGGAGAGAATCTACAACCCAGGCCCTTGACCAGGAATTGAACCCGCGAACCTTCGGTGTGCAGGCTGGTGCTCTAACCACTGAGTCCACCAGCGAGGGCTAGACTGCCCGTTCTTTTTTATACTTGCTATTACTCTGCAGTCTTTAATGATTAAGACCATATTTTCATTTAACTCTTTGAACACATTTATTATAGTTGCTGTGTAGTCTTTATCTGTAAATATAACATCTGGGCTATACAGGGGTTGCTTTCTATTGACTACTTTTTTTTCCTGACTAGGGTTTACACTTTGTGGTTTGGCATGTCTAGTACATTTTTTGTATATATACTGGACATTGGTCAGTTATAAGTTGTAGAGACTCTGGACCATCTTGCACAGAAGAGTTCTGACATTTGTGGTAGCTGGCAGGTCAATTACTGTCTTTATCACCTTGACCTTTTACAGGTTTGGTTTTTATTCCTTGTTAGGCTGGATCTGAGCAATGTCCACGGTGTCCCCTACTTGGCAGGAATCAATGTTCAAATCTCTCTTGCAGATCTTGTCAAGCTCTGCTTTACACTTTGTTATGGTAGGTCTAGTGCAGGCCTTGTTTAGAGCAGGGGTTAGAGATGGCTCACAGGCCACATCTTGGCCACGACCTGTTTTGGTATGGCCATTGAGCTAAGAATAGTTTATATATACATAATCTTTTTTTTTTAATGTTTTTATTGATTTTAGAGATGGAGAGGGAGAGAAACATCGATCCACTGCCTCCTGCACGCCTCCTACTGGGGAATTAAACTAGAAACCCGAGTATGTTCCCTAACTGGGAATTGAACCAGCAACCTCTCAGTACATGGGACAATACTCAACCAACTGAGCCACACTGGTCAGGGCTATATTTTTAGATAATAGTTTTTAAAAATCCCAAGGAAAAGTTTGAGACAGAAACTGTATATGGCCCTAAATCCTGAAATACTTATCTGGGCCTTCACAGATAAAGTAGGCTGACCCCTGGGGATGTGGTCCTCAAGCTAGTGTCCCAGTTGAACTGAATGTTAATGAGGTATCAATGAGGCCTTTTCTGTAGCTCTGCTTGGCCTCTAGTTTTTGTGCCATTCTCAATTTGTAACAGCCTCTTCCTGGTAAACCACATGGAATCTCATCCTACACATGCTGAACCCAGCAGAAGCCAAGGACTTACAGCTCCCCCCACCCCGCACCGTCCCCCCTAGACTCTGGCTCTCCACCCCGCCTAGCTCCTTCCTAGTGCTCTGCCTGCCTCAGGGGTGCCAGCCACCCCAGCACTGATTTTTGCCTCCTCACTACAATGCACCATGCTACACTACCAACAAGTAGCAGCGGTGTTCACACTCAAACTATTTCACATGTACATTTACTTTATTTCCTTTGCAAAAGTTACTCTAGCCCTGGCTGGTTTGGCTCAGTGGATAGAGTGCCGGCCTGCAGACTGAAGGGTCCCAGGTTCCATTCTGGTCAAGAGCACATGCCCGGGTTGTGGGCTCAATCCCCAGTAGGGGATGTGCAGGAGGCAACCAATCAATGATTCTCTCTCATCACTGATGTTTCTATCTCTCTCTCCCTCTCCCTTCCCCTCTGAAATCAATAAAAATATTTATAAAAATCATATTAAAACAAGATTCTGTTTTTAAAAAGTTACTTTAAATGTACGTTCCTTACACAAGAAACTTATATGCAGTTAAAAGTAAGGATTCATTTTGTGGCGGTCCCAAAATGTGTACCACTGCCTATTCCATGGAAGGTCCTGTGCACCTGGGTGGGGGGTGGGGGCAGTTAGAGACAAGGTAAAAGGCACAGTCCCTAAATTCAAGTGTTACGGTCAGGGACACAGGAAATGAGTGCTAACAGGAGAGGAGTCAACATGCTGTGGAAATTCAGCGAGAAGCGGTTCATTCCAACGATCTGGAAGGACTTGTGGCAAGGTGGCATCGGAGGTGAGTCTGGAGGAAGCACTGGGGTGCTGTGCTGTAGGGTCTTTGGTTATAGCGAGAAGGTCGTAACCTTGTTCTACTTTAGGGCGATACTACTCCCTAACACCCGAGTAACAAGACAGCACAAGACAGAGGGTTTTGCAAGGACTAACTGCCGTTCAGCCCAGCGGCGGGAATTAATCCGGTGTCCTAACTGGTTCCGCCTGAGGCCTCCAGCGTTGGGCAAAAGTAACAAGGCTAGGTGATGGCAGCAGGCCCGCACAGGAGAAATTACCTGTGTCCACATGCCACTGTCACCCTAGGGTCACCCCTGACCACATGCTCTCAGTGACTCCAGGGCCATGCCTGTGTCCACATGCCGTTTTCAGTGACCCCCACACCCCCCAGGGTCATCCCGAGTCCACAGTGGCTCCCGGGTCGTGTCTGTGTGCAGAAGTTGTCAGTGACCCGCCCCCCACCCGTGGCTGCCACCCCCACCTGGGGAATCTGTGTGGTGGGGCTGGGGCCGCCCGGGTCACCAGGTGCGATGGAGGGGCGGGGCGATGGAGGGCCCCCTAGACCATGTGCACCCACCCTGGACGTCGTGCGCTGTGAGGAACCATGTCCTGGGAGCCCCGCAGCGTCACCTCCGCTCCGGGAGGCTAGGTCCTTGGTCCGCCCAAGGGAAACGCCGGTCTCAGGGGCGGCTCCCAGCCCTGCAGCCGCTAAAGCTCCGCTCCGATGTGGGCAGCTGCCTCCGGCTCTGGCCACCTCCCGCTTTCCCTCTCCGCACTCGGCGCCGCTTTCGGTCGGAAGGCAGCGCTAGCCCAGACGGGGAGCCCTCCCCTTTAAGACGCGCGTCCCGGAAGTGGTCCCGCGGCAGCGCCGGTACCGGAAGTGGCTGCGCCGGCTGCTGCGGGAGGCCGGCAGGGAATCTTCCTCCCGCTGCCGGGCAGGCGTCGCTGTCGCGGCCGGCGGCGCCGCTCAGGCACGGGCTGGCCGGGTACGGCCTCGGGGCTGCCCATGGGGCGCGGGGGGCCGGGTCGGTGACGCCGGACGCCCATGGACGCCCCTGAGGAGCCGCTGCCGCCGGTGATCTACACCATGGAGAACAAGCCCATCGTCACCTGTGAGTGCCCGTCGGCGCGGGAGGGGGCGGCGGCCGTTGCAGGCTGCCCGGCCCAGGCTCGCCGGCCCCTCGGTCCCCTCGCACCCCGCCGGGCCGCTTCCTGGATGGAGGTGTGGCCGGGGCGGCGGCGGCGGGCCTCCGTCCCGCGGGCGACCTCTGACCCCGTGGAAGACGCAGTCCCGGGCCGTTTCGTGCAGTTTGACAGCGTCCGGCTCGGCCCAGGCTCGGCCGTTCAGCCTGCGACCAAAGGGTCCGTCCTCCCGGCCGGGGGTCGTGTTGTCCTCCGGGTCACACCGCTCCGCGACCCCGGGGAGGGCCCTCGTGGCTCGCAGACTGGGGAGCGTGGAAGAAGTTTGCATGCTTTTATCGTGTTTGTACTTGAGTAAAGTGTTAAATGGAGGGCGCAGGTAGTCTGTCTTGCAGGGGCGCGACCGTTCGGGACCGAACCGGGACGGCTGGCCAGGGCTGCGCCGTGCGCACCTGCTCCTGGAGTTTATGCCCCCAGCCGGTAGGCTCTCGCCTGCCCGGATGCTGTTACCGGGGAGAAACCCATTTCACAGATGAGAGCATAGAGGTTAGCAAGGCCCCACTTGCGAATCCACACTCCGGACAACTAGACTTGCGCCCGCCCCCACCCCCGCTTTTGCCACGTTTATGCATACCCAGAGGAATTGTTTTCCTGTTACAGAAATCCCTCCTAATATTTACAGCCATAACTTTAGAATTAAATACTTTAAAAATAACTAATGAGAAAGGTTTAAATGTTGGCTGGCATTTCAAGACTTGCAGAGAGGTATTCCGAACTGTCAGTTTTGACTTTTGACAGTATTTTGTGTCTTCAGTTAATTTTTCAGATGATCTTCTGTGCTCTGAAAGGAAGCACTTCTACAGCAAAATCTGGGTGGCCAGGCCTTAGAAGACTGTGTGTGCATATCTCTTTCTCTTTCTTCCTGTTTTTTTCTTTTTCTTTTTTCTGATTAATGGACACACTCCTTGTTTGTTCTCTCTTGTCATATTCCCAAGAAATTGTATATTTAAAGTTTGCTACTTCATCTTTAGTTGGTAAACTTGCTTAGGGAAATGAACAGTTTCATCTCAATTTGGAGACTTGAATGGTTCAGCAGTAGCTCTTCTTGCCCCGGAGGGAATACTTTTGTAACTGAAAGTCTTACTCAGGACTGCACCTAAGTCGGAGAGGACTGGTGTGTGGGGTTGATTTGGAGGCCCTGCAGTTCCCAGGTGCTTTCTGATCCTCAGGGCACAGGAGCCAGTGCCATGCTCAGTGCAGTCTTAATGGGAGGTTTCCTGACGCTTCTCCCCAGGTAGTGTGCACATTGTGCGTGCTGCATAAATGCTTCTGGTAGGGGCACCCACATATCTAATCACAGCTCGTACCCCTTAGCTTACTTTTTAATAGCAGTGTGTTTCTATAGCTTTGTGTCTATACATTTCTGAGAAGTTCCTAAAGCTCTGTTGGATTTAACGTGACCAGTAGTCTGTGTTTGAGATCCTGTTACTGTGTAGTTTCTTATGCACATGCATGACAGCTGAGGCAGTTTCCTTTCCTGCAGATTTGTTACATTGGTGGAGGTTTTCCCCTGAGTAATGCTATGTGCACTGACGGTATCTGACTTAAAAGGCACCTCAGAAAAGAAAGCGGCGTCAGTAAACTTTCAGAGAAAGTTAGCTTGAAAGGTGAGAAAGATCCCTTTGGAAGTTAAATATTTTTTAACTTTTTGAAAGGCTGCCTTCATAGTTCAGCCTTGAAATGACATTTTGGTGTCTCTGGGCTGAGCTTTGGTGGCACTTGTCCTGGTTTAACTTCATACTTTACCTTGTTCCATTCTTTCAGCTGCACATGCTTGGAGGGAGGAGCTAGTCTAAGCAGTGCAAAGATAGTGGGAAAATCGCTTTAAAAAATCCATCCAGAGGCTTCACAGTTTTTGCTATTATGTACATAGTTGTCTTAGTATGCAACATTTTTGTTTTCAAGAGTCCATTTACATCTTCTTGGATACTTACCTAGCCATTGTGCCCTTAGGAGGCCTGTGTTTGTTCATTTTAAAGTGAAAGTAGAGTTTATGCTTGTTTTCAGTTTTTTTCTTCTTCATAGAATTTAGAACATCTTACTTAAGTGAAAATGAATTGTGCGTCAATCTTTCTGAGAAGAATGTAGAATATAACTGGTTCAGGTAAATTTAGGAACTGTTTATATGTGGCCATGAGAAGAATGGAAAGTCCCCAGAGATAAGGGGGAATTCATTGTTACTTGAAAACCTTGCTGAATTAATATTCTGAAGCTATCTAAAAGTTTTAATGGCCTTCGTCCATAGTTAAAAGTGTTTGCATCTGCCGCCTACCTGCCTCTGGAGCAGTGACTGCCTCAGCAGAGGATCTGGCAGGGATGCTAGGTGAACAGTAGTGGTACTAATAACGTGAGGACATTGGGTGATGAATTACCTAATCATAGCAATTTGAATACCTGTAGTGTAATTTATTAATCATGAAAAATACACAGTGAAACTGAAACAAATCCAGCAGATTGATTTGATCCGAATTTGTTTTAGCTTAGATTTTTTTTTCCCCCAATCACTGGGTCAATTCTTTGGTTTAGAATAAAGACTTAGTTAGGTTTCTGATCCAAGGGTATGTTAGGAAAGGTAAGTTCCTTTTCCAGCTATCTTGTTTATGGACAGTTATTGGGATTCCACTGAGATGTGACTTTTCTTTGCTGAGTGTCGGCATCATACCTAGAATGGCACATACTATCAAAATGGGATTGTATAGAATCTGAAAAATAACACTCTGTCCAAAGGCTCTGTTCTCGCCAGTCACATCTTATATTGCCTATTTCATTTATCTGAATCTCTGTATTTGGGGTTCCAGATTTGATATTACAAGTTTTGAAAGGGAGAAAAAGGCAAACAAAAATGAGCAAATCTGTAACATCTTGTATCTGGTTAAAATCTGTGTTTTTTTCCCCTGTAAGTTAAAGTATTAAAATTTGTACATCACAGTTTTCTGCCAAGCCTGAAAATACAGTGCTTGTGATTTAACTACTACCTTAGTTTCATTACCAGAAAAGTACCTTTTAATGTCTTTTTTTAAAAATCAATACACATAAATGCAAGTCTTGGTCCATATTGGATTCTTAAGCCAATAGCAAGTCAGCAATTGAGAAATGGGAGCAGCAATTCTCCTTAGGAAACCTCAGCTGTGCCCTGGAGTATATTTGGAGCGCAGGGGCTGCAGGCACTACCAGATGTGCTCACCTTGCTTTATTTGCCAGCTCTACCTGTGACTGGTTAAAAACAGGTCTTACATGTGTGATTTAGAGAGCGTTCCATAATCTCATCCTCATCTGTGAACTAGGCATAGTGATAGTACCAACCTGATAGGGGGAAATGGGGTTAGAAGAATGAATACTGTGAAGCACTCAGAAGAGTGATCGGTGTGCAAAAAGTTAGCTACTAAGGAGAGATTCCTAAACTTTCTCTGTTCACAATGGCTTTAGTGTCTCAGAATTTTTTCCTGGCACTTAGGTAAAAAAGAATACTTAATAATTTCATTTATTAAGTAGTTAAGTCCAAATAATTTTATTAAGTATTATATCCTAACAGCTATTTGAAAAAAATACATACTAGTTGGGGAAAAAAGTTTATTTCATTCTTAGATAACCACAGCAACGTACTAGTGGGATGGTTGCACCTCTTGGGCACTGCAGGACTTCTCTAATCTGGGAGTCAGATTGGACACTGCTACCTTCTTTGATTGTTTTTGGTAGTACTTTTATCACAGCACCACCCTGTTTTGTGATGACATCATTGAAAGGACTGTGCTATGATCTAATATTGAAACAGTACCTGAAGTAGGGTGTAGCTGCATCCCTAGCATTGCTGCTTCCTCATAATTTCAACTGTTTCCTGGGGCCTCTGGGGGCTTGATGGTACCCTGAGGCACCTCACCTGGGTACACAGTTTGGGAACCCATGTTATTAGTACACTAGAGGCCTGGTGCATGAAATGTGTGCACTCGTTGGGGGCGGGGGGCGTCCCTCAGCCCAGCCTGCGCCCTCTCGCAGTCCGGGAGCTCTTGGGGGATGTCTGACTGCCAGCAGTCGGACATCCTTAGCAGCCACCGCTGCTGCACTCGCCAGCCATAAGCCCGGCTTCTGGCTGAGCGTTGCTTCCCCTGTGGGAGCGCACTGACCACCAGGGGCAGCTCCTGTGTTGAGCTTCTGCCCTGGTGGTCAGTGCACGTCATAATGACCGGTCATTACACTGTTCGGTCTATTTGCATATTAGCCTTTTATTATATAGGATACGATTATCCTGACTCTAGGGTGGATTAGGATGGATAATTTAGAAGTGAAAAGCTTCCTTTTCTACTTGAACTTCAATTCACATGTCTGATTTACAAGATATGTTTCTGAAGAGTTTCTAGTAAAGTAAAATTTGGTTTATGCAAATGAAACTCAAAGGGTCTGATTTTTTAAAAGTGCTAATGAATCTGAAGTAATCAAGTATGGAAGACATAACACATAAGCTACTCTTTCCTAGAAGGGAACTGATATGATGATGTGGGCTACTCAGTGAGATAGAAAAGGCTGAGTTGGTAATTTTTTTTAATACATTTTATTGATTTTTTATAGAGAGGAAGGGAGAGGGAAAGAGAGCCAGAAACATCGATGAGAGAGAAACATTGATCAGCTGCCTCCTGCACACTCCCAACTAGGTATGTGCCCACAACCAAGGTACATGCCCCTGACCAGAATTGAACCTGGGACCCTTGAGTCCGCAGGCTGACGCTCTATTCACTGAGCCATACTGGTTAGGGCTGAGTTGGTAATTTTTTATTGGAAATGCAAGTGCCTCACTGAATAATTTTTTTTTGTCTAAAAATGTTTTTTTTTTGCCAGTTGACAGTGTCTTTTCAAATGAATTGCACAATTTAGTGTGTGTGGTCTCACAAGGGATCACTTGCAGATGTCCTGTTCCCTCTGCTCTCACCTGGTAACTTCAGGTCTAGATGACAGACCAGGGGTGTCGGAAAATACATGGCTTTAAATACTCTCTTGGGGTGGAAGAACTTTTCCTCTACCCTTCTAGGTTTTTCCGGTTGGTCTAATAATCAATGGACATGAGACAGATTAACAAGAGAAAATAACCAAATGTAATTGCATACTTAAGTATGGGAATCCCATGTACATGAGAGAGTCAGCTACTCCACATACAGGAGAGGTTCAGCAACAGACAGGGGAAATGAGGGACATATGACATTCTGAGCTAAGGATGAGGTAAGGCACCTGGGGCTACAAAGGGGAGGAGGGACATTGCAGGATGATAAGAGCAGATGTCCAGTAATTAGTAGTTGCCCTGCTCTATAGATAGCTCAAAAAAACGTATTTCTGGCAAAACTCTTGTTATGGGCAAGGCCCCTAATCCATATATATATATAAAAGCCTAAGCGGTAGCTATGATGAGCACTGACCACCAGGGGGCAGACGCTCAATGCAGGAGTAGAAACCACAGAAATGGAAACATGGAACAGACTGATGAATCTCAGAGGGAAGGGGGAGAGGGGAAGGTGGGAAGAGATTAACCAAAGATCTTATATGCATACTAGAGGCCCGGTGCACAGATTCATGCACCAGTGGGGTCCCTTGGCCTGGCCTGCGGGGATCAGGCCAAACCAGCTCTCCAACATCCCCCGAGGGATCCCGGATTGCGAAAGGGTGCAGGCCAGGCTGAGGGACCCCACTGGTGCACGAATCTGTGCACTGGGCCTCTAGTTTAAAATAAGGGAGAGGTACAAGTTTCTCTTGTCTCAGTTGCCCTCACCTCAAAATAATCCACATGTTCTGAACCCCTTAAACTACAGACACCTCTTTCTGAATAGCTTCCGACTATATTAGCCTCAGAGCCTCTGTAGCCTCTTCTATACTAATCAAATCTTTCTTTGATAACTGCTCTTAATGTGAATTTTCAATGTATTCACAGTATTTTGGTTTTAGAGAATATCTGAATTTTAAATTAAAAAATAATGAGTTTGGACTCATTCCTAACTCCTCTTTTTCTCTCACAGCTAACATTCAGTCTGTCAGCAAATATCATTTTATCTTTAACATTTATTTAGAATTTAGCCACTTTTCTCTATATTTACTGCTGCTCCCCCAAACCTATGCCACCTTCATCTTTCCCAGGATTATTCCAGTGGCCTCCCAGCTAACCTCCCTATTTCTATTTTAGCCCCTTGAAGCTAATTCTCTATGGGGTTAAGGGTGATCCCTCTAAAGGAGAAGTCACAGCATGTAATTCCTCTGCTCAAACCCCTCCAGTGACATCCATAGACTATGAGACCCTGATATAGAGTGCCCCCTCCCCCCGTTCGGGGCCCCCCAGCACTAGCTTCCTGGCTGCGGCCTATACCCTCTGCAGCCTTCAGGGCTATGTTCCAGCAGCTCCCCTGATCCTTGGTGGGTCCCTTCCTTTCTCTGGTGGCTGCTTTGGTGCCACCCCTTCACTCCACCTATCGTTTAGCATCCCTTTGACTTCATTCAGTTTTCTTGGCTCAGCACCCCTTGACATAAATATTTGTTTTTTCTTTGTTTATTGTTTCTTTACCCCTAACCCAGGTGGCCTACAAACTGGAATATGAGATTCAGAATTGCAGGAACTTTATCTGTTTTGTTCATTGCTGTCTGCACCACCTAGAACAGTGGTCGGCAAACTGCGGCTCGTGAGCCACATGCGGCTCTTTGGCCCCTTGAATGTGGCTCTTCTACAAAATACCACGTGTGGGCACACACGTACAGTGCGATTGAAACTTCGTGGCCCATGCGCAGAAGTCGGTTTTCGGCTCTCAAAAGAAATTTCAATTGTACTGTTGATATTTGGCTCTGTTGACTAATGAGTTTGCCGACCACTGACCTAGAACAATGCTGGCACATAGTAACTGCTCAGTAAGTAAAAATGGTGCTCTAAGTCACGTAATGCTTCTGTAAGTTAGAAGCTTTTGATGGCATACAATTATTTTCTGTAAATACATGTTTTTATCAAGATAAGAAAGCTTTGTAGAAAATACTTGAAGAGTTTGAATTCTCATCACCTAGACTTGTTTTTAGGTAAACTGCTATATGCTTAGTTTATTTGATAATGGAAAATTCTCTGTTTAGTTTTGACTGAGGAAATACTTGTTAATCCAGTAAAGAAATAAAGTTAGCCCTAACTGGTTTGGCTCAGTTGATAGAGCGTCGGCCTGTGGACTGAAAGGTCCTAGGTTCGATTCTGGTCAAGGGCATGCACCTTGGTTGCGGGCACATCCCCAGTAGGAGGTGTGCAGGAGGCGGCTGATCGATGTTTCTCATCGTTGTTTCTGACTCTCTGTCCCTCTCTCTTCCTCTCTGTAAAAAATCAATAAAATATATTTTTAAAAAAAGAAATAAAGTTAACTTGTATGCGAGGGACTCTATTCTTTGAAATGGGCCCCTGAGTTGTGTTCACATACACGGTCTTTACTACAAGTCAGTAGAAACCTTACAACCAAATTGAAACATTCTCCTCAGGTCACTGATTCAGCTTCTGAGGTGGAGATTTAGGTTGGGGGCTATCAACCCTGGCATTTGAATGAAGCCTTGAAAGGGATACATCTGTAACTTTAAAAACTGAACTTGAAATCTTAAAAGAGTGCATCAGTAAAACAGGAATACAGTTTTTTTATGGTAAAGAATGGAATCCAGGAGTGGAATTGCTGGGTCAGAAGGTGAGAGCAGTTTAAATTTTGAAAACTGCTTCCTAATCACCCTGTGAAAAAGCAGTACTCCAAGTTATATTTACTACACTGGGTCGGAGTTATTTAAAAAAATTTTTTGCCAGTCTGATGGATGGGAAAACTACCATAGTTGTGTTTTTTTTAAAAACAGGTTTATTGAGCTTTAATCCTTATACCGTAAAATTTATCCATTATAACTGGACAGTTCTTTGACTGTTTATTTTTTTAGAGTTGTGCAGCCATCACCATAATTCAGTTTTAGAACATTTCTATCACCCCAAGAAATTCTGTTGTACTTTTTAGCAGTTAATCCCTGCTCCCACCCCTAGGCATAGGCATCCACCAGTCTGTTTTCTGTCTCTATAAACGTGTGTTTTCTAGATATTTCATAGAAATGAAATCAGTCTTGGTGTCTGGCTTCTTTTACACTGGTTTTTGAGGTTCATCCATGTTGCACCATTTATCATTTGTTCCCTTTTTATTGTTGAGTAGTATTCCACTGTATGGATGAATCACATTTTATTTATCCTTTCACCAGTTGATGGACATTTTGTTTCCAGTTTTTGGCTTATATGAATATTTATATGTGTGGACTTATGTTTTTATTTTTTTTGGACTTGTGTTTTTATTTTTCATGGGAGCAGAATTGATATTTTGTATGATAAGCTTATATCTAACTTTTTAAGAAACTGTCAAATTGTTTTCCAAAGTGGCTGTACTGCTTAACACTCCCACCAGCAATATGTGAGGGTCCCACTTTATCCAGGTCCTTGCTGATACTTGTCTGTTTTTTTTTTTTTTTATTATAGTCATCCTTGTGGGCATGAAGTGGTATCTGATTTTGGTTTTAATATGCATTTCCCTAATGATTAGTGATATTGAGCATCTTTGCTTGTTCTTATTAGCCATTTATATATATTCTTTAGTGAATTATTTATTCAAATTATTTACCCATTTAAAAATCAGATTGTCATTCAGTTGTAAGAGTTCATTATATTTTCTGAATATATGGAGATGATTTGTGGATATTTTCTCAATGGTGTCTTTTGAAGCACAAATGTTTTTCATTTTGATGAAGTCTAGTTAATTTTTTTGCTCTTATGGATTTTACTTTTTTAAAAAAAATACATTTTATTGATTTTTTACAGAGAGGAAGTGAGAGGGATAGAGAGTTAGAAACATCGATGAGAGAGAAACATCGATCAGCTGCCTCCTGCACACCTCCTGCTGGGGATGTGCCCGCAACCAAGTTACGTGCCCTTGACCGGAATCGAACCTGGGACCTTTCAGTCCCCAGGCCGACGCTCTATCCACTGAGCCAAACCAGTTAGGGCTGAATTGTACTTTTTTTTTTTTTTTTAAATATATTTTATTGATTTTTTTACAGAGAGGAAGGAAGAGGGACAGATAGTCAGAAACATCGATGAGAGAGAAACATCGATCAGCCGCCTCCTGCACACCCCCCACCGGGGATGTGCCCGCAACCAAGCTACATGCCCTCGACCGGAATCGAACCTGGGACCCCCCAGTCCACAGGCTGACGCTCCATCCACTGAGCCAAACCGGTTTTGGCTGAATTGTACTTTTGATAGCGTGTCTTAGAGTTCTTTGTCCAGCCCAAGGTCATCGTACTTGTTTTGGTGTGCCCATACCTGATGATTAGTGAGGTTCTTTTTATGTGTTGGTGATTGGACCTCTTCAGAATTACCTGTGTTTACTTTGACACTTAAGAGATATAGCAAAAAACATGTCTAGAAGATGAATTGAAATAGCACTAGGAAAAAATGTGCATTCCATTTTTATATTTATACCATATGTATTAGTTTTTGCTGTAACAAATGATCAGAAACTGGGTGGCTTAAAAGAACAAATTCATTTTCTCACAGTTCTGGGGACCAGAAGTTGAAAATCAAGGGGTCAGTAGGGCTGCACTCCTTCCCAGGTTTTTAGGTGAGACTCCTTCCTGACTCTTCCAGCTTCCAGAAATCTTTGGTGGTCCTGGGCTTGTAGCTGCATTCCTCTGATCTCTGTCTCCTCTTCACAAGGCCTTCTCTCTCCCTGTGTTTTCTCTTCTGTCTTTTATCGGACATTTAGAGCCCATTCAGGTGATCTGGAATGATCTCATTTGAGATCCTGAACTTAAGTACCTCTACAAAGGCCCTTTTTCCAAAGTCCCATTCACAGGTTCTGGGTGTCAGCATGTGCACAAATTTTGGGGGACCCTGTTTATCCCTATACCACAGTATCTCCACTGGCAGCCCGGTGCATATTGGCCAGCACCCAGTGAGTGTCTTGGGTTTTTATATCACTTCTGTCGTTGGAGGTGTGTCCTCACTCTCCTCCTGACTATGGTAATTTATTCCTTGGCATCTGGAAATTGGGCTCCAGAAGTTGACACAAGGTGGGATGATTTCTTAGAAAAAGATGAGCCCTTTTTGCAGTCTCTCTGCCCCCCACCCCCCGAGGGAAATAAATGTCCTTATTTGGCTTCTTGGCCATTGTTACATGATGATTCCTTCCTCAGTATTGTTTAAGGTCCTTGTTAGTTACATTTTTCACAAAGTGAGGAGAGAATATAAAGAAACAGGTATGTATATCAGGACATTTTTCTTATTTTTGACAGATCTGTTTAGCATTTGAAGTCATTGCATTGATTTCAGAGCTGAAATTTTAGGTGGTTACCTTGGAACTAACAACACTTTTGGGTAGTAATTTTTACAAAATCTGTAACTCACCATTTATGGGCACTTTTAATTCATCTGGATCCATTAGAAAGTTTCTAAGTTTCAAGCTGAACAATGGGAAGGGCTGTCAGAGGCCTTTTTGAAGGTGTGAAGACCTGAGGGCATCACTGTGCTTGACCAGGTCCCTCAGTGTTTGGTAGTGTAACGAGGACCTGCATCACGGTGGCTGATTCCCCTCTACCATAACTTTACCAAGGAGTTGGGGAGTCAGGCACCCTCTGCCCACATGGAAGGGGTGTTCCTAAAATTAGCCCTGTGAGAAAGCATTTCCTATGGAGTTAAATAAAATAAAATTATCACTTCCTTTAGTTTAGCAAACTAAGAACTAAGCCACACTAGACATTTTTAGTATAATCTAAAATTAAGTTTGTATTCTGAAAACATATTCTGATGCCCAACCCCCTCTTCACTTATGCTGTAGTATATCCTGTCCTTTGGGGGCCCTGGGTTGTCTGGTGTAAAATATGAAGGAGTCAGGCTAGACTCACCAGTCAACAAATATCCACTCAACATCTGTTACATGCCAGGCACTGTTGGAGAGGCTTGGGTTACATTCGTGAACAAAGATATCAGTCCTCTTAGAGTTTACATTCTAGCAAGAGGAAATATACAACATACATAAACAGTAAATTATATACTACTAGAGGCCCGGTGCACGGATTCGTGCACTGGTGGCATCCCTTAGCCTGGCCTGCATCCTCTCACAATCCGGGACCCCTCGGGGGATGTCGGACTGCCAGTTTTGGCCCAATCCCCACAGACCTGGCCCTTCGGTGGATGTAGTAGTGCACGAAGCGGTAGGCGGGAAGGATCCTGAGCCCAGGCCAGGCGCCACTCCTGCTCATCCCGGCCCTGCTGGGCCTGCCCCGCCTCCACTCAGTAGCTGTGCCGCAGAGGTAGGAGAGGCTCGCGCTGCTGCAGGTATGCTTGCCAACCGTGAGCCCGGCATCCAGCGCCCATCAGCTGAGTGGTGCTCCCTCTGTGGGAGTGCACTGACCACCAGGGGGCAGCTCCTGCATTGAGCATCTGCCCCCTGGTGGTCAGTGCGTGTCATAGCGACCGGTCGACTGGTTGTTCGGTCCTTTAGTCGCTTAGGCTTTTATATATATATAGAAGATAATAGGTGATAAGTGTTATGGCAAAAAGAAGGAGGAGTAAAGGGTAAGAGAAATGGGAGAATTGTATAATTTCAAACTTTTTATTATGGAAACTTGTAACTTTGTACAAAAGTAGACAGAATATTATAAAGAAACCCTACAGCCTGACCAGAGTGGCTCAGTTGGTTGGAGAGTGATCCCAATACGCCAAGGTTATAGGTTCGATCCCTCGTCAGGGCACACACCAAAATCAAACAATGAATGCATAAATGGGTGGAACAACAGATCAATGTTTCCCTCTCAAAATAATAAAGAAAAATTCATAAAAAGTTCATTCTAAAATAAACAAAAACCATAACTACAAAATCTTGACAACACCTAAATAATTCCTAATATCAAATATTCAGTGTTTACATTTATAGTGTGTCTTTTTTTAACTCTGAATTAATTTGTATCAAAATAAAGTTTTTAGATAAGTGTTTCAGTTTTTCTTAAAATCTTGGTTTCCCTTCCATTTATTTTTTAAAATTTATCTTTATGGTTAAAAGAATTACAGATGTCCCCTTCCCCCTCCCCCCCCCCCCCCCCATTGACCACCTTTGTCTGGTTTCCCTTCAATTTCCCTTTCGTTCCTTGCAAATTGCTCAAGAGCCCAGGTTGTTAATCCTGTGGCAGTGTCCACCCCTTGTCTGGACTTTGCCAACTGTGTCTTGTGTTGTCCTTGAGTACCATCCTTTGCCCTCTGTGTTTCCCGTAAAGTGGTTGTTGGAGCCAGAGGCTGGGTCAGATTCGGGTTGGATTATTTTGGGCAAGACCGTTTCACAGGTGGTGGTGTGTTCTTCCATCAGCCCACGCATAATGTCTGGTGGTCTCTCTTTTTTGTGATGCTAGCAGTCATTTATTCTCATATCATTAATTTCCGCATGGTTATAAAATGGTGATATTCTAATTTTATCATTTCTTTTTTACTAGCTGAAATATTTCTGTATAGGAGTATGTGTATATGCATATACACACATACATACATATGTTTCTCTTATTGGTTTCCCAGTGGTATAATGTGTACAGGAAAGGCAGACTGAGTGCTTGATCATTTCCTTTATGTACTGTTCTCAAAGTAAGCTGGTTCATTAGTTCCTTTAGTTATGATCAATTTGTGTGTGTGTGTGTTTTAAGTATTATTAAGAACTTAAGCCCAGCTGGTGTGGCTTAGTTGTTGAGCATCAACCCATGAACTACCAGTTTGATTCCCAGTCAGGGCACATGCCCAGGTTGCAGGCTTGATCCCCAGTAGGGGACATGTGGAGGCAGCTGACCCATGGTTCTCTCATTGATGTTTCTATCTCTCTGTACATCTCCCTTCCTCTCTCTAAAATCAGTAAAAACATGTAATTTTTTAAAGAAAATAACTTAAGAATTTAAACACTCTTGATTTGTTTCCACCCATTGCAGTTGTCATCCTTATTGATAAGTGAGTTGTTCCATCCTGAACAACTGCTTTGGCTTCTGAGATGTACGAAGTTTTGTTAGTTTCTTTGCTATCTGGGGTAACAGGATGGTCCCATTCTCATTTTGTACATTTCTTGCCCTAGACCTGGAATCAGCCATTTCTCCAAGGAGCCCTGACTCCCTGTGGTGGGAGGTGGTATTTTGAGAGCCCAGTCTACATGCTTGGGCTTCTAAAGTTGCTACTAAGCCTTTTCAGGGGAATAGAGCTAGGAATTTAAAGTTAGAGCCCTAAATTCACACGGATCTTTTCAATGCAAATTCAGGACTTCAGGGTTTTAATGAACTGCTCTATCTTCTGTATTTTTTTTCTTGGGGATGACAGAGTTAGAGCGAGATTCTCAAAGGAGCTACATCCCAGTGCTCTGAGGGATTGTTAGAACCCCCAGGCTGTACCCGAGTTTCTGATTCAACAGGTCTGGGTGGGCCTGGGACTTAGAAAAAAATTTTTTAAATATATTTTTACTAGTGGCCCGGTGCACGAAATTCGTGCACATTAAAAGGGGATTAATTAGAGGAAATAATTTAATATTGCTATTTGCCCTTTCTCTATAATAGAAGTGTCAGAGATGAAAGAAAATTAGTAAAATGTATATGAAAACCTTCCTCCTGTGAGAGTTTGGAGCGCACCACAGGACCCAGAGTCAAGTCCCTGCCCACCCACATGCGCCTCAAAATCCTGTGAGACCCAGACCTGGCCAGCCCACCCCCCCCCCCCCCCACACACACACACACCACAGTGGGCTAGATCCAGACCCAGCCAGTCCCACCCTTGTCAAGCCCTGCTGGGCAGGGGGCGTAACCTCAGGTCCCCTGGCCCAGTGCTAGGATGGGGGGTGTGACCTGAGGTCCCCCATCAAGCCCCGCCAGGTGGGGGACATGGGCTGAGATCCTGTCAAGCCCCGCTGGGTGGGGGGCATGGCCTGAAGTCCCCCATCAAGCCCCGCCAAGCGGGGGGCGCAGCCTTAGGTCCCCCATCAAGCCCCGCTGGGGGGGGGGGGGATGCGGCCTGAGTTCCCCCGACCCAGCACTGGGGGTGCACCTTGAGGTCCCCTGTCAAGCCCCACTGGGTGGGGAGCATGGCCCTGTCAAGCCCCACCAGGCAGGGGCGCACAGCCTCAGGTCCCCTGGCCCGGTGCTGGGGCAGGGGGTGCGGCCTGAGGTCCCCTGTCAAGCCCTGCTGGGTGGGGGATGCAGCCTGAGGTCCCCTGTCAAGCCCCAGGGGGCGGGGGAGGGCGTAGCCTCAGGTCCCTGCTGATTGCTCGTTAAGGCTCCTGATGGGAACTTGGCTTCAGCTGTGGGTGCAGCCATCTTTGTGATGGAGTGATGGTCAATTAGCATATTACCTCTTTATTATATAGGAGGATTGATTTCAGAGAGGAAGGGAGAGGGAGAGATAGAAACATCAATGATGAGAGAGAATCATGGATCAGCTGCCTTCTGCACACACCCTACTGAGGATCAAGCTTGCAAACCAGGCATGTGCCTTAACCAGAAATCAAACTATGACCTCCTGATTCATAGATCAACTTTCAACCACTGAGCCACACTGCTGGGCATTTTTTTTTTAAATGATCTCTTCATGAACTTACAAGTGCTATGATTCAGACTGCTACAATCATCTTTAAAAACATTTTTTTAAAACAAACTGTTAAAGACTGATTCTTCAGTATTCTTATATTTATATGCATTTATCCAATCTCTTTGTTTAGACTCTCCGATTTTAAGTCTAGTCTGGTCTTTGAGTATTAGAGGTGACTGTTGTCCCCTGGTTACCAGTGTTTGCCCAGACCTCTTTAACACTTGGCATGTGTGCTAATTATCTTTACTGATGAAAAATAAAGACTTTAGGATTTTATATATTGTAGTAGTCTCTCTATATCTGTTGTAGTCCCTTTTCTACAGATTCCCAGAGTATAAAACTTGATTAACACTAATATACTTTGTACTCTCCCCACCCCCCTTTGATTACACTTACCAGGAAAGTAACTTACCTAGACTTGGTACTGGGGAAATGAGAAAAGCAAAGTGGGAGAGAGCGCGTGTGTATGTCCTCGTGGGTATGTTCACAGTAAGGATCAGGAGGAGGGCTATGGCATAGGCATACCGTGAAAGCCAGGGATGAAATGGCAGTATGTGCTGAGCTGTGATTTAAAATCACCCACATCCTGGAATCCTCTGCTCATTAAGTATCAACTGACTGTTAAGGATTAAAATATGATGCAATTGACTGTTAAGGATTAAAATATGATTTTTTAAAATCCTCACCTGAGGATATGTTTTTATTGATTTTTAGAGAGAGAGAGAAACATCAATTTGTTGCCTCCCGACGTGCCCAAGTCCTAGGGATTGATCACGCAACCTAGGTATGTGCCCTGACTGGGAATCGAACCTCTAACCCTTTGATATACAGAACATTGCTCCAACCAATTGAGCCACCTGGGCAGGGTCAAAATATGAATTTAAAAATTAATATCAAATAAGTTTGTGACTTTGCAGTTCTAGTGGACCTAAAGTAAAAGGTTTTGTGCATAAAATGATGGACAGTAAACAGTTCTGTTACCCTTTAGGTTGACGAACGGTAAAACAGGTGATGTATGACTCTGACAACAGCTTCTAACTAACCCGTCCGCATTGCTGGTTAGCAGTGGCAGCAGCATCATTATCGTTGGGTTTATCTGGGCCTGTTACTAGGCTTTGGTTAGCTTATCATTTTAGTGATAGCATCTTGGGTCTAAATGACCACCTAGCCTGTAGGATTCTATTTTTAGTTATAACCAACTTCTTCGAAGTCTAGAGTTTCTTTAAAAATGGCCATTTTCTTACTGACTTATTGTTGATGATCTAATATCTAAATGATACATCTATATCTGTAGTGACTTATGTTTTGTAAATTAGACCTGTTAGTGTCTTTTTAATGTTGATATAAGTTGCTAATTACTTTCTCTATAATTTAGACCCTAAGTCCTTCTGTTTCAAAGATTTTAAGAAAATGTTAAGCAGAGTTTGTTGAGATGTGATTCATTTATGCTTAAATCATTGAAATCATCTTTTTTAATTCTTTCCTCCATGTTTAACTAGCTATCTGCTCTTAAGACATAAAAATTTTAAATTACATGATTAATACATGGATTTATGCTTATAAAAATCTCAGAGTATGCAGAAATAATTCAGGAAATAGTGAAGGTCTGTCATCTGACTGCATGTAACAGAAAATCCAGTTACAGCTGGCATAAATAATAAGAAAATAGATTCATATAATCAGAAACTTAGGGCTCAAGCAGGCAGACAGCTCTGGGGGTGGGGTAGGTTGGGAAGGGTGGAGGGATTGAGCAAAACAAGAAAAAAAAGAAATCTTAGTTGTTTTTAATAGGCCTCTTGAGTCAGAAAAATGAACATAGCAAGTTTCTGAACAGGGTTCTCTGAGCACAGGCACATCAATCTTAAGCCTCATTTTTGCTTTTAGTAGCTGTTTTCTAATAGCTTAATCCTTGGTTTGTCTCTGTCTATGGGATGAAAATGAAAACTCAGCCTGGAAGTTGTTGCTCTTACAATTCAGCCCTCAAAGCTCTAATGACTTTCTACTTAGTGGTTGGGCTACTTTGGGAAGCTACAAAGTATATACTGTTAATTTAATTACCTGTCACATAAACTGAGATTTGATCCTTTGGGGGTTTTACACATAAGCCCTTTCCTATCTTTCTGTTTCATTCTCTGGCTCTTTAGAGCCCATTTTCAAAGGCGTCTCTAATTTTTATGATAATAAAGACCTAAGGGTATTATAATTAACTAGAGGCCCGGATTTGTGCACTGGGCCGGGGGGGGGGGGGGGGGGGGGGTAGGGGGTGTCCCTCAGCCCGGCCTGCGCCCTCTCGCAGTCCTGGAGCCCTCGGGGGATGTCCGACTGACTGCCACAGAGGTGGGAGCTGCCTCCCGCCACCACTGCTGTGCTCACCAGTCGTGTGCCCAGCTCAGGGCTTCTGGCTGAGTGGCACTCCCCCTATGGGAGCACACTGACCACCAGGGGGCAGCTCCTGCATTGAGCATCTGCCCCCTGGTGGTCAGTGGGCATCATTGCGACCGGCTGTTCTGCCGTTCGGTCTATTTGCTTATTACCCTTTTGTTATATAGGATAGGGTAATAGCTGTGTATTTGGAGAAAGTCACGGTGGCTTTTCTCCATTCTTGTTTAATGTAGAGCGTCAGTGGTTGAGAAGAATTTGACTTTCAAATGTAAATTAGGGTACTGTATTAGTTTGCCAGGGCTGTCATAACAAAATGCCACACACTGGGTGGCTTAAACAACAGAGACTTATTTTCTTACAGTTTTGGTGGCTGGAAGTCCATGCTCAATGTGTCCACAGAGTAGGTTTCTTCAACCTCTTTCCTTAGCTTGTAGATGGCCACCTTCACGCTGTGTCCTCACATGGTTTTTTCATTACCTTTTCCAAGACTGTAGTACAGTTTCAATATAAGAATGGGGCGGGCGGCACACACAGTTCACAACAGGCACTGAGGTCAAATGGACACATTTTAAGTTCCCAGTTGTTGTCAGATGACATCTTTGCTCTTGACAGATATGCTAATTAACCTATAGTATTTTAAAATGAAAATTTGGACACAAATTCAATGTTTATTCCATGATAGAATGTAAGAGAAATTGTCATTTTAGAGTCTCCATTTAGAAGGTTTTATTGTAGAACGGATTTCCTGGGGGAAGTAGCTTACGGGAGGGGTGCAGGAAGCATTTCACTTTTTTACTCCGTGTGCATGTGTTAATTGGGCATTTATGTGAGACTTTATAGAAAACCGAGTGAGAGAGGAGAAAGCTTTCATGTAGCTGCCCTCAGTTCTGTGTAGCAGAGTGATGATTTTTGTATGTTAACCTTGGAACCTTTTAAAGAGGCAACAGAAGTTGGCAATCAAAGATAGGAAATCTAACTGAAGATTTTCATACTTTAATGATTTTTAGGATGACTACCAAAGAAATGAACATGATGAAAAATGATAAGACATAAAGATGGTTTTTATTTTAACAAAAATGTACTAATAATACCCTTATGAGGTATTTACTCCAGGCCTTGTTCAGGGTTATTTATTGGTGTTGACTCATTTACTCCTCACCACAGCCCTTTTGGGAGGTAGTCTTACTTTCCCATTTCACAGATGGTCCCCTGAGGCACAGGAGGGGTAAAGGGTCTCCCCAGGCTGTTCAGCTAGCAGATGTGAAGCTGAGACGGGGATTCGGGTGTTCAGCGTCGGTGCCCTCACAGTGCCTCACCGCCTTCTGATACTCACAACTCAGCTGCCCACAGTGTCATTGCTCTCAGCAGTGACTCGACATTATTACATAGTTTGGGGAGGTTTCTTTTTCTTTTTGTTTTTTTTTTTAGGTTCATGATAGCAAAACAAGCAAATGTTTTAATGGCCCCCATCAATTCCTTTTCTTTAAGATCAATATTAAAGCAATTTGGAAAATGGTTTCGCTTAAAGGCAGAGGATCCTCTGAGTATACGAATTTGAGTAATCTATATTAAAAAGGTTCTTTTCTTTTCTAGCTTATGTATAACAGTGAGGTTATACTATCCTTTTATGAGAGCTAAGTGGGCTTTTTCTATTCTGTTAGAACTACTGTGAAAGAGCTGAGTGGAGAGCTGAGTGTGTGTGCAGTTAAAGGCAGGCCCACGGGTGTGTGTGTGTGTGTGTGTGTGTGTGTGTGTGTGTGTGTGTGTGTTTCATGACCAGTGCCTGCCAGTCTAGCGGTGTGCTCTGAACGCCTCTCACACCTTCTCCTCCTTCTCTGTTGAGAGGGCTCCAGGTTTGGCCTTGCCTCCTAGGAGTTACTGTGGGCTCTAAGTGAGAGACTGCATGGGGGGTGTTTTGTATGGTTTTGCTCCCGATGCTATTTTGATGCAGACTGAATTTATTTTTATGAGGAAGTTCATGTGCACATCTTGGGGTTTACTTTGCTGCCTGGAATGTTCTGGCTGTTCTTTTGAAGTTGAAGAAAGCAGTGGCTGTAGGCAGACTCGGGGGTGAAACTGGGTGGAGTTGAGGGGCTCCATCTTTCCTGAGCTCTGTGGCTTTGGGCAAGTTACTCAACTTTTTTTAGCCTTACTCTCCTCGAAGGAAAATCATACTTCCTCTTGGAGGTTAAGTTAGATCATATATGTCAGGTTCCAGGTTTTCTAGAGACCAGTTATGTAAAGATGTGAGACATCTCGTTTTGTGGTATCATTTTACTGAAGATGAAATAGTGTAAAATTACTAATTCAATGCATTTTAGAGCCCATTTTGCCTATACTTACCTAAAAATGTCCTAACTGGATTTTTCTTTATTCCTGTTGTAGGTGCTGGAGATCAGAATTTATTTACCTCTATTTACCCAACACTTTCACAGCAGCTGCCGAGAGAACCGATGGAATGGAGAAGGTATGATGTGTTTGTTTTTTGGCTACAGCTCCCTCTTTCACTTTTCAGACATCCGTGTGAACAAGTGAGGTAGTAAAAGTTAAAGCCTGTGTCCTGCAGTGCACTGTGGAGAAACCGAGTGGCATCACAACTGTGGGCCTTCCTCCTTAAGAAATAGACTGATTTTCTTAACGAGTCATAGGATGGAAGAAATAAGACAGTTCTTTTGAGTTAGAGGCCTGCCTTTACAGGAATGATTTCTGATTCCTCAGGGTTCATCAGAATGTCTTAGAAGCATAGGTGCTTTGGAAAGGAGACGGGCACTCACTCAGACTCCACTTTAAGGCAGAAGATTGGCCTTTATCTGTGCTCTCATAAACACCTCTGTCCACCCTGAGCTCCTTCCCATGCTCTTCCTTAAGGATGAGAAAGTATACAGAAAGATTTTTTTTTAAATTAGGACAGAAACCACATCAGCCACCCCAGCTGCCCTGTTGTAATTGTTTATTTAATGACTTGTTCAAAGGAAATACTTGGCTTTGGATTATTTCTGGTAAGGTATTATTTTTAGAAAGTGTTTGGATTTTAATTTGTTAACATAGGTAATCTGATTTTAACAATGTGGATAAAAATTTCCTGTTGTTATTCATGCTCATGTAATTCTGATTATTGCTACATTATTCATTTCTGACTACCAATTTTTACCATAAAGAATTAGTGTGGCTTTCTGAGGATGACTCACCCAAGTTCGCTATTGAATCTAGTCTAATTTTTGTGCCCAATTATTGTGTTACAGGAATGTGCTTAATCACTAACATTTGATATAAATAGTATACAGAATGTGGGAGAATTCTCTTATGAAAAAACTAGAGGCCCAGTGCACAAAATTTGTGTACAGGTAGGGTCCCTAGGCCTGGCCAGCGATGAGGGCCGATCAGATTCCCCGCCTCCCCACCGCCCTGCCTTCTCCTTCCCTTGCCACCCTGACTCCTCCTCCTCTCGCCACCCACGTGCCGCCACTACCCTGGTCGCATGCCATGTTCCGTGCTGCCCCCTGGTGGTCAGCGCACATCATAGCAGGCGATCGAACTCCTGAGGGGACACTTTGCATATTAGCCTTTTATATATATAGATTGCTCAGTTTCTGAGGAGGCCTAATGCTGTGAATGAGAAAAAAAATTTTATTCAGCAAATGGAGGAATTTAATGTCTAAAGAAATGGAGTAATTTAAAAAGGATTTAAAATAAGTATACATTATTTAAACACTCAGAAAGATAAAAGAAAAAAAGTGTGTCCATGAAACAATAAAGAGAGTTATGAGGGGAAAAACGAACTAGAGAAACTACATAGATTTAATATGTGTATTAATCTCTTTACCTTCCTGAAACATTAAATGGAAAAAGGACTAAAAAGGCATAAATGCACAAGGACTGAGAAAGGTGATGGAGATGATGGTATTAAAGAGATGTGGACACCTTTTTGGGCATCTTTTAGAAGGAAGAGAGATGGAGGAATTGGGAGAGACAGCTGAGCCCTATGTGCTACAAAGGAGACTCCCTGAGGAGCAGGCAAGTCCCTGACAGGTGTCAGGGCCTTGATAGGCAAGGGCAAGACCAGGCTGGAAAGGATAGTGGCAGAGGGGCATGGGCAGGGAGCATTTAGATGCAGGGCCCCCACAGTCCTGTGTCTGCATGCATGGCTGCCTGCGTGTGTGTGTGCATGCGCATAAGTGACCACAGTTGTCTGCCCTGCAGGAACCTGGAGGTGGGCGGGGGGGGGGTGGAGTCTTTCTATGGACATGAAGCTACAGACCCTTGGATATGAAGCATTGTAAAAAGTTGGGAGAAGTTCCATTCTAAAATCAGCATGTCTAAATCTGAACGGGGTACAGCTGAGAACCAAGAACTCTGTGCCACATCCATGCTCTCCAGGCAAGAGAGTAGAGAATTCGTCCAGGAGAAACTGGGTGGTCCAAGGGATAAGGCTACCACACTCCCTGTTTTAGAAAACCTTGGGAGGAGGTGCTTCATCAAATTTAGGACCTGATTGGCGCAGCAAGATTGTGCTCCTGGGAGATGTCACCAGGGAAAAGGAACCGATAGAATCCCTGATGCCTGACTGTGTGGGTAGCACTCAGAGGGTTTACAGTTCTGTTGGAGAGCTTCGGAAGATGTACAAATGGTGACACTGGGAGCTTAAGAAAATAAAAATGCCAAGAAGAAGAAAAGTTACATCCTAAAGCTACTGCAAGCACAGGGTATTACTTGGCTCATTAGTGAACCATGCTCCTACATTTAGTAATAAGGGGCATACGACATATGGCAACCAATACTTGTGATAGAGCCATTGGGAGGGGGAGGGAGAGCAGGAGGATGGACAGACAGCTAATAGGTGTTTCAGAGGAGAGAACAGAGAATGGAAAACAGGCAATATTTGAAGAACTAACATCAAGATTTTCCCAGAAATGATCAGAGCCTGCTGAAAGTCAAGCATAATAAAAGTAAAACAAAGCAAACAGAAAGCTATGCCAAGAAAACGGAGAAAAGGGAAACCAAATTTGCAGTCTCTCTCAACATTTGAAATGCAGCTTAAAATAGGACATTTAAGAACAGTCTTCTCAAAGTACTGAGGGAAAATACCTTTGAACCTAGCACTTGTGCAAGAGGGAAAACTGCATTAGAGCAGCTGTAGGAGACTAATATGTAGGTGAGGCAGAGAGGATGGGATAGGTACCTGCACTTGTGTGTGTGTGGGTGGGACTGGACGAGACAGGGTGCTAAGGGATTTTGTTCCTTTTGGCCTTGGGGACCAGCTGGGGCCCAGGACGGCTAGGGACCCTGATCTGTCACATCTTGCTGTGCACAGCCATATGTGTTACTCCAGAGTGCCATTCAGATATTCTACTCACGCCTTACCAGAACATGGAAATAGTTGGAAAACAGTGCAATCCTATCTAATAAAAGAGTAATATGCAAATTAACCATCACTCTGCCATACCCACAAGCCACACCAACCAGCCAATCAGGAGCGAGTATGCAAATTAACCCCAACCAAGATGGCTGCGGCCACGGAGCGAGCACGAGGCTTGGGTTTCCCCCGCAATGGAGGAAGCCAAGCTTTCCGCACACCCTGGAGGGCCCAGGCCTCCACTCAAGGCTACAAAGTTTCAATTATAGAAGATAAATAAATCCCAACAAAAATGGTGGTAGCCATGGAGCTGGAGAGAGCAGGAGGCTTGAGTTGCCTCCAGTGATGGAGGAAGCCAAGCTTTCTGCAGCCCTGGCCTGCCTTGGCCTCCACTTAAGGCTACAAAGTTTCAATTATAGAAGATAAATAAATCCCAACAAAAATGGTGGCAGCCACGGAGCGAGCAGGAGGCTTGGCTCTGCTCCAGGCTACAAAAATTTCAATTATAGAAGATAAATAAATCCCAGATACCAGGGCCTCTGCTTGGGTCACCGGGGGGCGTGGCCAGCCTGCAAACCACCACAGGCCCCTTGCCCAGGCTGCCCCATGCCCCAAGGGAACCCCCACCCTGATCTGGGACACTCTTCAGGGCAAACCAGCTGGCCCCCACCCGTGCACCAGGCCTCTATCCTATCTAATAAAAGAGTAATATGCAAATTGACTATCACTCCAACACACAAGATGGCTGCCCCCATGTGGACACAAGATGGACGCCACAAGATGGCCAGCAGGGAAGGGCAGTTGGGGGGGGACCCAGGCCTGCAGGGGAGAGCAGTTGGGGGCGACCAGGCCTGCAGGGGAGGGCAGTTGGGGGTGACCAGGCCTGCAGGGGAGGGCAGTTAGGGGCAAACAGGCTGGCAGGGGAGCAGTTAGGCATCAATCAGGCTGGCAGGGGAGTGGTTAGGGGGTGATCAGGCTGGCAGGCAGAAGCGGTTAGGCGCAGTCAGGAAAGCAGGCAGGCAAGCAGTTGGGAGCCAGCAATCCTGGGTTGTGAGAGGGATGTCTGACTGCCCATTTAGGCCCAATCCCGGTAGGATCGGGCCTAAATGGGCAGTCGGACATCCCTCGAGGGGTCCCAGATTGGAGAGGGTGCAGGCTGGGCTGAGGGATAGGTAAATGTAAGCTCTGCTTACATTCCCCTGTGCACGAATTTCGTGCTCCAGGCCTCTAGTAAATAATAACATTTTTAGATATATGTGATCAGAAACTTTACCACTCTGTCTGAAATAATTAAAGGATGTCTCTCAAGAAGAAAAATGAACTCAAAATTTACAAGATGAAAGAAGCAGATGCCAGCAAACCAGTCATAAAATATTTTCCTAAAGTTAAGGTATCAATTCTTTTAAAAATGAAAAAAATCTGAAGTTCCAGATGTGTGGAAAAAAGAGAGGTGTGCTGTCTTTCTTGTCTCATTCAAGGAAGATACATGTTGACTTTAGTCTGAAAGAAAATGTAAGTTTATGCATATCTATATATATCTACCTATATATAAAAGGCTAATATGCTAAGTATCCAACTGTCTGACTGGTCGCTATGATGTGCACTGACCACCAGGGGGCAGATGAGGCCCCGCCACCACCCAGAGCAACAGCCCACCAAATCGCAGCCGAAGCTGCCGAGACCCCGTGGCGCAAAATGTGGCCCACGGCCCAGCTCAGCCTGGAAATGGTGGCTGTGGGTGCCGGATAATGATGTCACATAGCAATGCCCTGCTTCCTCTCTCTAGCGACTAGCCTCCTTGGAGTTTCTTCAGCCCAGGAACATGACTTGCTTTATAGCCAGGTGGAAACATTTTACACTTTAATCAAATGTCTGTGAAGTGTTTTCCCGTGCCTCATCTCATTTGATTCTCACAGAAGTCCTGGAGTAGGTAGGTAGGAGACTTGGTGGAATCCCATTTTCTTTTCATTAGCCAGAAAACGGAGATTTAGAAAGCTTAGAAACTTGACCCGACTGAAAAGAAGTAAGAAATGGTGGACCTTGAAAATGACTTCAGGTTTTCTCACTGTGCAGAATATAGTCAAACACTGCTGCAGTTAAATATTTTACCCTTTGTTCTCCCTGCATGATCTACAATAATAATCTGCTTCGTGTTGATATTTACTGTTGTGTTGCTGACAATTACCTGAAAGAGAAGTTGGGGTGCTTCACTGAGCTGGAAAAAGTTTAGCTAAATCAGAAAGCAGGTGTAATTAAGCAAGTTTATCTATATATATAAAGCTCTCGCTGTTGCCAATTGCACGCATGTGTTTTGATCTGTCATTGTTGATCATGAATTTGGTTGACACTTCCATTATAGAGAAAGAGCGAATAGCGATATTAAAATATTTCTTATAATTAATTTCCTTTCAATGTGCACAAATTTGTGCACCAGGCCACTAGTTAAAAATAAAAATGTGGAGAAACCAAGATGGCGGCATAGGTAAACACCTAAACTGCTGCCTCGCACAACAATTTCAAAACTACAACTAAAAGACAGAACGGACACCATCCAGAACCGCAGGAAAGCTGACTGAGTGAAAATTCTACAACTAGAAGGAAGGAGAAAAGCTCACAGAGAATTGGAGGTACGGCAAAGGGTCTTTGTGCGCGCAGAGAGGAAGGGCGGCGGAGTGCCTGTCTGGCTTTCTCTGGCGGAAGGGGGAAGGGAGCCCCCGACCGCATTGAACCCCAGTTCTGACTGCACTGAACACCTATTCCGGGCGAGCCCCTGGGGACCCACGCTCTTGTGGGGGGAGTCTGGACTCTCGGGCGGAGACTCGGGAGCCGGGGAAGGCGGAAGACTGAAAGTCCGCTCGCGCCAGTGCGCACAAAGGCTGCGGGAGGCTGCCACAGGCTTTCCCTAGCGGAAGGGAGTGAGAGGCTCCTGACGGCACAAAACCCCAGTTCTGACTGAAGTGAGCCCCAGTTCTGACTGCAGCGAACCCCAGTTCCAGGCGAGCCCCCGGGGACCCACGCTCTTGTGGGGGGAGTCTGGACTCTCGGGCGGAGACTCGGGAGCCGGGGAAGGCGGAAGACTGAAAGTCCGCTCGCGCCAGTGCGCACAAAGGCTGCGGGAGGCTGCCACAGGCTTTCCCTAGCGGAAGGGAGTGAGAGGCTCCTGACGGGAGTGAGAGGCTCCTGACGGGAGTGAGAGGCTCCTGACGGCACAAAACCCCAGTTCTGACTGAAGTGAGCCCCAGTTCTGACTGCAGCGAACCCCAGTTCCAGGCGAGCCCCTGGGGACCCACGCTCTTGTGGGGGGAGTCTGGACTCTCGGGCGGAGACTCGGGAGCCGGGGAAGGCGGAAGACTGAAAGTCCGCTCGCGCCAGTGCGCACAAAGGCTGCGGGAGGCTGCCACAGGCTTTCCCTAGCGGAAGGGAGTGAGAGGCTCCTGACGGCACCGAACACCAGTTCTGACTGAAGTGAGCCCCAGTTCTGACTGCAGTGAACCCCAGTTCCAGGCGAGCCCCCGGAGACCCACGCTCTTGTGGGGGGAGTCTGCACTCTCGGGCAGAGAATCGGGAGCCGGGAAGGCAGAGGACTGAAGGCACACACGTGCTAGCAAGGGCAAGGCTGATGGGAAGCCAAGACTGAGACTCCACCCCATCCAAGCAGAGCACAGAGGCTATTGCAATTTGGCAAGTCTAATCCTATAAGGCTGTCTCCAGCACCGGACTTCTCCCAGCATAGACACAGCTGATCCTTACAGCCAACTGGCCTGGAGGTCAATTCTTCCCAGTGATACCAACAACAATAAAGACTTAATTACAACAAGGCTGTACACACAGTCCACAAAGGGGTACACCAAGAGTGTCCACCCCAGGTTAACTGGGGAGGCAGACCCACTGGGCCAAATTGGAAACCTAGCACACAAATCTACCAACTCAGGGAAGCAGTGAAAATGCGGCGTCTAAGAATCAGATCACAAACGAAAGAAATGGAGGAAAACAAACGACTGGATATAGAATTCAAAACCACGGTTATAAGGCTTTTTAAGAATATCCTAGAAAAGGCCGATAAATATAACGAGACCCTCGAAGAGATGAAAAAGGACCAACTAGAAATTAAACATACACTGACTGAAATAAAAAATATTATACAGAGACCCAAAAACAGACAAGAGGAACACAAAAATCAAGTCAAAGAATTGAAATACAAAGAAGCAAAAAACACTCAACCGAAAAAGCAAAAAGCAAAAAAAAAAATCCAAAAAGTTGAAGATAATGTAAGAAGACTCTGGGACAACTTCAAGCGTACCAACATCAGAATTATGGGGGTGCCAGAAGAAGAGAGAGAGCAAAATACTGAAAACCTATTTGAAGAAATAATGACCGAAAACTTCCCCCACCTGGTGAAAGAAATAGACTTACAAGTCCAGGAAGCCCACAGAACCCCAAACAAAAGGAATCCAAAGAGGACTACACCAAGACACATCATAATTAAAATGCCAAGAGCAAAAGACAAAGAGAGAATATTAAAAGCAGCAAGAGAAAAACAGTTACCTACAGGGGAGCACCCATACGACTGTCAGCTGACTTTTCAACGGAAACTATGCAGGCCAGACGGGAGTGGCAAGAAATTTTCAATGTGATGAATAGCAAGAACCTACAACCAAGATTACTCTACCCAGCAAAGCTATCATTCAGAATTGAAGGGCAGATAAAGAGTTTCACAGACAAGAAAAAGCTAAAGGAGTTCATCACCACCAAACCAGTATTATATGAAATGCTGAAAGGTATTCTTAAAGAAGAGGAAGAAGAAAAAAGGAAAGATAAAAATTATGAACAACAAATACATATCTATCAACAAGTGAACCTAAAAATCAAGTGAATTAAAAACCTGAGGAACAGAATAATCTGGTGAATACAATAGAATCAGGGGCATAGAAAGGGAGTGGACTGATAATTCTCAGGGGGAAAGGGGTATGGGGGGGTTCATAAAGAGACTGGACAAAAATCATACACCTATGGATGAGGACAGTGGGGGGTAGGTAAGGGCAGAAGGTGGGGTGGGAAATGGCTGGAGGGGAAATATGGGGGAAAAAAGGAGAAATAATTGTAATAATCTGAATAAAGATTTATTTAAAATAAAAAAAAATAAAAAATAAAAATGTAAGCAGCAGCAGAATAGGAATAGATAGTTAAGATGGAAAAAGAGAACTTGATTCGTCTTACAAAGGACAGAAAAAAAAATAGCCTGCAAATAGGATGTAGACAAGTTCAGGTGTGAGCATGGTCACATTCAACACGGTTGGTGTCAGCTCGAAGCAGGGATGCTCTTCAGATTGGAGACACAGCCTCAAGAGGTGGAAAATAAGTTTTGGAATAAAGACACATGTGGCATAATTTATTTTTAGAAGTATAACAAAATAGCACCCATATCTTCTGATAACCTTAGGTTAGATATTTGTACGTGATGGGGTTTCCGTGTTCTTTCCTCTTGGGCTGAGTAAAGGGAGGAGGGTGGTTACCATGGTTTTATTTGTGCTCTGCAAATAAACCCTGTTCTCTTTCACCACACGGTTCTCTTTTCTGGATAACACAGGTGACAGCAGTATTAGCTTTCATAGTTTCAAACTTCACTTTGGACATTTGAGAAACTTTTCTTTTATAGTGACTTACAGATGAAGTAGTCAGGTCTCAAACGTCTGTATTGTTGGAAATAGCCCTGGTTAGCTAGCATATTCTTGTGATTGCAAGTTATCATTGAGTAAAAAAGGTTTTATGGACAGAGAGCTTTGATGTGTAGCTGTGAACTGTGTTTAAAATAATTTCTAGAATTATTTTGGAAGACTCCTATTGGTTAATAGTCTATATGTACTTCTGAACGCATAGAAACGATTAAATTCTTGCCCTGGCCAGGTAGCTCAGTTGGTTAGAGCATTGTCCTGATACGCCAAGATTGCATGTTCGATCCCCGGTCAGGGCACATACAAGAGTCATTCAGTGAGTGCATGGATAAGTGGAACAGCAATGTTTCTCCCTTCCTTTGTCTCTCTCTAAAAAAACCAATTTAAAAAAAAGAAAAAGAAATAATGAAATTCTTGTTGCATTTTTCTCTTTCTGCTGACCATACTTCCGTTGTTTTTCTCAGTGACTTTTCAAATTGTTTATAGGTCCTATGGCCGGGCTCCCAAGATGATTCACCTAGAATCCAACTTTGTGCAGTTCAAAGAGGAGTTGCTGCCCAAAGAAGGAAACAAAGCTCTGCTTACATTCCCCTTCCTTCATATTTATTGGACAGAATGCTGTGTAAGTATTCACTTGGGGGTGGGGATGTCTTGGACTCTGGTTAACAATCCACGGGCTAGGTGTTGTTGTTTTTTGAGACACAGTTTTTCATGTGTACTTTCTTGTGCACCCTTTATTTTGGGTGTTCTCTTTTCTCCATTCCTCGGCCAGATGTATGGCTTTGTTGCATCTTTCTGCTCTGGTCCAGTGCGTTGCCCTCATGGTAATCACCCATTGCAGTCTTCCTTCCTGTGTTCCAAGTTCTGTGAGGCATCTCTGTGCCCCAGTGGCCACTAGGTATTTTTAATATTTACTTTTTGCTTCGTTTTCCTAACCTTCTATGTTCACCATCAGAGCAGATTGTCCTTGTTTTCCCTTGCTGCTTTGTGTACTTTCTGAGGGCCTGGGCACTGTGTCCTTCCTCATGACTAGGGCCTGACAAAGGGCTTCCGGGCTGCCCAGCCAGGGAGTGAGCCCTGCTGCTGTAGGCGTTCACTTGTACTTGGCAGTTGTATATTTATGAATCCAGAGAGAAACTTTTCATTCTTTACAGAATTCTCCTCTCATGAACTCATAGAAAATTTTGTGGGTCATTTTTTCCTGTCTATTTACTCTAATAAAGCAAACATTTAGCAATAAACAAAACACATAAGTCATTGCATATTGTGACATTTTAACCTGAATCTGAGGGTGCTGAAGCAGTTTTTGTAATTTTAATGAGAAATAACTCAAAGCTCATGCCTGGTTTTTCTGGACTTCACCCCATGCACCTTTTGCTTTTGTCCAGCAACATGTGTGAGATGTCGTCTATTAGCTCATCAGAGACTCAGCACGCAGGGTTTTTTGGGGGGCTGGTCATGTGGCATCTCTGCCTGGCATGTGTGAAAACTCTGGCCTCCCAGAGAGGAGTAGGTTCCAGCACAGCCATAGTGTCTGCACAAACGGTTTAGGCCCAGGGAAGCACTCTCGTCATATGTGGTGGGAGGGAACCTTCTCGAAGTCCACATTCCCAGGTGATAGCCAAGGGCCAGCCTTGTGAGAGGCCTGGAGATGGCTGCCCAGGCCTGGTAACTTCTCTCTGCAGCCCCTCAGTGGTAATGTCAGGTTTGATTGGCGGTCAGGGAGTTGTCTGGTTTCTTCATGCTCTAGTTGTTTTCCCCTTGCACCTAATAAGCCATCTCGGAGCACAGTACGGCCCTGGGAGTACCCTTCTCCTTATCCAGTGTTCGCTCCGAGACGCCATCCCCACTGGTGACTCTTCCTGAGCCAGCCTTTACCAGAGGTTGCAAACTGCACTCCTCCAAATGTATCAGCCAGTGCTCTGCTCCAGGAGAGAGCCTGCATGGGTTTTGTTTAATTTAATGCTTTACAGCCCATTAGCCTTACTTATTTGAGGTTCACATTGTCCCAGATTTGGCCAGCCAGGGTCACTTCAAACGGCTCCTATGTCCTTTTGAGCATTTTCTAACTTTCTGGGACAATAAGATGTTCTAGGTTCTTGTACTTTTGCTACGTTGTCCTGAAATCAGCCATTTCTTCCTTTGCCACTGTGGAGTGCCCCTGCTTTATGCCCTTTCTGTAGACATTGCTAAGAAAGGACATTTCTGTAGAGCCTAGAGTTGATACTGATGCCTCAGATTTTAGCCTTACCCTGCAGGGCTCTTTCTGGCCTTACCCATTTCATGTTTATATTCACCTTGGTTCTCGACACCGTGAACACATCGGCTCTGGGCTCAGGCCTACAATATGCATAACATAGTTTCACAGTTGCTATGAACACTACACTATGGTTAGAAACACATCTTCTAAGAAGAGTTCAGCACTTTGCAGTTTGCACTTTCCTAGCCTGACGGAACATGTTGTTCCTGTCCGCTCGGGCTAGTCCCCCTGAGGTCCGTCCTTAACGTGTGTTCCTGGTTGCTCTTGCCTGCTTGATTTTCCAGGTGACCGTTAGTATCAAGTTCCTTAGCTCCAGACGAAAGCGTCTTGATATTTTTATTGGGGTCATATGAAGTTTATAAATAAGCACATGCAGATCTAACATCTTGATGATGTTGAGCTGTTCTAACCCAAAACAAGGAATGTCTTTCCATGTGTGCAGGTCTACTTCTGTGCCTTTCAGAGTGTTTTCTACTTTTCTTCTTCATAGATTTTCAACGTTTTTTGTTAACTTTATTTCTAAGTATTTTACTTTTTTTGTTGCTATTGTAAATGGGGTTTTCTCTCCCATTATATATTCTAGTTTTTTGTGTATAGGAAGGCTGTTGATTTTTTCAAGTCATAAAAGGTAATATACCTTCTGCCAGGTGCTCTTAGGATGCTTTCTCTTAGAGCCCAGCCACCATTCTGGAATCAGCCATTTCCATGGAGGCATGTGGAGGTGCAGCCCTAGTCCCAGCAGGTCCTGGCCTAAAAGCTCTAGCCTTCAAACCCCACAGCTGACACCAGGAGGTGCAGATGAGCTGTCCACTGAGTCTCTAGGTTGTGGGTTCATGAGCAGAATATATGTTCTGGACCATTACATATTGTATGGTTTGTTACAAAGCAACAGGTCACTGGAACAGCAGGTCACTGAAAAGAAAACAGGTCACTGAAAAGAAAAAAGGAAAGACTGGAGAGGGTTTGATTGTGATTGCCTTGAATAAGTTATAGATTAATTTGAGAGGAATTAGTAATTATGAATCTTTTGGTCTGGGAGCATGGTTTGTTTTTGCCTTCTTTCTACCTTTTTTATATCCTTTAATAATGTGTTACAGTGTTTTTCACAAAAGTCTTGTATTTTTATTGTTGGATATGATTTTTATGGACATTATGAATGAGGTGTTTTTTCCCCCCTTAAATTGCATTTTCTTAAGGGCCTACAGTGATGGCAGGCAGCCTGCAGCGGGAGGAGCCTCTTGCCTCCCCCATCCAGGCACATGTGTGGATGGTATTCCTGCAGTGCTTGGGCACAGGGCCTTTGGCCATGCAGTCCTGGGTTTTGAAGTCCCAACTTACCTAGCTGACTGTCACTGTGGGCACTTCCCGAGCTGTCTGACTCACAGTCTCTTCCTCTGTGACATTGGAAGATCTTCCCTCAGGCTCCCAAGTATTTGGGGATAACTCAAAGGCTACGTGCTGAGCCTGCCCAGAGACCTGCAGGGGTGGCTCGGTACTGGGCGTCTCCTGGAGCGTCCCCATCCCAGGACTGGAAAGTGCTGTGGCTGCTGTATTCCCTGCTATTAGACACACTTTGCCATGTAAATGAAAGGGATGGATTAACTTGCTTTCACAGTGAAATATTTATTTTTAGGATACTGAAGTGTATAAAGCAACAGTAAAAGATGACCTTACCAAGTGGCAGAATGTTCTGAAAGCTCATAGCTCTGTGGACTGGTTAATAGTGGTAGTTGAAAATGATGCCAAGAAAAAAAACAAAACCAACATCCTTCCTCGAACTTCTATTGTGGACAAAATAAGAAATGATTTTTGTAATAAACAGAGTGACAGGTAAGTATCTTTAATTTTACCACAATGGGCTGATACTGGGATGATACAGATTACTGGCTTTGGGTAGTGATAAATGTTTACTCTGCGTGACTGTGGTGTGCCTGACTCTTGAGCATGTGATGGGGGTGCTGAAAACAGAACCAGGTCCCTCCTGGTGGAGTTCCTGGTCTGGCAGGTGAAACCTGTACATAGTAACCCCCAGTGGAGAGGCCCTCTGGCCCAGTGACCCTGGGGGAGGCCACGTGGTAGGCCCTCATTATTGATAATAATGGGCGTCAGCATAGCAAGGGCTTCAAGGAGTCTTGATATTCTTGTGTGCAGGATTCCTTAAAAACAGAAATTATAAAATGTTGACTTCATCTCCTTCACAAACTGTAACTGGGACCGCCGAAGCCTTGGTGGTTACTCTGTTGCAGGGACTGACTCACCAGTCAAAGAAGGAAGAAAAGAAGGAGGGAGGGAGGGAAGAAAGGAAGGGGAGGAAGGAACTCATTGGAAGGAAAAACGGAGCAGTGATGCTGTGCTTGGAGAGTATTTTCCAGATAGTCCGTTCATGTCTCTGCAGGTGTGTTGTGCTCAATGACCCCTTGAAGGACTCTTCTCGAACTCAGGAATCCTGGAATGCCTTCCTGACAAAACTCAGGACATTGCTTCTTATGTCTTTTACCAAAAACCTAGGCAAGTTTGAGGATGACATGAGAACCTTGAGGGAGAAGAGGACTGAGCCAGGCTGGAGCTTTTGTGAATATTTCATGGTTCAGGTATTTGACTAATGGTAGAACTGGACAATTTCCTTCTCTCCCTGTTCCCTCCCTCCTTCCCTCCCTCCCTCCCTTCTAAATAAGACAGCTCTCTTGGGGTAAGTCTTATTGGCATCTTTTTTTAAACGAAGAGACAATATAGTAGCTAATAGATGTTTCTGTTCAGAAATGGTATCCTGAGTAATTATATCAGCAGCTCCCTGGAGCTTCAGAGTTTGACATTTAGCCTTTTATGAAATGGCCTTGTCCTTGAACCCAGTGGTGTTGGATTGGAATCTGAGGTATCAGTGTGAACCCACAGTATGGTGGGTGGGTGGGTGAGTGGGTGTGTGGATGGATGGATGGGTAGATTGATGGGTTGATTCAGACATATATGTGTATGTGTTGTTTAGTACACATACATACTTGCTCTGCCTTCTGACAGGGCCTAGGAAAGATGACACCTCAGTAGCAATAAGCACACCTAGTGCTAGATCTTGGTTTCTAAACTCCACTTTCCACTAAAAGGTGCTGGAGCTCTTTGTAGAAGTGGTTGATTCCAGGGTTGGGGCAGGGACCCGGAATATCTGTAGATCCAGCAAGTAAGGAAGTGTACAAGAAAGGTGGAGGTCCACCAGAAGAACATAAGCTGAACCATTTGTGCCAGATAAATAATGACAGGTTGGATTGTAACCCATGCAATGAAGTTCATACCCATGAGGCTGCATAGATATGCACTGAGTGGCCAGATTATTATGGTCTCTGAACACATAATAATCTGCCACTCAGTGTATATCCTATATAATAAAAGTCTAATATGCAAATTGTCCCCTCGACTAGGAGTTCGACCGGCAGGCCGGCCAACTGCCCATGTCCCCTCCCCCTGGCCAGGCTGGCCGGACCCCAACATATACACACACACACACACACACACACACGTGTGTGTGTGTGTGTATGTGTGTATCTCCTATCTAATAAAAGAGTAATATGCAAATTGACCATCACTCCAACACACAAGATGGCTGCCCCCATGTGGACACAAAATGGCCACCACAAGATGGCCAGTAGGGGAGGGCAGTTGGGAGGGATCAGGCCAGCAGGGGAGGGAAGTTGGGGGTGACCGGGCCTGCAGGGAAGGGCAGTTGGGGGGGACCCAGGCCTGCAGGGGAGAGCAGTTGGGGGGCACCAGGCCTGCAGGGGAGGGCAGTTAGGGGTGACCAGGCCTGCAGGGGAGGGCAGTTAGGCATCAATCAGGCTGGCAGGGGAGCAGTTAGGCATCAATCAGGCTGGCAGGGAGTGGTTAGGAGATGATCAGGCTGGCAGGCAGAAGCAGTTAGGGGCAATCAGGAAGGCAGGCAGGTGAGCAGTTGGGAGCCAGCAGTCCTGGATTGTGAGAGGGATGTCCGACTGCCCGTTTAGGCCCGATCCTACTGGGATCGGGCCTAAATGGTCAGTCGGACATCCCTCGAGGGGTCCCAGATTGGAGAGGGTGCAGGCTGAGCTGAGGGACACCCCGCCCCCCCCCCCCCCCGTGCACGAATTTCGTGCACCGGGCCTCTAGTGTGTGTGTGTGTGTGTGTGTGTGTGTGTGTGTGTGTGTGTGTGTATGTATGTATGTGTGTGTAACATACACACATACACACACACACACACACACACACACACACACACACACCCTGAGTGGCCAGATTATTATGCGTTTAGAGACCATAATAATCTGGCCACTCAGTGTAAATAAATAGCTGGTTAAATGAGTACATGGAGAAGAAGGTCCAGCTCTTCCATGTGGAAGAGTCCAGTGAAAATTTGTATCTGGAATGATGGCAAGGGGAATGTCCAGGACAAGAGTTGACTGTGGTATTCTGTGCTGCTGATAAGTCATGGAGAGTCAGAACTCACCTTGGCCCTCTCTGGTTTCATTCCAGTCTCCTCTCTGTGCCTGCATAAATGTCATTGATATGTCATTAAACTGGTTTTTACTTAGCTTAGTACAGCATTGTTCATAACGCTGCATGCTTTCCTCTGTTACAATCTTCAATAGCTACATAGTGTTTCAAAATGCTGATTTAGGCTTTTGCTTTTTTAAAACTTTGTGTAAACAGGAGGAACTTGCCTTTGTGTTTGAGATGCTGCAGCAGTTTGAAGATGCCCTGGTGCAGTACGACGAGCTGGACGCCCTGTTTTCTCAGTATGTGGTCAACTTCGGTGCCGGCGGTGAGTGGTGATGCTTTAGATGCAGATCCTCTTCTCAACACAGTTTTCCCACTTTTAAGTTGTCTGGAAGCTGCCATTCATTCACAAAATGATTAAAGCATCTGTATTATTGTTTTAAAATAAATTATATGGATATATTCTCATGGTTTCAGTAGGAATGAAATGAGAATTAAGAATTAGTCACTTTCACTTTTAGAAGACTCCTAAGTAACCAAAGCATTTAAGAAGTTGTTTTTCAGGTATAAAGTGTCATTTTTACAACTGACAGCTGGCTAGTGATACTTCTGATTCTGTGCCTCCTTGCTAGCATAAGGGCCTGGGATCTTTGCTTCTGTTGAGAGGTCACCTTTGTGCTATTTGAATGCTCATTGCAGTGAGTTTTATATGACACTATTGTTATAGGTGTTCATTTTTCCTCTGAACTTTCAGATAATGTCTTAAATTCTTTTAGAAGTACAAAAGTAGCACTGTCAAACCACTTATGAAGTTTATAATTGTCCTCACAATTTTTTTGGTTGATAATTTATGTAGATGGAAATAGCATTAAATATGTAGATATTTGTCTGTAGCTTGTTCTTATTAACAGCCCATCGCAGGCATTTCTTCAAGGTAACAGCTGAAATTCTAAGTTATTTTCGTTCTTAGCTGCGTGGTGCTTCATAGTGTGAATTCGTTAGTTTATTCAGCCATCCCTTGGTGCCAGACATTTGGGTGTTTTCTGCTCTTGCCACCACAAGCTGGGTTGTAATAGACATCTTTGTTGGGTGGTGGGGTTTGTTTTTTTTGTTTTGTTCTGTTTTTCCAGAGAGAACTCTTGTTACGATGTCCAATGAAAGGAGTGATTTCGGGGACCCATATGTCTGCTAGAAAACTCTTGGGATGAGCGGTCCCGGGGCAGTCCACTAGAGCCATGCACCACCTTAGCTCTGAAAAGGATGATGCATTGTCACTGGTGACCCCCACTCCCAGCCAGTTTTTATCAAGTTCAGCTTTGGATCTCTTATTTTGCCAAGACACAATGTAAACATACAACCAAAGCAAAGTATTTACTAATTAAATAAAAAAATTTAGATAAAATTTACATTTCTTATATTTTACATATATTATACATGTATATCTTTTAAATATCTTACCTATTTCTTACATTATATTTTATATAATTTCTTTGTTCTTTCAGTTTTAAAATAAACTTGGGGCCATTTAAAATCCAAAAGTAAACCTGGTCCAAGTTCTGCAGCTGACTGATACGATTGTTCATTTTTGTTCCTTCATTTCATAGACAGCTGTTGAGCATCCACTCTGTACCAGGCACTGTTCTCAATGAAGCAGGGACCAGAACGAAATCAGGCACAGAAAGAGAAATATTTAACTTACAGGCAGGCAGGAATAAGTGCAGGCTGCAGAAAGGACACAGGGAGGGGATAAGGTGGCGGTGAGTGCTGTTCAGTTTTAGGCTAAACAGTCCAGGAAGGCTCTCTGAGCAGGTGGCCTTCGCACAAAGCCCGAAGGGAAGGTGGGCGTGAGCCAGGAGAATCCTGGCGGAGAGGACCAGCAGAGGGACTGGCTGGTGTTGGGACTCCAAGGGTCTGACCAGACATCACACTTAGTGTGCACTCTAACAGCTCTGAGTATAAGTGTAAGTCAGCAAAGGATGCTGTGGGTTGCAGTTGGCACTGCAGATACTCAGTAGTGTCAGATGCCCATTATCAAGTTGCTTCCTGACATGAATGTAGAACAGAATGGTTCTAACACCTCTCTTTTGGAGTGAGAAAAATAGATTAAGATTTTTTAATAGAGTTTGAATGACTTGTTATTATAGTTTCTTATGTTTATTTTAAGGCCATATTTGAGTCTTGGGGTTATAAGTTTAAATTGAGAGCATTGTTGGAAATTTTTGACAAGCAAGAATTTTCCTCTCTGCTTCCTGTATTCCATCTTCCTTTGCTTACCATCCTTTTCTCTAGGAGCAGGACTCAGGTAGTCGGCACGGCTGAGTTAGAGACAGTTGAGTAAGGAAAAGAGTGGAGACAAGGAAGACAAAAAGACCTGTGTGGCCCCGTGAGAAGGCTGCCCTCCAGCCCCAGGAGGCCCGCTCCAGCCCAGGCCTCGCGCCTTCCCTCAGAGCTGACTGACCACAGGGCCCGCGGCTCCCTCACCCCTCAGCCGCAGTCTGACTGCTGCCCCACCTGTCACCACCTTGTGGCATGGTACGACGGAGCCTGGCCATGTTACCCTGTGCTCACTGTCAAGTGACAAGTCCTGAGTAAGGTGCTTTGTAAGGACCCCATCCCCGCATCCCAAGACTGGTTCCATGCCAACCGGAAGGGGCGGGCTGGTACTTAGGGAGTAACCGGGTGGTGAGCTGCCCGCCGGTACCTAAGGTCCCACAGTCCCTCCAGCATCTCAGTGAGGTGAAGGGATCTGTAGTCAGCTTTCATGATGTGTGTTTGTTTAGATGGTGCCAACTGGCTGACTTTTTTCTGCCAGCCGGTGAAGAGCTGGAATGGATTGACCCTTCGAAAGCCCATAGATATGGAGAAGCGTGAATTGATACAGAGGCAAGAAGCTACCCTATTAGATCTGCGCAGTTACCTGTTTGCTCGCCAGTGCACCCTGCTCCTCTTCCTGCAGAGGCCGTGGGAGGTGGCTCAGCGCGCCCTAGAGCTGCTGCACAGCTGTGTGCAGGAGCTGAAGCTCTTGGAAGTGAGTCATCTGTTTTCCCAATTTACCCTTTTCTTGACTGTTCACACAGAAATCCCAGACATTGAACTATTTGTGCTTAGGAAAGAGTTTTCTTTTCTGAATGTCCTTAATTTCTTGTATATAATCTGTATAGTTACTCTTTGCATTGATTAATTAATTGCTGGAAAATATAATTTCTGCTCCCAATGTGGTGGAGTTCATGTTGGCACAAAGCAAGCCTTTTGGATTAGTTTCTTAATATAATTTTGAAAGTGGCCTTTGGCTTATTCTCTGGGAGCAGGTCTTCATGATAAAGGTACCCTCCTGATGGACATGCAGGATTAGGTTTTGCAGGTAGATATTTGTTTCATTTCAGAACTGTCTTCGTTTTGTAAGTGAACATGCAGGTAACAGTGTGACACACAGCCAGCTGTGCCATGTTAATTAGTAGCACAAAGCTGAATGGAAAGTACATTATGAATATGTGTGTGAAAGAAACCACTTAGTGAGGCTAAATGTTGTTGATTTGATCTATAGTGAAATATTGCCTTTAAAGATGAATTCACCCGGGGCGCCTGAACTCTTTCTGCCTGTAGAATCATAAACATTATTGTGAGGAAACCTAGTTAAATGGGTTCCTGCCATTTAATTTCAGCAGCCTCCTTGCCCAGGAAAATGCACATATGCACATACACAGTGTTATATTTCAGAGGATTCATAGACACCCAACCCCCATTCCTCAATGACGAACTAAGTGAGTGGTCTAATTCCACTTCACACATGAAGAAAGTGGGTCTGGAAGTGGTTAGGTGACTTACCCAGAAACATAAGTAGTCACAGAATCAGATCATCCAGCCAGGTTAGTGGCCCCTCTGTCCTGGTCCACACCAGCACGCCCCAGGGGCACAGTTATGAAAGGCCTAAGAGTATAATGTTCCTGTGTTAGGTAAGCCGTGGGCAGGGGCGGCTTTCCTAACACAGGAACTTCTATTTTGTGTGCCCTAGAATACTAAACGCAGGCTCAACACTTCGTTTGAAATAATCTCAAGCGATTTAAACTTTGTAAATCCAAATGAAGAGAAATTATTTTAGTTCATTTCTGAAGAAATGCCTAGCCCAGCTGTCATAAACTTGAGAATTTAAGAATCTTATCAAGTTATTTCCTGTCCTCAGACATCTAATCAAGCAAATGAGGAAAAATAACATTTTCCACCGTGAAATGACATTCTTTGGCTCCCTATAACCCAGTAGCTTTAGGTCACCTGCTCTGGCTACTTTGATCTTGCTGTATAGACCTGGGGGCGGGGACTGTGAGTGACTGTTCCCTAATGAGACTGGCTGTCTGTGCTCTTGTGTGCCTAGAGTTTACCTGGTTTAGACTTTCATCTCATTAGTTTACTGGGGGAGGGGGAAGGGATTATATTAGAGTCCAGGCACATCCCACGGGCACTTCATATGGAACAGCCCCGGGACGGGTGATCAGGCAGTGTGGTATGACTTGGGGCAGGCATGGGAAACCACAGAGTGGTGCGGAGCCCCCCCTTTAGCATGGTGCCCAGCTTGTCACAAACTCAGGGAATTAACCATTCTCAAATTCTTTCTCTTACCTTAGAAAGTTGACCAGTCATAGCATGGCTGCCAACCTGCAGAGAGGAGGGGAGGCATTGCCAGAGCCAACAGGACAGATGGGCTGAGTGCCAGTCCTCTGGTGGGGCCGCTGGCCCTGGGGAGGGAGCCGGCAGTGCAACCACTTCCTTCTTCTCTTGCCCTCCTGTCTCCTCCAGGCCTTCTAAAGCCGGAAGGCGAGGGAGCCCCTGATGCATCACACACGACAGCAGGGGGGAGTGTGGCCGGGGACATCCAGCTCAGAACAGGATGTGTCATCGTGCACTGGTGTCTTTGTCCCGGCACGGATCCCTTACCATTCCGGTGTGTCCCGACACGCAGGTGGGCTGCACCACAGCACACTCGCCTCCTGTCAGCTTTCCCAGTGCAGAGCAGGCTTTGCTCACCCTAGCCGTCTTCTGAGTCCTGTCAGGCCTCTGGCTGTGGTGGGAAGGAATGGAAACAGGCCAGTTATTGCCCTGGGAAGAGACGTGCGAGGCACAGTGGCGTGGCCCCTGAGTGCCTCGGCAGATTGTGTGGAGGTCAGCGCGTCAGCCCATGTAACCGAGCTCTCAGGCTCCTCCTCTGCTGGGCAGTGCACCCTGTGCTGTTGTCAGGATCCCGCATGCACTGGGGTGCTTTATCCCTGGCTCCTTTCTTCTTTGGATGAAAAATGGTCATTGTCATCGTGGTATTTCCCCATCATGTTTATTGTGCTCTTTGCACATATCTGGTTCTTCATCGTCCCTCTTGCGGAGTGGACCCAGGCCAAATGGGACCGCACGGTGAGGACACACCACCTGCTGTTTGCTCTCCGTCTCTCTCCTTCCTCAGGTCCCAGCTGTTCCTGCTCTCACGCCACACACGCCAGCAGCTGTCGTGTGACTGCGCCGTCGCTCGGATTCCTCAGGACCTCCGTGCATGCACGAGGTGCCCGGCCCCTGGAGTCCACCATGCCCGTGACATTTCCTGGGGCTCCCCGGGGTGACTTGCACCTTCCTCGCTGGGCGCTTGCCTGCTCTGCGCACACAGTGACCTGAACCCCACGGACCTGAGTGCCGTCCAGTTGCAGGGCTCCTCGGGGAGCTGCTTTCACTGCAGAAGCGCTTTCCTGTCTGTGCCAGCAGGTTGATGGCAGTGTCGTCGGTGTCCCTGGTGAGGCTTGAGGACACGGGCGGGTGCCAGCATCTGCATTTGCATGCCCTGCACCCTTCCCGCTGGGACCTGATGCAGGTACTTGGCTTCGAGTTCTTTCTTCCTCCCCGAGACGGAGGCAGACCGTGGCTGCCATTGGGTTGTGAGGACCCATGAGGTGCCACGTGTACAGGAAGTGTGGCACGGGCTGGGCACATCACCACCCCTCTTCCAAGTCAGGTCTTAGCATGGCCCTCCTTATCCCTGTCTTCTTGAGTGTTTCTTTCAAGCGACGGTGTTCCCTGTACAATGACGTGTCAGCTTTCTCCTAAGACTGTAGAGGTCATGCGACCCTGTAAGCACGGAATTGCTCTCTCAGCTTTCTCTTCTCAGAGTCGTTCTGCAGGGGGAGGATTGTTGTCTCTGACACCAGAGGCCAGTGCACCCACTCGTGCATGGGTGGGGGCCAGTTGGGTCAATCTGGGGAGGGGCTGCAGGCAGTTGGCGGGCTGGCCCCGCCCCCTGGTTGAACAGGGGACAATTTACATATTAGCCTTTTAGTATATAGGATGTTTTGCATTTGGCAGTTAACTTGGAAAGTTTATTCTTAGAGTTTCTTTTAACATTTTTTGGAAACATTCAAAGGTTAAAAGACTCAAGATTATTTCCGTATTTTGTACATTTGATTCTACGCTCAAAATCAGACTCCCTTCCCTGTGCTGGGCTGGCTTTCTGGTGGGTTGTTTTTCGTCATCAGGGCAGGGGCCTGGGGCCAGTGGTGAGCTTTGGCTCTGACGTGGCCTGAAGGCTCAGAACAGCGGCGGCAGCGCTGGTGGGGGGAGCTGTGGGACCAAGGCCGGGGCGCAGCCAGCGTGAGGCGGGGCTGGTGTGTGGCTCTTCAGGGTTAGGCTGATGCTGTTAACCTTTTCAAGCCAAGCCTAAGTATTGCAACGACTGTGCGTTCCTCATTGTGACATCTCCTGCAGGACATGCTGCACACGCTTACTTTTGTGACTTGGGAGGCCTGTCCTGGTAGCTTCTAGGCCGATGTATCAGTTGATTTAAGTGTCTTCTTTGAGGGGATCCTTTCTCCGATTCACGAGAGCAATGGTTTGGGAAGTGGGAGGGAGTGATGGTGTCCACGTTCACCCCTTTGATTAGGAGTTACAGTGATGGGGTGTTACATCATCCCATGTGCTGCCCACAGGTCCATCGAAACCGCACTGACCAAACAGCAAATGGTCTTTTCCTCGACACTGCAGAGCATGAAAGTCAAGGAATGTCAGCCAAGTTTGAAGAAAAGAGTTTAAATAAAGGAAAGGGGGGAATTGTGAGAAGAAACAAGTCATCTTTTCTGTCAGAGAACAGTTTAGGCAGCTGCCATTTTGGCCCCCGTGACTGGCAGCTCCCCTGGGGGCCGCCATCTTGAAATGGCAAAGGTCAACCCCTCCCTTTGAATTAGCCAGTCACGAAAGACTGTGCGCCTGAGCTCCAACCAAGAGTGAGGGACAGGTCATGTGCGTCAGGATTAAAAAGCCAAGCGGACCGCCCGCTCAGTATGCGTGTGCTCCCAGACCACGTGCGTGCGCGCCCTCCTGCAGGAGGAAAGATATTTGCCTTGCAAAAATATAAAAATAAATACAGTATCTTTGAGAGGAAGGGGAATAAGCCTCACCTCTGTGGTTGGGCCCAGAGTCCCACCCGGGGATCCTGGTTAAGAGCCTGGGGCCAGCTCCCCTGATTGAAAATGTGGAAAATGCAAATTGTACTTACCCCATACAGCTTAGGGAGGAAGTTACATCAGCTCTGGGTGGGTTCACATAACTGCACTTCAGAGTATTTTTTTCCTACAACATTTAAAAATTTGCCCTTTATTTACCAAAAATTAATTATATCCTCTGTATACGTTTGGAAGATACGGACAAGCATACGGAAGGAAGTATCATGCTTACCTGACAGCAGGAGGTCCCTTGCTCGCCTCCGCTGTAGAGGAGCTGCTGTCCCGTCAGTCCGTCCTGCTCTGAGCAGGCTGTTTGTACATCATCCTAATGCCACATGATCATACAAGTAGGAACACTAGTTCAAGGATACACTGTTCTTAAAGTATTTAGCATAAACCCTCAGGTGGCCTTCCAGAGAGATCTCCCCATTTAAGTTACACTAGCAATGCCTGTTTTCTAATCTACCAAACTGGTAAGTGAGAACAACATAAGGAAGGTATTTTCTAGAAGGCCATTACATGTTCGTCTAGTGACTGTCCAAATGATTTTTTCTTAATTTGTCCGCCTTGGCACTGACTTGCCTTTTATCCGCTTAGGTTGTGATTGTGCTCACAGACAGGGTAGGACCAGCCGGATCAGGACCCCTCAGGATCCCAGAAGAGCCACCCATTCCAGAGACTGGCAGGAGCCATGCATGAGAGGCCATCACAGTCAGTTGGCCAGATTGTGAGCAGGGGCTGCGGATGGTAGGAGCGTCCAGGTTAAACTGGAGACAACAGACAAGGCGGGCTGCCGTCCAGGCTGGCTGGCTGGGGTAGGTGTCCCGAGGTTTGAGCCTAGCAGAGGACAGAAGCAGAGGTGTGGTTGAAGGCTAAGTTGGGTCAGCAAGTACTTGCTGTGTACTAGGCCCTCTGCTGGGCTCCTCAGTGGATACCTGGAGGCTGTTGTGACCTTGAGCCACGAGGATCTGAGCTGGAAGAGTAGTAGGAGTGGACAGGAGGAGGAGGTCAGTGCAAAGGAAGGGTGTTGCTGAGGAAGAAGTACGAGTTGATGGCTGTAGGAAAAGAGAGAAAGGGCTACCAAGCATCCTTGGAGAAACAGGTGATCGCCTGCCAGACACTGTGGTAAACATGGGTGGGAGGATAGGGACACACATGAGGAAGAAACCCACAGTTGAGTGCACTGAGCAGGCATGTACCCAGGTCGTCAGAGCCCAGTGTCAGAGCCGGGTGGTAAGAGAAGAATCTTAGGAGGGGGTCAGGGATGGAGAAGCAGCTGTGCATGGCGCTTCTGTTCAGTTTAGTAAATGTTTGTGCAGTGTCTAACGTGCTTAGGAGGGTTTCTAGAGGTGGTCTTGTATGAGCTAGATTTTTATTATATTTTTTATTTGAGCTAGATTTTAAAAAATTCATTTAATCAACAAATACTCACCAAGCACCTATTATGTGCCACGCAAGCACTTATTCTAGGCACCATGTTTTTAGCAGAGAGCAAGACAGACCAAACCCTCACCCTGTGGAGCTTTTGTTGAATGAGTAGATTGTAGATGTGGCTTGTGGTGCCCAGTGCGAGAGTCCATTTCAGGCAGAGAAAATGATGTTTTATGTAAGGAACTGGAAAGGATCTTAGTCTTGTTAGAAGGGGCGAGGCAGGACTTGGAGGTGAAGGCTACAGAGGTACTGGAAGTGCATCTTGAAGGTTATGAAAGTGCTTGTGTGTCATTTTGAAGGTTGGATTTTATTCTAGAGCTGGGAGGGAGCCATTTTGAGGCAAGGGTGTCATGAAAGGTGTTAGGACCAGGCAGGTAGAGGGCAGAGAGGGAGGTGAGGGTGTCATGAAAGGTGGTAGGAGTGGGCAGGGTAGAGGGCAGAGAGGGAGGCGAGGGTGTCATGAAAGGTGTTAGGCCCAGGTAGGGTAGAGGGCAGAGAGGGTGAGGAATTAGATGGAGGGAGGGAGAAGACTTAGAGAATTCTGGTGTAATCCAAAGATGAGGTTCTGAACTAAGGAAGTAGAGATTATTTTAAATAAATGGGTTCAAGAAAAACTTACTCCATGAATATATGGTTTAGGATCAACCTAATGTATCTATAATAATAAAAGTGTAATATGCTAATTAGACCGGATGTCCTTCCGGATGAAGCCGGGGCTGCAAGGGAAGCCTGGGTCCTGGGTGCCAGTGGGAAGCCGGTGCTGGCAGCCAGGGGAAGGAAGGCCTACTCTTGCACGAATTTCGTGCATCAGGCCTCTAGTGTAAAAATAAGTCTTGATCTCACACCATGCACAGTTAATTTCCGGTGGAGTTTTGACCTAAAAATGAAAAACAAATAAGAAAGCTTCTAGAAGACAATATGGGAGAATGTTCTTCTCGACCTGGAGGTTAGCAAATGTTTCTTAAATAGGACCAAAAGGCACTAACTCTAAAGGAAGAGAGTGACACACTGGACTGCATGGAAATCAGAGCTCTTCATCAGTAGGTACCACTGAGTGAGCGAAGGGCAAGCACAGAGTGGAGGAGTGTTTACAGAATGTGTGGTTAGAAAGGACCCTTACCCAGAATACACAGAGAGCTCCCACAAATCTTGTAAAAGACACTGACAAATCAGTAGAAAAATAGGCAAAAGAAGATATCCAAATGGTCAATAAGCACATGAATCAATCACAGTGAAATGCAAACAAAAGCCAAAACCACCCCCTACCCCCTAGGACATCCTGGCTAAAATGGACAGACTTGACAGGTGCCAGTGAGAGGGCAGGAACTGACCACGTTCATGAGGAGTGTGATTGGTGCCACCACTTTGGAAAGTTGTTTGGCACCATCTGCTGGAGCTACACACACACATGCCCTGGTGTACAGAAACACATACATGTGTACTCAAAGGCACATGCAAAATGCTCGTGGCAGCATTATTCAGTTGCTAGAAAATAGAAATAACCCAAATGTCCATGACGTCCAAGGGATATAGCCACTGCGATATGTTCAGGCCATGGAAGGCATCCAGCAGTGGAAATGGGCGAACTTGTAGTGAGCGAACATCACCCACATAAAGTGGAGCTAAAGAAGTCAGACACAAGATGTGTATTTGGTTCCTTGTCTCCAAAGTTCAAGATTAACCAAGAACAGCCTGTCATGAGGGTTGGTTGGCCATGTTGGGTTTGTGAAGGTGATGGTGACTGGCAGGGAGCTCAAATGGGGCAGGTGGGATGTTGGGGGTTACTTAGGACACTGTTTTTCAGTATTTGGGTTATGTATATAAGTACAGGTTTAACAGAAAAAGAATAAAAAGAACACCTTTAATTTTAGGCTTTGAAAGTGGAAAAACAGCTCTTGTGCTTACTGATGATACTGGTGTTGAGAGAGGAGGGGGGCTTTAAGAAAACTAAAGAACACAGATTAAGAAATTAGTTTAATAAGTCTGTTGTTCACAAAAGAGGTTATCCGAACGGCCCAGTCTGGAAGAGTGCTCAGCATTCTACCTGTTAGGGAACATGAATTGTCAAGAGTCTCAGCCTGCTGCCCCGTTCCAAGTGAGACGACAGAGCCCAGGGCCCTGCTGGGTGGGCCCAGCCCTCTGAGTGGGTCTGAGTGGAGCAGAGCCCCGCTCTCTGTCAGGTTGGGATTGTGGGGTTCTGGGTTGGCGGCTCTCAGAGGGACTCAGCTGCCACCACCTACAGACGTGTGGTTCTTGGGAAAGATGCAGGTCCCTTGGCACTCCTGGTGTATTTGTTGAGTGCATTTGTCTTACACCTCTCCCACTCCTGGACTGGCTCCCGAGGTGGGCTCGCAGTAATTTAAATAGGTTTAAGCTTGTTCTAGTGATTACTTGTTACCATGCTGCTGAACAACCACTGTTTTCAGTTTATGGGGCTTTGAAAAAACTCTCAAACTCTACTGTAACGGATAAAGTAACATTTTAAAAAGATGGACAGTACCGAATTTTAGTGAGGATACAGAAAAATTGGAACTTGAGTGTGATGGTATGAGTGTAAATTGGTACAGCGCTTTGGAAAACCCTTTGGCAGTGTCTGCCAAAGCTTAAACATGCCTGCCTTGTGACTCAGCACTCCCATTCCTAGGCATCCAAGAAAAATGGGCCCAACCAGAAAACAGGATGGCCCTGTGCAGAGCAGCTGGTGACCTAGCAGGGGCTCTGACTGTTGTTAACTTCCTGGGAATAAAGTTGGTGCACCTATGTTCCTAAGCAACACGGCTTATGATCAGTCACCTTTGATTAGTAGACTGTGTCTGGACTGGGAGACTTCGGAAACCTGACCGGGAGGCCATGCCCTTGGGCCACCTCACTGCTATGTGCAGCTGTTACAGGAGGGAGGGGCTCCGTGGGCCACAAGGTTTCACGAGGGACCCAATGCCAGGATCGCCTGCCTCCTCTGTGAGTAGCTGAGCCCTGGGACAGGGGTCTTCTAGGTCTGAGAAGGCTCCCTCCTCCAGAGTGAGGAAAGCATTGCAAATAGTTTTATCTGTAGGAGCCAAACCCTCACAGCAAGCGAAATGCCTGTCAGCGGGGGGATGGATGAAGAAACTGGCATACCGGAGAAAGGCCTGACACCCGCAGTGAAGCACAACCTGCTGCCCATAGGCCCTGAAAAGCTGAGCTGTGCTGACACTATATTGAGCGAAAGATGCCACGTGCAGAAGAGCTCATGCTGTGTGACTCGGTTTATGTGAAGTTCAACAGTCAGGCAGAAGGCATTACTTCTTATGTGACAGAGTCTGAATAGGGGAGTGGGTATCGACTGGGAAAGGGGGCTGGAGGGAACCTTCCAGGATAATGAAATGGTCTGTTTTTTTATTTGAATGGTAGTAACAGATGTGTCCTTGAGCTCTAAACTTAGGATCTGTGCCCTTTGCATACCTTGCTGTATGTATTTTGTAACTTGTTTTTTAAGTAATGGGGAAGGTATTACTACAATCATGTTTTAAATAAGTAAGTTTCACTAAACATTCTAAAAGTCTTAGGTGACCCATAACTGAAGTTCTAGCTGCTGTGGAGCCCAGCTCTGCCCGGCCTTTGAAATGTATGGAGAAGACACTGGCTCATTGGTCACTTTGGGGTGTTTAGTTGGGGTCTGGTTGGGAGCCCAGATGGATGCACACAAATGAGTGGCAATGTAAGAGGTAGATGGCACCGAGAAGCTGCAGATCACAGCTGTCGTAAGATGCCATGTGGCATACCAATTTATGTTCCGATGTCTTTCAGTGAAAACTTACATTTAAACTGGGGTCTCATAGGAAGTGTAGGAGGCTGTGAAAGTCTCTGGAATTAGGGCCAATGAGCGCTCTGCAGTTCCTGAGCAGCCTTGCTGCAGGAGCACGGGGTGTGTGGGACTTCCCGCTGGGCAGGACTGGCTGGAGGCTTCAGGTTCCAGTTAGTAAAACCAGCGCTGCGTCTGGACAGTAGGACAGAGCACCTCAAGGCGTTGTGTTTGTGTCAGCGTGCTGTCCATCTGCTGGGTTTGACTTCCTCCAGGTTGGAAGTTGCGGCTCAGCTTCGGCCATTAGAAAAGCTGCTGCTAACTGACGGTGTTATTTTGTACACACTATTCTTCAGATTTACAAGTGGTACTTGCTCTTTGCAGAAAATAAATAAGCCAAAAAAATCTATGCTATGACCTTTTCACAAAGTGGCCTACTGTTCCCACCACAGCGTGTGACTCTCGATTCTTCCTCCGCACACACACATGTGCCACATAGGGGTGGGTGCAGCCTGGTCTCGGAGCCTGGCCGGCCCCTGGCTGCTGGTACAGGTGTACACCTCTCAGAGCTCCCTGCTGTGACTCCTGTGTTTCCTCAGACCCCTCTAAGTCACAAGACACTTAGAGCACTGTGTAGAGCCCTACAGGGTCCATGCCCTTCATCCTCCCTGGCAAATAACCTGTGTGTGCCTGAGGAACTGTGTCCACAGGATGGCTACCTGTGTGGTGGTGTCTTGTGGAACCAGGAGGCCCTGTGAGGTGAGGCCAACCCACTCGGAGCCCGCCCTGGTTTGACTGGGCAGGGAGGAGCGTGCTCTGTCCCAGAGTTGCGTCCTGCGACCAGGTCTTCTGTGTATCCCTTGGGTGTGGTCCATTGTCCGGGAGAGAAAGTTGTACCACTTTATGAATGTACCTTCTGATCACGTGATTGTTTTCTATGCTGATTTTTCTTTTCAAAGGCTCTAAGAAGTTTATCTCATTTTTTAGAGACTAGGCAAATTAGTTTTGATAGAAACGTTTAATGACCCTCTCTACTTGTCTTTTAATGACCCTCTCTACTTGTCTTTTATTTGTGCTCAGGGTATGCTGAAGGAGTCCTTACATAAGTCAGTTTCATCAGCATTGTGCAGCCCTTCCCTCTTCAGCTGACAGATAATTACTTTCTAGGTTCCCTTTTTTTTTAATCCTCACCCGAGGATATGTTTTTTTCATTGACTCTAGAGAGACAGGAAGCGGGGGAGAGAGAGAAACATTGGTTGGTTGTCTCCCATACATGCCCCAACTGGGGATCGAACCCACAACCTAGGTATGTTCTCTGACTGGGAATTGAACCTGCAACCTTTTGGTGTGTGAGATGATGATCCAACCTATTGAGCCACCCGGTCAGTGCTAGGTTCCTATTTTGAATGGTACCAATGACCATCTCACTAGAACTGGGGTGCCAATTGTGAGATACCCCATAATTTAGTGCCTCCAAGAAAGCAGTCAGCACTGCCGACTGTGAGTGTCAAGATGCCGTTGATTGTGAGACACTGTCCAATTTCAGAGATGCTAAAATGTGAAACAGGTACCTTTTTGAGTTGATCATAGACAGTAAATATTTTTGCATAATACACATTTGTGTTGTTTTTTAATGGAACAGCTCAACTATATACAGAAGTAGAGAAGATAATATAATGAACTTCTAGATACCCATCACTAGCTGCAACAGTCCCCAACCAGAACGTGGTCAATTTTTTAAGTCTAGTTTTATTTTTTTTTAGTATGTCTTCATTGATTTTAGAGAGAGGAAGGGAGAGAGGTAGAGAGATAGAAACATCACGAGAAAAACATGGATTGCTGCCTCCTGCACGCCACCTACTAGGGATTGAGCCAGCAACCCAGACATGTGCCCTGACCGGGAATCGAACCGTGACCTCTTGGTTCATGGGTCAGTGTTCAACCACCGAGCCACGCTAGCTGGGCGGGTGGCCAATTTTTATGTCATCTAAGTCCCTGTCAACTTGCTCCTGAGTTATTTTTCGGCAAGTCCTAGATATCATGTCTTGTTTGTGTGTAAATATTTCAGTGTGTATCTAATCAACAGGAGGAATTTTTTAGAAACATGATCACCTAAAAAAATTAACAGTAATTCCTAAATATCATCTAATATTTACTTAATATTTAGATTTCTAGTATTGAATATGACCTTTCTAAAATGTGACCCAGTGGTCATCTGAGATCTTAACTTCCTTTTTTTGTAATATGTGCTCTTCGAACCCAGATATGACCAGGCCTTATAGGATTCTTTTCTTCATAAGCTTTAAAAACTCTATGAGTGAAAGGTATATTCCTGCCAAATCACTCATCAGCATCTGAAATACAGAACCAAATCATGTATTTGGACATAGATCACTTCTTTCTCTTTAGACGTGAACTGATATAATTATTGTTATTGTCTCCTTTTTCTTTCCTGTAGTTTGGCAGGTGACAGATTGGGTAGCTGCTTGAAGGGGCAGACTAGAACGTGTGGGTTTGAGTGCTTTCCCTGAGTGACCTCCTCATGTGCACTCCTCACATGCCCTCTCTTGTACCCCCTAGGTCTCCGTCCCGCCCGGCGCGCTGGACTGCTGGGTGTTTCTGAGCTGTCTGGAGGTGTTGCAGAGGATAGAAGGCTGCTGTGATCGGGCGCAGATAGACTCGAACATTGCCCACACTGTGGGTTTATGGAGCTATGCCACAGAAAAGGTAACTGCCCCTAAATGCAGACGTGGGCATTGTCTGTGAGCTATGCCTCTCAGGGGTGGATGGACTAAGCTGTTTGAAGAAGTGTTGTTCACTCAGTCAGTACATGGGTTCTAATTACTTTAGGGCGTGTCTAGATTAAATGGTTTCTACTCGTACCACTTTATTCAGCACAGATTAAACACTTGTTATGCTTGTGCTGAAGGTGTGGTTCTCTGCCAGCAATTTTGGGGGGCAGGGGGTCTACAAAGAGGGATGAAGTGTGAAACGTGAGAAATGCAGCGTGGTCCCGTGTGTGCAGCACAAGGGCCTGCTGGAGTGGGGTCACAGGGATGCAGATTGAGTGGGAGGCCTTGAAAACTTGGGAGAGTGTAAGCAGGTGCATGGCGTAAGCTGAGAATTACTGTGTTGAAGGTAGGAGTGTGAAATGATCCCAATAAGTATATCTTTATATCTAGATAAGAATCATTTAGACGGAAAGCTGATTTTTTTCTAAAATTTAGTTGGATTTTAATTTTTATATTTAAATTTATAAATTCTCTGCTGACTCTTATGGCAAACTAATTGAAATTGTGGGTTTATCTCAACAGCTAAAATCCTTGGGCTACCTGTGTGGACTTGTGTCAGAAAAAGGACCTAACTCAGAAGACCTCAATAGGACAGTTGATCTCTTGGCAGGTTTGGGAGCTGAGCGACCTGAAACAGGTACTTTCTGGATGCACTTGTGCACGTAGCGCAGTGGAAAATAATAAAATGTAGGTTGTAACTTGGCACATGTCACTCAAATTCTAACAATATAATTACCATTTGGGAAATTGCACTCATTAATAGCTGACCAGATATATGTAGGATATTTTACCTTTTAATAACATAAAGAAATGTTAGAACTTGTTTAAGAAATTGTTGGAAGATTTCTCAAAACTGTGTGTGAGCTTCTCACAGGCTTACATGAGCTGATTATGACTTTACAACCCATGTGACATTTAAATGTACCAGTTTCCATGGGAATTACTAAATGACCTAGTGTTCTAACAATATGGCCAGACAAATGCTTTTATGGCCAGTAAGTTACTCCTAGGTAATAAAAGCACTTCGAAAGGAGCGTTACTAGTTCCTGTAGGTATAAGTATAGTGATGATTATGATTTAGCATAACAGGGACAAACTTGTAATAGTTTGTCCCTGTTATCTAAGAACTGAAAGGATTCCTACTAAATTGAATACATTTACAAGGGAAAATGTATAATATTTCACTGTCTCACCCAGACACCACCTCAGATCATTTGGCAGTAGGTAATTCATTGGAGGATTTGTAATATGTACTTTTAAAAATTCTAATCTCAAAGATTTTTTAAAAAATTATATGAAGGGTTTAGACTGTTTCATGCATTTATTAATTGGACAAGAATATAGTAATTGTGTAGTTTCAGTCTGCACGGCTGTGTTTGTAGTTTCTACAAGTGCCAGATGAAGTCATCTGCCTGCAGCAGGTGAGGGACAATGTAAACTCATATGTCCTGAAATTGCGAAGATGAATAAGGACTCTTATTTCTTTTTTGTTTAAGCCAACACAGCTCAGAGTCCTTATAAGAAACTCAAAGAAGCATTGTCATCAGTAGAAGCTTTTGAAAAACACTACTTAGTAAGTATTTTTTATCTTGTTCCCTGTCTACCTGTGGCAGAAAACCCAGCTCTAGAAGACTTTTTGCTGCTCTGTGACCTTGTGAATTGGGAATGAGCTGGAATTTGGGACTTCCTTCTTGTTGACCTTTTTGGTGCCCTAGGGAGTTGTGGGTAAAACCTGGAATAGCTGTTGTTCATTAAATGTTTACTAGTACTCATGGGGCATACTTAGGCATAAACTTACCTTCAGATATTTATAAGTTTGTTTAAAATGGCATTACTGATTCAGTAGAATAGAATTTGTAAGAGAGGATAGTGAATGGTTTTCCATGGACAGAAGAATCATTTGGACTTGAACAGAGCTATTGTGCTTGTTTTTAAAGGATTTAAATTTGGAACCTTACAAAGCAGTATAAGTAGAAGCTGGGTGAGTCAACTGTGTACCTGAATCATGGTTAACTCAAGAGTATTAGATGGTGGCTTCTAATAGTTTGTCCCTATTACCCAAAGAGTGAGAAAAACACTAGAAATGTTACCCATATACAGAAAGTACTTTGACAAGCTAAATATTATATGCCTGCTGAGTTTGTATTTCTTTTATTATACTGCTTAATTTTATGTCCAAGTTAATGATCTTGTATAAATCACATTATTTGCCCTAGCCGGTTTGGCTCAGTGGATAGAGCAGGTCGCCAGCAGACTGAAGGGTCCAGGTTCGATTATGTAGGGCACATGCCCGAGTTGCCAGCTCCATCCTCAGTAGGGGGCATGTAAGAGGCAGCCAGTCAGTGATTCTCTCTCATCATTGATGTTTCTATCGCTCTCTCCCTCTCCCTTCCCCTCTGAAATCAATAAAAATACATTTTTAAAAATAATAATAAATCACATTATATAAAAACTCAATACAAAAGTAGATACAAAGTAAAAATAATGTTAGTGTTATTTAATAACTCTTTTGCTTCAGCTTTGGGTAAATAAATGTGGGCTGTGTCTAGCATTAAAATTAAAGTACAACATTATGTGGTGTTTTATTTTCCCACAGGATCTGTCCCACGCTACCATTGAAATGTATACAAGTATTGGGAGGATTCGATCTGCTAAGTTTGTTGGAAAGGATCTGGCAGAATTTTACATGTAATTGATTTTCTTTGAATTTCAGTTATTTCATACCTGTAGTAAGAGACGATTTGTTATGTATGGAGTTAATGTGAAGTGTACACATACTTATAGAATGAAAGATTAGAATCTGTTAACCAACCATCATCATTTTTTTCAATTTCTTCTGAAAACCAAATGGAGAGATTTTCAGCTTGTTATTCTTAATAGCTGATAACTGATCTTTGCATTCCTTTTATTTAATTAAATTATCATAATGATCTTATGTAGTATATATAACATTGTATATATGTAAGTATTATATGTAAGATATAGTATTATAATTACATTTATTCAGTCAAAGAATTGTGAGGAAATATTTAAGATTCTACATCCAGTGTTTACTAAGTTGGGGTGTAGATTCTTAAATATTTTGTTCTATAGCATTTTCTCTAGTTTATGTCAAATGCCTCCTAAGAGTTTGAAAGCCTGGAGGCCACTGATACAAAGTAACTGCATGTATTGTGTTGGGAGAGAGGATGACCATGACTGAGTGACGTGTACACATGCAGGGAGTATTCCTGTCTTGCTCCAGCTTTAGACTCAGATTTCACAGAAAAACTCAAGACAGCATATTTCACATGTGTTTGATAAAAGTGGCCTGCCACAAAGGAGAAATCCCGGCTGGCAGTGTCATTGCTATTTGAAAGCACTGGAAAGAAATATACATTATAAGAGAAAAGATATTTAAGTTTTCTCAAAAGAAATGTGTGTTTGAAATGATATCTTGAAATCTGTAGTACTTTCATTAGGTGAAACACGGAAGAATAGTTTATTTCAACTGATTGGAGTGGCTGCAAAAGGGATTCATAGGTCATCTAAGTGAACTTAAGTTTTCCAGCTTTGCTTAGAGCAGCTAGCCAGTCACACCACTGATTAGCAACAGTCAGGGCTGGCTTGGCTCTCTCGAGCCTCCATCTAGTGCATTTCAGGAGTAAGTTATTAGTGGAGCAAAGGAGCCGTGTCTCCAGATGCTGTGAGTGGTGCCCACCTGGACATGAGTCTGCTCTGAGGCCGGGAGCTGCAGTGGCTAATCTGACAGTTGGGTCCTGGTTTCACCTTGGCCACATACTAGCTGGGTGGCCACTGACCTCCATCTCTGGGGGCTGAATGATGGTCTGTAGACTTCCAACTCTAGAATGTAAGAATCTTTGGCTAGAGATAGTAACTGAAGAAGTATTGAAGGTTTGGACCTCTTTAAAACAGGGTGGGATGGGAGAGGACCATAAAAGTATAGAAAAACTAACACATAATTTGATAAGTTTACATTTTATTTGATTTGAGAATTTGAGAAATGTCATTGCTTCAAGAGTATGGCAGTGAAAATGGGGTGTCTTCCAAGGATGCCTATTTAGCCTTAGCCTTTGTCCCGTGAGTTTGGTGGTCCCAGCCCTTTGGTGAGGGCCAGGGGACCCATGTTGTCATGGAGGCTTTGGCAAACTCTTGCTAATTGTGCTTTCAATTTTGTTTTATTCGGAACATCTTGAAGGTTTAAATTGGGAAGATCCTCTCTTGAGTGATAAGTGTTGCTATTAAATTCTTCATAATTCTCTGTAAATCTTGGAAACCTGCTCAGTGCTATTGGCCCAAGCTCCCCTCTCAGTTGGGCCATGTAGACTGCTTCTATATTTCCTATCTTCAGTAGGTAGGTGGCACCAAGCCCTGATTTTGTAGCTTCCTCCCCAACTAGCTGTGTACCTTCACCTCCTCTTACCCTTGGTATTCTTACGTCAGCTTGAGATAGTGAATAGTGCCCGCACTTTCTTCTCTTGAGATTCGACTATAAAAGTTCAACTAGTGTATGACGCTGGGCAAATGGTGTGGGATCATCATCGCCATGAGCCCATTTTCGGGCCCTAATGTATTCCTGATCCTGTGCTCTTCCTCAGACCAGGGCACGTCTAGGAGAAGGACTGTCTAAGATGGTACAAAGGTCATTGTGGAGGGCTGGAAAGGGCGGAGAGCAAGTCATGAAAATTATGTCTAAGTTTGTTGATTATCGTGAACCATAATGAAAGCTTCTATTTGTTGATTTGCAAGGAAGAAAAAGTCTCCACAGAAGGCAGAAACCTATCTTCAAGGAGCACTGAAGAATTACCTGGCTGAGGGCTGGGCACTGCCTATTACACACACAAGGAAGCAGCTGGCCGAATGTCAAAAACACCTTGGACAAATTGAGAAGTATCCTTTAAGTGTAGCATTTTCATGAAATAGGAAAATTGTTTTTGTTTAAACAGCAACGATGTCTACAATTGAGTGTTTAATAAACACTTAATAATTAGGAGAGAAAAAGCCAACCTGTACATGGGTATCATGTTAAATGTAAGTTAAATGCCTAGTCCTCACCTTTGATCTCTGAGTTCCTAATACTTTTTTAAAAAATACGTTTTTATTGATTTTTAGAGAGAGAGGAAGGGAGAGGGATAGAATGATAGAAACTTTGATGAGGAACATCGATTGGCTGCCTCTTGCACACCCCCTACTGGGGATTGAGCCAGCAACCCAGGTATATGCCCTGACTGGGAATTGAACCTGTGACCTTTTGGTTCATGAGTCTGTGCTCAACCACTGAGCTGGGCTGAGTTCCTAATAATTAAAAAAAAAAAAGGGGGGGTGGGGGGCGGGAATACCTGTTGAACTGCACTTTGAAAGCTCTGGGGCCTGGAGAAGCCGTCTGCATGCAGCATCCCTTGGTATAAGGTCCTCTGTGCAGGCCCTTGACTCTCCACCCCAGCTACCTTCAGACCAGTAGTCTTTTAGCCAGCGATCATCACTTAACTGAAGAGGAACGGAAATACTTCTGCCAAGAGATACTCAACTTTGCCAGTGAACAGACAGATAGCCCAGGTATGGCTAATTGTTAAAGCTTTTTATTGTGAACATTCTCAACTGTTATAGAAAAGTAAAAAGAGTATACAATGTATAATGTATACTAACCACCTAGATTCAACAACTAGTAACGCTTTGCTGTGTAGCAAACATGTATATATTTCTTTTTACTTTTTTTTTTTGCTGAACTTCAAAGCAACCTCAGACCAAGTATAACACTTCACCCTGACCATGTAACACTTCACCCTGAAACAGTGTAGCATGCGTCTTGGAGAGCAAGGGCAGCCCCCTAACCATGCCCAAATTGACAGGGTTCTAATTTCCTGGTACTCAGTAGCTCAAATTCAAATCTCCTCTTTGTTTTTATACATTATTTTTAGTAGAGTCTAATCAGGGATCATATATTACATTTGATTGTTGTATCTGAATTCTCTTTTAACGTAGAAGTTTTTCCCATCTTTTTTTTTTTTTCAAGACACTGATCACAATTTTTTAATGTCACAGCTATTTTGAGATAGAATTTACATACCATAAAATTCACTGATTTGCAGTGTACAGTTCAACACCTTTTAGTATACCAGTATTCATAGATATGTGCACATCACCACAATCCGCTTTCTGTCTCTAGATACTATTCTGGATATTTCATGTGAATGGAATCATATAATATGTGTTTTTTTGTGACTGGCTTCTTTCATTCAGCATAATGTTTTTAAGATTCATCCATGTTGTGACATGTCAGTATTTCATTCTTTTTTATGGCTAATAATATTCCATTGTATGGATGGCCCACATTGTGTGTATTCCTTCATCAGTTGTGTGTAAGACACTGACTTTTAGACATCGAGCCAGACATCATGGACTGTCCCACCTTCTGGAATTTGTTCAGTGTTTCCTCATGGGTGTGTCCAACAGGAAGGTTCAAGCTAAACCTTTTGGCAAATATATTTTATAGCTAATGCTGTGTCGTAAGATTAAATTTATTATAACATTAGCTTCTGGGTTTTGTTTATCAAGAAGAGGACTTATTTAAGATAGTAGTGTCTTTTTTTTTTTTTTTTTAATTTTCACCCAGGGATCCAAGGATATTTTTCCCATTTATTTTTAGAGAGAGTGAAAGGGAGGGAGGGGGGAGAGAGAGAAACATTGATGTGAGAGAGACACATCGACTGGTTGCTTTTCGCACTGACCAGGGCCGCGGATCGAATCTGCAAATGAGGCACATGCCCTTAACTGGGAATCGAACCCTCGACCCTTTGGTCTGTGGGCCGACACTCCAACCACTGAGCCAAATGGCCAGGGCTAATATAGTCCTGTCTTGGTCAGCTCTGGTGGCCATCACAAAATGCCATGGACTGGATGTTTAAGCAGCAGGTGTTTATTGTCTCACAGCTCTGGAGGTTGGAATCTGAGACCACGCTGCCACCAGGGTTGGTTTCTGATGAGGCCTCTCCTCCTGACTTTCCTTACATGCAAGGAGAGAGGGGTGTTTGGGGCTTCACTTTAGACTGGGAGGGGAACACAGTTCAGTCCATAGCAGTTACTAACTACTTGAAAGCCAGTGTTTCATAGGTTTTGGCTTCAGGTCCATATGACCATTGACTGCTGGCGTGTTTCACTCACATTGAGCTGTTCAGATGCGTTTCTCAGGAGCAACGTGGCCTTGACTAGTTGGTTTGTTTAGGTTCTTTAATGTGCCCAAACTAGCTATTGGTAGAGCCTTGTCCCACGTCTGCAGTGTGTGACATATATGTGAGACTATGCAGTTATGTCTTTCCTGCCAACGTTCTTTGGTATCTCTGTGTGAATAGGCTATTCCATGATCATCTGCTATTTTTTTGTGATTTTATAGCATCACCATCAGCAAGTTCTTTTGTTGATTAGTGTCTAATAAATACCACTGCTCAGTCCGGCAGCCCTGTGGGTTTTCTAGACTAACCAGGTGCTTGTAGCAAGGAGGTCAGAGAAAGCAGTGGGTTCCTCTTGGTTAGTGACTGTGGGGCTGGGGCTGCACTGCCCCTCTGCAGTTCAGGAGGCAGGGCTCCTTGCTCAGTGGGCTGACGTCATAGGCCAGCAAACACCTGGGTTTGTTTCCTGATATACAGGGATGGGCGGACATCTTCATTTGGGAATTTTGTTATGGAGGTGGAAAGTGGTGGAATCCCTTGAAACAGCTCTAGGAATTAATTAGACTGTTTAAAAACGTCGTTTTGGCCCTGGCCAGTGTGCTCAGGTGATTGAGCATCATCCGATGCACCAAAAGGGAGCTGCTTCGATTCCTGGTCAGGGCGCATGCCCAGGTTTCAGGCTTGATCCCTTAGTAGGGGACGTGCCGGCAGCAGCTGATCAATGTTTCTCACATCAGTGTTTCCCTCCCCCTCCCCATCCCCCTCCTCCTCCCATTCAAAATGTTTTGAAATTGAGGAGTTGACCTGTATTCCTCTTTGGTTTATCAAAACAGAACTTAGAAACCATAATTCTTCTGGTTTTATGATTTCCAGGCGTTATCTAGGCATTTGATTATGTTCTGCTTTTGACAAAGTAATTCTTCGGTGTGTGAAGATGGTATGAGGTTGGGTAGTTTTAAACTATCTCATTTGAACTTCACTACTTCTTGCTTCTCATGTTGAGATACTCCAGTTGGCCCAATAGTAAACAAGGTCCTGCTGCCTCTGCATCTTCTAGAAGTATGACTTGGGAAGAAAATATGGTGCTATGTATTTGCAGGTCACAAAGTCGTACTCCCTATGCATTCTTTTGCACACCTGAGAGATCTCCGTTTTACTCCCTCCAATGCTGTGGTACACGTGGGTGGTGTTTTATCCGTGGAGATAACTGTATGCAGTCAGATGCCCGTCCCTGTCCACATGGACCAGATCGCCATCAGTGTCCACTTCAGCATCGAGAAAAACAGTTATCGGAAGACTGCTGAGTGGCTTACCAAGCACAAGACGTCCAATGGGATTATTAACTTTCCAATGGAGACCTCGCCTTTCCCTGCGTCCCAAAACAGTTTACCAGCTCTGGAGTTGTATGAGATGTTTGAGAGGAGCCCTTCCGATAACTCCTTGAACACCACAGGGATTATATGCAAAAATGTTCACATGCTCCTGAGACGGCAGGAAAGTAGCACTGCTCTGGACACGCCCTCAGGGGTGGCTCTGGATGATGGGGCCCCTGTGCTGAAGTGCTGCAGTGTGACTCTGGAACCAGGGGCCAATACCATAACCTTCAGGACACAGGTATGTGTTGAGCTGGGGAGGTAACTTCATAGGTGGTCAGCAGGGGGCGCTGGCCTGCAAGAATTATCTGAAGTGTGGTGGGAATCAAGAGTAGGCCTCTGTTCTTTTAACCTTGGTAATGATTTATCCTTAAAGAAAAATAGACTGACAGTTAAAATAATTTTTATACTTATACAGTTTTAAGGCAATTGATAACTTTTGAATGAAGTTCTTAACATAGTTGTGTTCTCACTGGCCTTAGATTTTTTGCCTTTGTTTTAAAATATACCCTCATTTGTTAAAATGAGATTTCAAAGAAGGTAGCATCCTTGATGTTAAAGTTTATTTTCCTTTTGTGACTCATGGCTGTCAAAGCAGTTGCTTCTGATTCACTCTGACAATCTTTCTCCAATGCAGTGTGCCCTGTAATCCCTACTAATCAGGGATGTGGCCTCTGGGAAGGACAGCTGTTTGTCATGTGTTTTAGTCTAGTCTGAGAGCAGGTTTTACATCTCATGCATTCAGAAGAGAATGCCACAGATAAAGTTTATTAAGTTGAAAATTCATTATCAGAAGTCAAGTTGAAACTCCAGTTACTCAGAAAGACATCAATAGAAGTTTTTAGGGCCCTTTGCACAGCCTGCCTGTAGACACGTGAGCACAGAGCAGTAGGATAAAGAGGGTAAAAGAACAATCAATTCAGGGATAATGGTACCTCCTGCTCTTCGGGTGCTTGCAATTGCGAAAGTGGGTGACGACTTTCCAAATGCTTGATTTGACCCTAGGCCAAGGAGCCTGGAATGTACACACTGCGGCAGCTGTGCGCCTCGGTGGGCCCGGTGTGCTTCGTACTTCCACACCTCTACCCGCTGGCGCAGTATGACGTGTACTCCCAGGAGCCGCAGCTGCACGTGGAGCCACTGGCCGGTGAGTGGGCTGCACAAAGCTGGGATTGTGGGGTTCTGGTTTGCACTTCGCTCCTTTTCGAAGGAGTCTGTGAAAGCAGGGCTTTCTGCACCAGCGGACTTGCAGCACGTTGTAGCTGGATTCCTCTGTAAGAGACGTTTGGGGGAGCATCAAGGAAATCTTGCCTGGCTGTGACTTTTCTGTTCATCAAATATTTGCGTTCTGTAAATGCTAACTTTCATGTTTAATAAGCATGGTATATCCAAACATTAAAAAAAAAAAACGAGAGAAAAATGAGCTATCAGTTAATGTCTACTACAGAGAACTTAATAAGTAAATATAATTTCTTGCTTAGAGTTTCATTACAAAGGCTAAATGCCAGATTTAGTTACTTTCCATACTCTGATCAAAAGTATTTTCCTTTGAAAGTGTTGATTAAACTTGATCTCCTAGCATAGTATTTGAGAAATTCAAAGCTGCTGTCCTCTTTGTTAAGTTCTAAAATTAGAAAGAATTGGTGTAAACAAATGATTTAAAACCACACATCAATTAAAACAGTAAAACAGAACGTCTTACTTGTTTAGGCCGGAACAATGTATTTATTGGCCATTTGAAAAAAAAAAAAAAGCATTTTTTTTCTATTGAATCTCCCCATACTTTCTATGTTTGTGTTTTTAAACTTCTCCCATGGCCATCAGGAAAGGCCCTCAGATGCTGAACACAGCAGTCTCTCAAATGATTCTACAGAGAATCTTTTTGTGAAAAAGGCTAAGCTTTGTTGCTGAGAGAGCCTGGAACGTGCCTGGTGAGAACAGCCAGCTGTGCTCAGGCCTCCCTGCTGCGGCCCCTCACTCCTCTTGCCCCAAGCCTTCCCACCCCTCTGTCTTGTCTGTTTCTTTCTCCTCCATGTTTCTTATCTCTTGCCGTCTTCCTTCCGCCTGGAGTGGGATTCTCAGAAACCTTAGCTCATTTTCATGTTAAGAGAAACCAATAGCCATGCCTTTAACTAAGTTGTTTGTAAGCCCAAGATCTTGAAGGCCTAATCTGAAACAACCAGAGAAAATTCTGAATAGCAATAGCACATTCAATTTCATCAGTCTGTTTGTTTTTTTTTTAATTATTGATTTGAGAGAGAGAGAGAGAGAAATATCAGTTTGTTGTTTTACTTATTAAACATTCATTGATTGATTCTTATATGTGTCCTGACCAGAAATCAAACCCTCAACCTTGGTGCTCTACCCAACTGAGCTAACAGACCAGGTCTCATGAATCTGTTCTTTAGTGTCATTATCTGGTTGTCTCTTACTAACTTATTGGCAGATAAAATTTGAGCCCCTCATAGACATGGTTGTCACTGTGATCCCTAACTCTAAGCCAACGTGGTGATGAGACCCCTCAGGCTCAAAGCTTCTCTTATTCTCAGCAAGGGCCCTTCATCCCTGCAGTCTGTGTGATTGAGATTAAAAGTGAGAGTGGAGGGATGGAAACAGTGAATATGAGGAGTATCTGAAGTGAACAAATCTTTTCTAGTAGAAAAAACAGTGCTTTTTTTGTTGTTTTGTTTTTATTTTTTTTAAAGTGTATTTTAGCCTCATACTAGTTCCTCCATTGCTATTTTTGGTTGAGAGTGATGCTAAGTGCAGTCTTTTTCCCTTTAGATAGCCTTTTAGCTGGTATTCCTCAGAAGGTCAAGTTCACTGTCACTACTGGCCATTATACAGTGAAAAATGGGGACAGCCTCCAACTCAGCAATGTGGAAGCCATGCTCATCCTGTGTCAAACAGAGAACAAAGCCGTGATCTATTCTAACACGAGAGGTAAGGGGTGGTCACCTAGCAAAGGTGGACTCTCAGCATTGTTTGCCGTGCATCACGAGGATGTAAGGAGCTGTTATCCCTTTCATCCTCGGTTAGCACCGGAGGCCTGCTTCTGTCTACAGCTCTTTCCTGGCAGCTTCCTGCCTGTGGGTGGGCGGTGACCCTGCCCCTGGGTGGGGCGTCACGTATGGGAAGGATAAACAGAGCCGTGCATGTGCTCACTGCCAGGCGGTGCTGACCCTGCTAGGACTTCAGATGCAGCATGGGCCTGTGCTTGATAGTGACGCCCTGCGGGCCTCTAACCACCTAGAACCCTCCCCGCTTTCCTCACTAAAATGCAAAAGTAAATCGGCCTTTTTAGGTAGAGGTCAGAGGCCCTAAAACAGTCTGTCTCCCCAGGCCTCAGCTGTGAATTATGGAGGGAAGGACGCTGCTCCCTATCTGGGAGGGAGTTGGTCTGGCAGTGTGACCGAGTGGGAGCATGTTGTGCAGGGACACACTCAATGCTCTTCTGTATTCAGACTGAGCACAATGACAGCTCTCTGGCCTGGGACCAGCTGGCTTTCATGCAGTGTGACTCTGTCTTAGGGGGCTTTGTTCCTGGTTTTCCTGTCTCTTCAGTCCCACCTTGATCCTTCCTGTGCTTTTGTGTGTATAGGAGCAGCAGGAGTTGGGCTGGAGCTTCACTGCTGGGCCCATCACCTGCTAGAAGGAAAAGGAACAAGGAAACAGAAGGAATGTGTTTGAAGTGACGTTTTCTATCTTTCCTAGAAAAGGCTTCTGATGCTTCACTCCGGGTTCAATCGTCTGACAAGGTCACAAGCATCAGTCTGCCTGCAGCGCCGGCATACCACATGATCGAATTTGAACTGGAAGTTCTGTCTTTACCTTCAGCTCCAGCAGCTGGAGGGTTGGGGGAGAGCACCATGCTGGGGATGACAGAGGCCCAGAGGAAGCCTAAGGACACACAGAAAGCCGGCCACTGCATGGCTACCACAGACCACAAAGTAAGGAGGGTCATGTCCTGCTGGTTCTGAAAGCCAGTGCATAAGGGATGACTTCGGTTGAAGTGGCAGATTTCCAGTTCCTAATGCCACGCACTCTTGGGTTTAGCACTTATATCTGTGAATCACCTCTCCTTTGATAATGGGTACATCTTGGAAAGACAAAGACAAACGGCTCTAACTTTCCTATCCCAACTCAAGAGGGAAGGACAGTTTATTATGAGAGAGAGTGTTTGCTTAGGGGAGGCAACTTTGGGCCCATAGTCTCTTTGTCCTAGTGATTAGGCTAGAGGGAGTTCTGTGTCTTGGTGTGCTTGTTTCTGTCCACTGAGGTGTCACATTAAACTTAGCAAGGAAAAAACTCTGCTTCGGTGCTGGTACTTATTGACAGTAATTTGAGCGATCCATGACTTTGGTCCCAGATCCATAGTCCACCAGCTCACAGAATGTGTTGCTAGCATTGTGTTGATTCCAGGTGGGTCTGTGTCTTGTAACACCGATATCGGTTCTGAGGGCTTCTGACCAGCTCAGGTGTAGAAGTGTATTCTTCTGGCTGCATGAATAAAATCAAGACCCATCTGTATGCTGCCTATAACAGACTCACTTTAGATGTAAGGATACACACAGACTGAAAGTGAAGGGATGGAAAAAAATATTCCATGCAAATAGATATCAAAAGAAAGCTGGAGCAGCTCTACTGATTTTAGACAAAATAGACTTTAAAACAAAGACTGTAATAAGAGACAAAGATGGGCATTACATAATAATAAAAGAGATCAATACAAGGAGAAATTATAACATTTATAAACATTTATATACCCAACATAGGAATACCTAAATATATAAAGCAAATATTAACAGACCGAAAGGGAGAAATAGATAGCAATACAACAATAGTAGGGGACTTACTACCTCACTTACATTAATAGATAGATCATCCAAATAGAAAATCAGTAAGGAAATGTTGCTCTTAAACACATTAGAGCAGATCAACTTAACATGTGTATGCAGAACATTCCATCTAAACGCAAAAGTATACATGCTCTTCTCCAATGCATACGGAACATTTCCAAGGTAGATCATGTTAGATCACAAGTCTTACTACATTTAAGAGTATTGAAATCATATCAGGCATCTTCTTCAACCACAATGGTATGAAACTAGAAATTACATGAAGAAAACTGGAAAACTCACAAATATGTGGAGATTAAACAGCTTGCTATTGAACAGCCTATGTGTCAAAGAAGAAACCAAAAAAATACCTTGAGACAAATGAAAATGGAAATGTAACATACCAAAATTTATGGGCTGCAGCATAAGCAGTTTTAAGAGGGAAGTTCATAGTGGTAATTACCTACCTCAAGAAGCAAGAAAGTCTCAAATAAACAACCCACCTTTGTACCTGAAAGAACTAGAAAAAGAACAAAGCCCAAAGTTAGTATAAGGAAGGAAATAAAAATTAGAGCAAAAATAAATGAGAGAGACTAAAACAAATCACTAAAATTAAGAGTTCTTTTTTGAAAAGACAAAACTGACAAACCTTTAGCTAGATTCACCAAGAGAAAAAGAGAGGACTCAATAAAACCAGAAATTAAAGAGAAAATGTTACAGCTGATACCATGGAAATACAAAGGATTCTATGATGAACAATTATATGCCAATAAATTGGACAACCTAGAAGAAATGGATAAATTTGTAGAAATACAAAAAGTTCTATGGTGAACAATTATATTTCAACAAATTGGACAACCTAGAAGAAATGGATAAATTTGTAGAAATATACAACCTTTCAAGACTGAATCATATGAAATAGAACATCTGAACAGATTCATTACTAGTGAGGAGATTGAATGAGTGATGAAAAACCACCCAACAAAAGTTGAGGACAAGATGGCTTCACCTAGTGAATTCTACCAAACATTCAAAGAAGAATTAATGCCAATCCTTCTCAAACTCTTTCAAAAAGTAGAAGAGGAAGGAACACTTGCAGACTCATTTTACGAGTCCAGCATTACCCTAATAGATACCAAAACCAGAAAAGATGCCATAGGAAAGAAAACTACAGGCTAATATTCCTGATGAAGGTAGGTGCAAGACTTCTCCACAGAATGTTAACAAACCAGATTCAACAACCATATAGGATCATAAATCCCTCTATGATCAAGAGGGATTTATTCCAGGGATGTAAAGTGGGTTCAAATCCACAAACCAGTTGGTGTGATACACATCACCAAAATGGACAAAATTATATGATCATCTCAATAGATGCAGAAAAAGCATTAGACAAAATTTAGCATCCATTTATGATAAAAACTCTCAACAAAGTGGGTGTTGAAGGAGCATACCTCAGCATTATAAAGACCATATGACAATCCCACAGCTAATGTCATACTCAGCAGTGAAAAGCTGAAGATTTTTTCTCTAAGATCAAGAACAAGACAATGATGCCCACTCTCACCACTCTTTTTGAACACAGTATTGGATGTCTAAGTCGGAGCAGTTAGTCAAGAAAAAGAAATCAAAGGCATACATATTGGAAAGGGAAAAAAGAAACTATTTACAGATGTCATGATCTTATATATAGAAAATCCTAAAGACTCAATCAAAAAACTGTTAGAACCATTTATGGATGAATGGGTAAAGAAGTGATACACACACACAGTGTGGAGTATTATTTGGCCTTAAAAAGGAATGAAATCCTGCAATTAGCAGCAACACAAGTGGATCTCAGTGGTATTATTTATGCTAAGTGAAATAAATCGGAGAGAGAAAAGGAAATACTGTATCTTCTCTCTTAAATGTGGAATCTAAAAAAATACTCAAAAACACCTTGTAGATACAGAGAACAGATGGGTGGTAGTGGGTGGGAGCAATGGTTGAACTATTTTGTTTTTTGTTTTAGTTTAAATGACAAGTTTTAAAAAGTATATGCACAAAGGGCTAATAAATGCAGTCATTTCAAAGAGAGGCATAGAATATCAGACCAGTCAGCACCTAAAGAATAATGTTTTTATTTTTCAGTCTCTGAAATGTTTTCCCTCACCTGATACAAAGTTCAGGAGACAAATGTGTTGTTTATTTCAATTAAGAGCATATAGATATGCTGAATGAGTGAGTCTCCATATTCAATATATTTGTTTGTTAAGTGGGGGAAATAAATTGAAGTTTGAGGCCTGGTTTCTGCCCTTACAGGAATTAATAGCTTTGTCCACACTGTGCCTTCAAATTGATTGGTTTTCAGCTATGCGTTCAGCGTCATGTGGGTTAAGTGTTTGAATAATTCACTTAATTTTGTAATAGTTAATGACTGAGTAGTATCATCTGGACATAAGTGATTAAAAGCACTTTGTCATAACCTCCTGCACAGTAAAAAATACATTTAGCATCATGGCCACATGCGGGAGGTTAGCAAGGTGGGACTTGTGTGCTTGCTGCAGCCTCTGCTCCGCAGCCATTGAGACCGTTCTGGTGACTCCTGGACGTTCTGCCAGTCCCATGTCCATTTTTCTTGACTGTGTATGTAGCTTTGTGTCTCTCCTGTTTGTGCATATGTTTAATGGGGTTTTCCTTCTGAATATGGAATTGTAAAGCCATCAAGTATGTAGGAAATTGGCAGCCCCTACAAACTTGGATGGATGGTGGTGGTGCTATGCCATTGGTGAGTAATCTGAATGGGTGTCTCTCTGTTTCTCAGGTGTCCATCGAATGCCCGTGGTCCATCTACTCCACTGTCATCGCACTGACATTCAGCGTGCCCTTCAGGACCACACATGCTGTGCTGTCAGCCGGGACACGGTAAGGGAGTCCCTGCTTCTGTCCCAGGCTCTTTGACACAGAGACCCTTGCTGTTGAGAGCTTGGCCTTGGTGACCTTGAGCATGTTTTCTTACATGACCGTGATGCTGTTGTCCACTACAGTACCCAGTCTATACTGAGATCTTCCTAACTGTCTCAGTAGTGGACTGCACAGCTGGTTTGTGGGAGAGGGGATCCAACCAAGTGCCCATGATATTATCAGATCCTTTTTATCCATCCTTGCCTTGTTCTTCAAGCCCATGACCCATTGACAAACATGGGCCAGTTGTCCTCTGGAAGGTCCGCATTCTGCATTTGCCTGGTCACATCCTCATGGGTTTGTTAAACTAGTTCCCCCAGAACTTCTAGCTAATTCTAGAGCAGGCCTTTTCAGCCTCAACACTGCTGATGCTGTGGGTTGATAACCCTTGCTCTGGGCACTGTCCTGCGCACTGTAGGGTGTTAGCAGCTCACCACTTTATGCCAACGTTACTCCCCATCCTGCCCACCCCCAGTGTGACAACCAAAAAATGTCTCCAGACATTGCCCGATGTCCCCTGGCTGGAGTGTGTGTGGAGAAATTGCTACCAGTTGAGAACCACTGTGCTTGAGGCTTGATCAGATTCAGAGTGAGCCCTTGGAAAGGCGGGAATCTTTGAGATGTGTCCTGTGCTTCATATGTCACTGCATCAGGAGACAGTTTCCGTTGTCCCCAGTCAGTGATGATGCTCACATGACCACTGGGCTTAGGTGAGCCTGGCCTCCATTGTAATATCCCCTTCTGCTTCAGCCATTGCTTATTTGGGTAATTTGGAAACAAAAATATCAGAATCATATTTATTTATTTATTTATTTATTTGAGAGCTTTTAAGATTTATTTTTAAGCAAAATAGTGAAATACTTAGAGCTCACCTGTGAGGTAGTGAGGTGTTTTTTTTTTTAATTAAATTTATTGGGGTGACATTGGTCAACATGAACATATAGGTTTCAGAACCATATTTAGAGTGGAACATTATTCTAATAGCTATTTTTTCCTTTAAATGACGGTGAGGGAACTGTAGATAATAATGGTTAAAAACATCAATAGTTTTGGCACTTCTGCAAACATGGCGCTTCGAGCATATGGGCCTCGGCCTGTAGCCTTTAGTGCCTGCCACACCGTGCACACCACAGCCCTGGGGCCTGAGGGCAGGTGCTGTCCTAAGGCTGCGCACTGGCCCCAATGTGCTCTTGGTGTGTAAATTCACAGAGAAACATGATGGATGACAGCAGAAAATGGAATTGGAACAGTGGGAATCATCCATTTTGCATAGGAAGCTTTGGGAAATGTTTACCATAGTCTGCCTGAAGTCGGGACAAAATTGAACAAGCTAGATGAGTTTGGTGCTTTGGAAAGTGTGAAAGCTGCTAGTGAACTCTATTCTCCTCTATCAGAAGTAACTGAGATTAATGAAGCGCTTGCAGAAAATCCAGGACTTGTCAACAAATCCTATCTAATAAAAGAGTAGTATGCAAATTAACCGTCACTTTGCGATAAATATGGCGGTGCCCACAGCCAGTAAGGAGGGAATATGCAAATTGATGTGACAAAGATGGTGGCATTGGCCAGAGCCACAGAGCCGGCTGGAGCGGGCGGGAGGCTTGGCTTCCTTGGTCACCCCAGCTGGCTACATGGCCGCCGCCCAGACAAAGCCATAGTGGCAGGGCTGAGGCAGAGGCAGTTAGGGGAGATCAGGCCAGGAGGGGAGGGCAGTTGGGGGTGATCAGGCTGGCGGTGGGGGAAGTTGGGAGCAAGCAGGCCGGCGGGGGGCAGGGGGTTGGGTGTGAGCAAGCCAGCAAGGGTGGGGGGGCAGTTGTGGGCAATCAAGCCAGCAGGGGGGGCAGTAGGGGGCGAGCAGGCCAGCAGGGGGGGCATTTGGAGGCAGGCAGGGGGGCCAGTTGGGGGCAAGCAGGCTGGCAGTGGGGTGCAGTTGGGGGTGATCAGGCTGGCGGGGGGTAGTTGGGGGTGATCAGGCTGGTGGGGGGCGGGCAGTTGGGGGCAATAAGGCCAGCAAGAGTGGGGACAGTTGGGGGTGAGAAGGCTGGTGGAGGAGGGCAGTTGGGGGCGAGCAGGCTGGCAGGCAGAGTGGTTAGGAGCCAGCGGTCCCGGATTGTGAGAGACCGGCAGTCGGACATTCCCCAAGGGGTCCCAGATTGGAAAGGGTGCAGGCCAGGCTGAGGGACACCCCTCCCCCCCCCCCCCCGCACGAATTTCATGCACCGGGCCACTAGTCTTATCATGAAAATGGTTGGGTGATCAAGATGACACTGAGTAACCCTTCTGAACTAGAGAACTAATGAGTGAAGAAGCATATGAGAAATATATAAATCTGTTGATGAAAAAAAAACACCTAAATAAAGTAGCATGTAACAACTTTATCTAACATAGTTGTCTTAAATTAGTGGTAGAAGATAGCAACTTTTAGTAATACCATGAAAAAAGAAACTACAGCAATGCTATTGGAAGAAAATACCCCTAACTATTTAATGATTGCAGATAAAGACATTATGCATCTTTTCCCAGCACCCTATGATTTTTAGGCCAGGCTACAGTTATAACATTCATAATTCCTGAAATTATCTGTGTTAAAACCTAGTTATAAAAATTTTGTATTTTGAGGATAGCATTGTTATCATAAGCCTTTATATAATATTGTAACTTACTTACATTAGTCTCTAGATTTGGGTCAAAATACTTAATGATTGGAAATAACTTGCAGTGGAGAAAAGTTTTTGTTAGTTGTTACAGTGTCAGATGACGCACAATACTATCTTAATTTTACAGTATACAGAGGTTGCTGGTGCTGTTTTATACAGTGAAGTAGCAGCCTTTCAGGAAACAAAGTTCAATAATAAAACATTCAACTTCTTCATTTAAAAAAGCAAAACAATTTTTAACAGAACCTGAGTTGCTTTAAGAACTGTCTTTTCAAAACTCCTCTTTACCTATAACAGAAGCTAAAGTGAACCCTGTACTTAGTTTCTCAGTGAGTAATCATTACTTGTGATCACTGCTTTCCTGTGTAACTCATTTAGATCCATTGCATGTTTAGGGAACTCAGTTATAATCATGTAGTAATACTGTATCCAAATCAGAATGATCTTTAATCCATTTTTTCTTAGAAATTGTTCACTTAGAAAGATTATTTTCTGACCCTTTTACATGTGAAATCAAAAGTTGGAATGTAAGTAAAAACTAGTTCTTATTTATTTCCCTGTGTCACTTTTTTGATTTCCCAGAGAGGGTCTTCTTAACAAAGCCAAAGTATATTCCATAAAGTTCTTAAATGTCAAAGCCATATTTTTTGTTTTTCTGCTTTAGGAAATACATTCAAGTTTGTGTCCAGAATCTGTCGGAACTTGACTTTCGCCTGTCAGATAGTGATCTTGTAGACACTGGGGATAGTACTGACCTGCAGCTACTGCCATTGAACACGAAATCCCAGCAGGTAACCGTCTTCCAGAATTGAGCATGAACTCGAAAGAACACAGGAGAACAAAGGTGTATTGACCGAGCCACCCACACGCGTTGGTGGACATGGCAGATGAAGCCTCTTCACACAGATAATGGCGTGCTGGTGGTCAGTAAGCAGCACGTGCACCTGAGACTGCTGGGAACCACCGCTTTGTGCCACAGCGTGCATGTCCACCCCCCACTCTGTGGGCTGAGTGGCACATGAAGGGATTAGATTCTTATTAGAAGAATTAAATCTTACACTTGTCCTACGCTATGTACAGATTTATGTATCTACAAGCTTATTCTTAGTCTCATGTGGACAGGGAATGGTGGCTGTTCCATTCTGCCTGTCATTCAGTGCCTGCCTGCACCCCGGGAAGAAATCAGAGGTGTTGGTGTAAAGGGGTCATATCCTTGTTCACACTGCCTGGCTGAATCCTGACCTTGCTTTTCATGTTCATTTTGTCACATGCATTTTAGACAGTAAGTTGAGTGTTTAAAAGAGCAAAGGTTCTTAATGATTGCCTAATTTTTAGCATTTTCAAAGGATTTTCCTGACACTACCCAATTCTATGGCTGTGCTATAGGTATGGACTTTTTGTGTGAGGTGGTGCTAGTAACTAGTTCCTCATTTAACTTAATGTTAAATACAGAGTAATTGGCATGGATATAGATTTCCTTTTTAATTGGTTGATGCATTTCCCACTTTGGAAATGCATGGGATACTATATACTAATAAACATTCCTTAAATTTTAATCTCCTATGCTGAGAAACTTATGATATCTTAAAAAATTAAAATCTTGCCCTAACCGGTTTGGCTCAGTGGATAGAGCGTTGGCCTGTGGACTCAAGGGTCCCAGGTTTGATTCCAGTCAAGGGCATGTACCGTGGTTGTGGGCACATCCCCAGTAGGGGGTGTGCAGGAGGCAGCTGATTGATGTTTCTCTCTCATCAATGTTTCTAACTCTCTCTCCCTCTCCCTTCCTCTCTGTAAAAAATCAATAAAATATATTTTTAAAAAATTAAAATCTTTTTACCAACCTTGTGCATCCTGCTCTGAGGGCAAGGGCAGGCAGGAGGAGCAGGAGCAGTGGTGGGGGTACAGGACTGAGCACAACACGCTCTGGATGTCAGTAGCAGAGCTCTGTGGGGTCTCTGCTTCGGCTCACCCGCATTCCCATTGCAGGAAGTGTGTCTTTGACAGATTGTGGCTTTCTCTGTGTGTGTATGTGTGTGTGCATTGTTGGTGGAGTGTGGCTTTCTCTGTGCAATGACACCAACTCTCTTGCAGCACATCTGCAGCCAGCAGTCGGTGTTCTTTGTCTGGGAACTGACGTGGACACGAGAGCCTCCCCCTTCACTGTGCGGCCGGTTCTCCATGGAATTCCGCCCAGCTTCTGAAGAACGGCTGTCTATCTCCTTAAAGCCCTATACTTATGAATTTCAAGTGGAAAACTTTTTTGTATGTATTATATTATTTTTTTGGTGAGATGTGGGGTGGGAAAATGAAAAGTCATGTATTCTTTATAATCTAGAAAAATTAGACAAAATCTTTCAATATAATGAAGCAACAGATGAAAGAAAATAGTTAACGACTGGGGTAGTTAAATCACTGACTGACTGTATTTGATCCCAGGTCTTTTTCAGGTGACATGATACATGTGCACTATTGCAGGCGGCTCTAAAATGAATGTTCATAAGCATAAAGACCAAAGACTTATTGCTACTCCCTTCTCCTCCTTAGTTGACTTTAGTAGAGTCCTTTCATCTTGATCATTAGCCACTACACAGGGCGGTTGTGTTATAAAAAGACATGTCTCTAGTTTTCTAAAAGAAAAAGTGAAAATATCACAGAAGTTTACTTAATGTTAGGAAGTTTTTTTATAGCCTGCGCATGGAGCTTAAAGTAGCCTTGAGCTAGGTGAGTAGATAGTTGGTTTTTGTTTCTTTAGTGAAATTATTGGATTTTGTGTTAGCCAAATGAAAATGAAAATACAGTTGACCCTGAACAACTCAGGGGATTAGGGATACCCACCCCCACTCAGTCAAAAATACACATATAACTTTTTTTTCTTTATTGATTAAGGTATTACATATGTGTCCTTATCCCGCCATTCCCCTCCCAGCCCCCCCACACACATATAACTTTTGATTCCCCCCAAATTTATCTACCATTAGCCTACTGTTGGCCAGAAGCCTTACTGATAACAATAAACAGACGATTGACACATATTTGTATGTTATGTGTTATATATTGTATTCTTACAAAAAAGTAAGCTAGAGGAAAGAAGTGCTATTAAAAAAACCATAAGGAAGAGAAAATACATTTACAGTATTTATTTGAAAAATCTGTGTATAAGCAATCTTACGCAGCTCAAACCTATATTTTTCAAGGCTCAACAATTTTGTGGTATTTCATTTTCTTCTCTTTATTACTGAAATTGCCAACACTTTGAGAAGTGTTTGTGCTGACAGCTCTTGATTAGCATTCTTTTCAATATCTCCTTTCAACCAAAAGACTATTTGTTTTGACCCTCTGTCTTATTTAGCTTTCCATATTAGTTATAGTATAAAACATGATCACTATCATAGTTATCTTTTTGTAGTACAAACAGGCACCTTTTTGATGTATTAATAGCAGCTGAACATTAAGTCATTCACATGGTAGAGGGTCTGCAGAAATTTCATCTGGTTTGCTTATACAGATGATTATTAACTGGTTAGCAGTTTTCACTAGTACCTTAATCTTTTTTGCTTCCTCTTCAAATGAAGAATATAGAAAATTTTTCCTTTAGAACTGTACAAGCTGAGGAAAAGGCCAGAGAAACAATCTGGTAAATCGTTCTTTACACAACTGAGGACCAGATATATGGATACCACTCTTTTTAAAAGGCTTTATTGAGATATGATTGATATGCCATGAAGTTCACTCATTTAAAGTTCACTCATTACCGTTTGATGATCGTAGTATGTTGACAGTGGGCAGCCATTACCATAGTCTCATTGTGGAATGCTTTCATCATTCAAAAAGAAACTATGTGCCTCATTAACAGTCACTCCCCGTTCCATCCTCTTCTCAACTCCTGGCAGTCACGGCCTAGAGGCCAAGCTGTCTATGAGTTTGTCTATTCTGAATAGTTCATGTAAATGAGATCATATTGTGCGTGATCTTTTTGTGCCTGGCTTTCTTCACTTGGAATAGTGTTCCCAAGGTTTATTCATTTTGTAGCAGGATCAGAACTCCATTCCTTTTTATGGCTCAATAATATTCCGGTGTGGATAGACCACATTTTGTTTTTCAGTTATCAAAGAGACATCACTTTACATTCCCACTGGCAGCATACGAGGGTTGCAATCTCCACCTCCTCGCCAACACTTGTTTTTGTTGTCATTTTTATTAGAACCATCCCAGTGGGTGTGAAGTGGTATCTTGTGGTTTTGATTTGCATTTCCCTGATGGCTAGTGATGTTGAGCATCTTTCATGTGCTTATTGGCCATTTATATATCTTTTTTGGAGAAATGTCTACTCAAGTCCTTTTCCCACTTTTTATAAGGTTGTCTTTTATTACTGAGTTATAAGTGTTCTTTATATAGTTTAGATATCAGTCCCTTATCAGATATGATTTGCAAATATTTTCTCTCATTTTGTGGGTTGTATTTTCACTTTCTTGATGGTGTCCTTTGAAACACAAATCTTTACTTTTTATGAAGTCCAACTTACTAATCTCTTATTTTTTGTACTTTTGGTCTAGAATCTCAGAAATCATTGCTTATCTCAAGGTAAAAAAGATTTCCTTCATGTTTTATTCGAAGAGTTTTATAGTTTTAGCTCTTACATGTAGTCTGTGATCTATTTTGAGTGAGCCTTTGTGTATGGTGATAGGCAGGGGTCCAAATTCATTCTTTCCATGTGGTTATTCAGGCGTCCCTATACCATTTGTTGGAAACACTGTTCTTTCCCCATTGGATGGTCTTGACACCCTTGTTGAAAATCAGTTGGCCATAAATGTTAGAGTTTATTTCTGCCAAGGTTTATTTCTAAATAAATAGTTCTAAATATTTCTCACACTGTCCCTAAAGCCTTAGCAGTTGCTGTCAGGTTTGGGAGGCACTTCACTGTTAAATTATGGTCCTGTGCTTCCCCTCGGCTGCTGTCCTGCATTTCACATGCAGCCAAAAAGTGATGCTCAGGGACACACACTTGGGAGCACACGCACCTTCATCGGTCTGTAGCTGCGCTTCCTTCCAAGCTCTGAACACAAGTCATCTCGGCTGCACTCACAGTCTAGACCAGGGGTGGGAAAACTTTTTGACTCGAGGGCCACAATGGGTTCTTAAACTGGACCGGAGGGCCGGAACAAAAGCATGGATGGAGTGTTTGTGTGAACTAATATAAAGTAAAGGAGTGGAGGGGAGAGCAAGAGAACTGGATAGAACAGCCGGATCCGGCCCGCGGGCCGTAGTTTGCCCACGGCTGGTCTAGACTGTGAGCTTCCTGGGAGCAGATTTCTCAGGCAGCTCTGCCATGGTGCCATCCTTCCCTCTGCAGCGTTCCTCCATCTCCTGCCACTGCTGCTTCCCCCAGTCCACAGACGTGTGTCTCCTTGCCCGTCCAAGGGCTTGTGTCCATTTGTACCTGCAAGTGCAGGCATCTTTTATGTCTAGTTGAAGAGTTGCATAAACTTCCAGTGCAGTCCTCTTCCGATGGGTACAAGTCTGTCCTGTCCCCAAATAGCCATGATTGGGTGTTTGACAGGGAAACAAACAGCTGATCGAGGCCCATCAGGGTTACTGCTCAGCCTTGTTAGCTCCCAGAAAAACGTGAAATCTTCTTTGAACATTTTATAACAACAACAGAACACTTTAAATCGAGTTATACTCTAATTAATTACTTTATATATCTGTTCTGATTTCAGTAAATTAACACTTAGTAAGTGGAGCACAGGTAGCTGGATGGTGGGCTATGGTTCAGCAACAGACCACACGGGGAATTGAAATAGAGAAATTTGTTACTTACAGGTCCTGGAGGAGGTACCCTACACGCCTGGAGGGGCCACACCGGGAGGTCAGGGCAGAGTGCACACAGGGAGCAGGACCTGGGGCTCATTCATGCCTTTATTAGGGTCTGTGGGTGGAGTGCTTTGAGGTTCTTGGACTAAGACTGGATTCGTCAATTCCAACCGGGGTTTGGGTAAGCCCACTAAGGGGCTCCTAGGGGAAGGCGCTGGGAGGCAGGGAGACTGTTGATCTCAGGTACTGGAGAAACTGTATCAGGATATACATTTGCTTGTGACTCTCAGGGCTGTTATCTAGGGCAGCAGTCACCAACCGGTGGTCTGCGGACCGCTGGTGGTTTGTGAGGTCCGAAAGGTTGGTGACCGCTGATCTAGGGTGTGGCTTGCATGAGAAGCCAGTGTTAGTTTAGGGCCCCGCTGGGCCAACACGGAGTAGCTGAGCTACATTCAATGGTGTCCTGAAAGAAAGGAGCTCACCTTCCTCAGTGCAGCCTGCAGCGTGCAGTAGGTGGGCGTTATCCCTTGGCAGGCTTTGGGTCTTTGTCCTGGGTGGCAAGCAAATGTTGGGTGAGTGTGAATAGGTATGAATATCAGATAAACATGTCACAGAGAAGGAACATTACGGAGAAAGCTGGTTATGGACTTGATATTGGGTAATCCTAAGGAATTCATGTTAAATTTGCTAGTTGTTATAATGGCATTATGTAAGTGTGGCAAGCATCAACCCCACCAAGTAACACAGTGCAAGACGGGCACGGAATGGCGTGGTGACAGGACATAAGCTGATTTTCCAGGGGGAAAAAGGCTAAAACTACAAAGAAGATTGTGCTGAGGCTTGAATGTGCTGTGCCCAACTGCAGATCTAAGAGAATGCTGGCTGTTAAGAGGTGCGAGCATTTTGAACTGGGAAGAGATAAGAGAAAGGGTCAAGTGATCCAGTTCTAAGCTTCATATTTTTTTTATTATATGACAATAAAATCTTGATATGTTCACTTAAAACAAAACAAAACACCAGTGTAGGTAAATAGATGAGGAAGCAAATGAACGCCATGTTGATAATCTGGAATGTGGGTGATGGGCACACAGAGTCACTGCACTGTGCTATTGTGCGTGCTCGAGCGCAGTCAGCATGCGGTGAAGCAAGGCCTCCCAAGAGCATCGAGTCGTTCAGGGCAAGCGCAGCTGCTCTGCTGGCAGATGGCACAGCGCTGGGCAGGCGTCTCCTCCGAGTCTGGGGGCAGCACCTTGTCTGCCTCACAGTGTTTCTTCAGATTTGTCTTCAGTGTTACACATCTCCTCTGTCCTTTTCTCCCCCTCTCGCCCAGACCTTATATACCGTGAAAGCTGAGATTCTGCCCCCCGCGGGGACGGAGCTCTGTAGGACAGGCTCGCTCTGCGCCCTGGAGGTGTCCATCACGCGCCTCTCGGACCTCCTGGAAGTGGACAGGGATGAAGCACTGACAGAATCCGACGAGTACTTTTCGACCAAGCTGATGTACGAAGGTAGGTTTAGAGGCTTCTTCCTTCCTAACTGTTGTGCTGATCCAGTGTGCCAAGTGATTGTGCCCTCTCTCGCACAGAGTGCAGTGTTCCTTGTCCAAAGAGAACGTTCTGGAATTGAATGTTTTTATATAGTGGTCCTAAGCTCGCAGGAAGTTGAACTTGGTTATTATGGAGTCTTCTCTAACAGGTGTTATCAAGCAGTTGTTGGGCTCAGAGCTGAGCACATGGTAGCACTTGGAGCTGACCTTTCCTTTCTGCTGTGATTCAGGGTCTTCACAAAGTCTGAACTCCATTGCTCAGCAGTTCAGGTGTCCTGTAGTCATGGCTCCTGCCCTTTTCCCTCCAGCTCCTTTCATCACATTTTCATACTTCCCCATCCCCACTGAGACCCTCACAGTGACCCCCTGCGCCCAGGCCGCTGCTTCATCGCTGATTGCTTGGACACCCCTTCCCAGCCCTCCTCCTCAGGTCTCAGGAGCAGGTCTCAGTTCTTGGTGTCAGGACCCTTTATTCTCTGAAAAATTATTGAGGAACCAAATATTTACTTATTTACTTAAAATAATAGAAATGTTTTCCAAAACAACAACCAAAAAAACGTGCAAGAAAAACAACATTGTTTTTGCATTTTTTCAAATCTCTAATTTCCAGCTTCTGGAGGTAACTTGAGTTTTCCTGTCTGCTGCATTCGGTCTGCAGTAATCATAACGGTCCAAGTACACGAAGAAACTCCAATCTCACACACCTATGTAGTTAGAATCGGGAGGAATATTTTAACAGCTTTTAGATAACTAGATATTCTTTGATACTACACCAAAACTTGACAAGTGGCTGTTTTTACAGGCTAGGTACTATGTGAAGTCTGAGATCACACGAATGACCCTTTTGTACTGGATTTCATGAAATCCTTTTATCTGTTTTGCATTTTGAAAGGCGTCACTTTGTAGCACCGCATGCATTGGTCATTTGGGCACCGTGGTTCCTGGGTTACACAGATCTTCCCAATGTTGGCACCTTTCATTACACCCTCACAGATTCACATTGTTTCAAGCTCACCCTGAACTCTCAGGATGGTCTGATTATAGGGACATTGTCAAGCTCACCATGGCAAGTGCAAGTTTTCCAAAATTCTAATTTTTGATGAGACTTGTATCATTGGCCACTTCTTTAAAGTGACAGGCTCATGTCACTCAATTGAAAGAAAATGTCTGCAAAACCCCAAAACTGAGTAGCCACAGCTGGCAAAGTCGAGGCGAGCTCGGCAGTCTGGCGCCCTGCGCTGTGCAGATGCCCGGGTCCTACATCACAGGAGACAGCGAGGCTGGGGAGGCAGGCGATGGACACACAGGCCTCTCTGCTGTTTGCAGCGTCTTGTGAGTCTATAACAGCCGTGGGCAAACTACGGCCCGCGGGCCGGATCCGGCCCATTCAGTGTTCTATCCAGCCCGCGGAGCCGAAAGAGCGGAGGGTTCTCTTGCTCTCCCCTCCGCTCCTTTACTTTGAATTTATATTAGTTCACACAAACACTCCATCCATGCTTTTGTTCCGGCCCTCCAGTCCAGTTTAAGAACCCATTGTGGCCCTCGAGTCAAAAAGTTTGTCCACCCCTGGACTCTATAATCATTTCACAAAGTTAGGACAGGAATGTGAAAATGGCTTTGACCTGCCCTGAGGACCACACTCTGGGAACTGCTGCTCCATTGTGTCTCTCCAGATGCTGTATGTCCTTTGCACAGCTCTGCATGTCCTTGGCACCACTCATCTTCAGAGGCTTCCCCATCTGCAGGAATCCCTCCTCTGCGACCCCTTCTTTGCTGCTCATAGAACTTGCAGTCACATGCTCCTGGGCTCCTGCTTTATTCCCTGTGACCCAGATGCTCTGACCTCTTTGCAGGGCCATCTGCTTCCTGAGTCCCCATGATGCTGTCCTACATATTTTGGAGCAGGGGTCCTCAAACTTTTTAAACAAGGGGCCAGTTCACTGTTCCTCAGACCGTTGGAGGGCCGGACTATAGTTTTTTTAAAAAAACTATGAACAAATTCCTATGCGCCCTGAGGGCCCGGGACGAGTCAGCTGCTAAGCAGGACAGGCAGCGGCACCCGGCGGGCCGGATAAATGTTTTCGGCGGTCCGCATGTGGCCCATGGGCCGTAGTTTGAGGACCCCTGCTTTGGAGTGACAGCTCAGTTAGGTGTTTGACTTGCACTGGATTATTAGTGTTAATAATAACACCTACCATGTATTAGACTCTGAGCGGCAGCTGGGATTAAGCCTCTCTGCTCTGATGCCACCCATTAGAAGATGCCACCTTGGTCCCGTCCCCATTCTTCATTTAGCAGCCAGGCAGCCATGCTCCTGAAGTATCACACAGGTTGTGCAGTGATTTCAATCAGAATTGAATCCTTGTTCGTTTATTGATGAGAAGAGTGATTTCCCTGGGCATCACCATGTGTCCTGGTTACTCCACCGTGTGTGTCTTAGTGGAACGTGCAGTCACAAGACATGGAGACAGAGACATGTGTCCCAGTTTGGGATTTTATTCTGAGTGGGAGACTGTTGATGCTTTTGTTTTGTATGAATATGCATGCCCTTTTCCGGGGTAAGACAGTGTTTCCCTCTCTGTTTCAGTGGTCGACAACAGTAGCAACTGGGCAGTGTGTGGGAAAAGTTCTGGAGTCATCTCCATGCCTGTGGTCGCTCAGGCTACGCACAGAGTCCACATGGAGGTGATGCCCCTGTTTGCGGGTTACCTGCCCCTTCCCGACGTCAGGCTCTTTAAGTACCTCCCACATCACTCTGCGCACTCCTCACAACTGGATGCTGGTAAGGACTCAGTGGTGCGGGGAGCAGGCCTGCTGGTCACAGCATGTTCTCTGGGCCAGTGGAACCTAAAACCCAAACCTGCTCAGGGTGACAAGCCTTAGGCAGCTGCTCTGGAGCTTGATCCTTTGAGGACTTGTGTGCTAGGTTTCTGTACGGGGTTGCCTGAGTTAACATGCTGTGCACTGAAGGTTGTCTTGGGAGGCTTGCTACTCCCCATGGTGGGTAAAGGGTCTGCAGCTATGTGGCCTGCATCTCACTTCCTGTGTGTTTTGCAGACAGCTGGATAGAAAACGACAGCCTGTCGGTGGACAAGCACGTGGATGACCAGCTGGACAGCAGCAGCATCAAGAGCAGGGGCAGCGTGCACTCGGCCGCCAGCAGTGAGCATAAAGGCTTGCCTATGCCCCGGCTGCAGGCGCTGCCGCCCGGTCAGGTCTTCAACTCCAGCACGGGCATGCAGATCCTGGTCATCCCCAGCAAAGATGACCATGTTCTGGAAGTCAGTGTCACATGACCACTCCTCCAGTTAACACGCCCAGACCCAGCGTGAATGCACTCCAAGGGATCCTGTTCCATTGTTCTCCATTGTCATTCTAGCTCTAACCAGATCTGGGGACTCTGCCTGGCCATGGAAGCATCATAGCGTCTCGGTGTGCAGCCGGTCAGCGGAGTCCAACATTAAGTTTGTGTTGTCAGTGGTGTAAGGTTACTTGTTACTTTCTCATCTCCCGGTCCCTGTGCTGGTGTCCCCCAGTGCTGGCCCAGAGCCCACTTCCTTATCCCTCACTCCCTGCTCATGAATGCTCTGCATAGGGGTCTTTCACCCAGACAACCTTCTGGTTCCTTTTTTTCTTCTTCTTCTGGTTCTTTATGGAGGTCTGTGTGTCCTCCAGGGAGGCACACAACAGGCCTTGCAGTCTTATCAGTAACACGTGTGTGCCTTCTGGTCACACGGCCGCCCAATTTCTGGACCAGGTGGATTTGTCAGTCTCCTAAGGAGTAACAGTCCTTTACCTCAGCTCATCTAGTTGTGCTTTTCTAGAAAAATACCCTTTTAGGGCAGGTGGGTGGGCTAATGGGTGGGGTGGGGAGGGAACAACCCCTTCTGTGCCTTGGGATGTCAAACTGGGCGGACCTGGAGCACCCATTACTGGAGCCATTTTAAAGGTACTTTAAGATAGAGCAGGGCCTAAGGAACAGTTCAGTGTTGAAGCAGTTTAGGAATAAATGTTTCTGGGACTCTTTTTCCCTCATAATGTTGATTGAATATATATGCACTTGAAATTAAAAATATATTTATTTTAATTGTCATATATGTGAGGGTTAATATGTTGTGTTTTCTCTCACTTTTAAACTTAAAGTCTTTACATCTAATTGTAACTGTAAAATCAATATTTTTCTTTTGCACCTTAAATCTTAGAAATTTAGAGGTTCCATTAAGTGAAGATTAGAGGGGTCCTCTCAGTGCATTTCTAGTCTGGTTGTAGGAGGGACGAAAGTCTTGGCATATTCTCTGCTGGTCCACTAAACTGCAGTTATATCATACCAATGGATTAATTTGCTTTCGGTTGTAAATTTAATTGTACATATGGTTGATTTATTATTTTTAAAAGTACAAATTAACTGATGTAATGTTTATGTATAAGTTGCACCAAAAATCAAGGACAGAATAAATGCGTGTTTGTTTTTATTGGTGTGAAAGTCACAGCTTGTAAATAAGTGTTGTATGTATTAAACCTTTTCCAGCTCTCCAAAGCAATGTATTTTTGTACATATGGAATAGAGAACTCTTAAGTCACTAGGAAAGTGTGATTGGAATTATAACTTGAACAAATTAATGCAAGTGAGGGTGGGGCTTCATGTGAATAACCTCAAATGTGTAAGCCTTACAGAAATAGGAGCCTCCTGCAGCTGCTACTAGCCGGGCCTTGTCACCTGCTTGAGAGAGGCTGGTGGTACAGGGGTGAAAGGTCAGATCAGTACATGTACAACAGAGCCGTCGTCATTGTTCTTCTGTAGGTTGTTTATAACTCATTCAACAAATAAAGGTGGTGTCATTTCTCCCCCATGTCTTTTTCGTTTATAGAAATTGGAGAAGTGTGTGAAGAAGATAAATATTTGTGTGTTTAATTAAACTTTCCAGAAATTTATCTTCCTTATGAGCCATTTAAAACGAATAAACTTGGTCACCTATTTAGGCAAATTAGAACTTCAGCATCTAATGATGGTTTAGGGTTTCTAAAATACATTTGTTTTATTGTAAAAATTGATGATTGCCCTACAAAGATCTACCAGGCCCTGTGAATGAAGAGATCTTTTGAGATTTGATTTGGCCAGAAAAGCTCTAATCCTTGTGGTCAGCCTTGGAGCCCAGGGGACAAATCCATGTGTAAATCTCCCCTTTCCTTCTGGAAGGGGCAGTGTCATTCAGTGGTAACCTTATTTCTCTTTGTGCCTGGGCTCTAATCCCAGGATGACATTCTGTAATTATAGAGGGGAAAAATGAAGGGGAAATGGGGAAATCCAAATGTTTATGGAGGTTTCTTACTGTCTGAAAATTTAAGGAAACCAAATTTATCTCAGGTTGTTTTTTTTTTTTACCCTAACTAAAAGCTCTTTTGCAATATAAGTTACATGAATGCCTCTGTTTTTTAAATTTTATTTTTGTTTTTTACACAAAAGAAGAATGTCACCTAAAACATTATCTTTTTTTTTTTTTTTTTTTTAACTAAAAGGCTGTACTTGGATTTTTGTGGTGTTTAAAATAAAATAAGGCTTATGGGTTTGAGACAAGCTGGTTTGGTTGATAAAGATGTAGCAGCTGTTAAATAATTATGAAGCCAGATTTAGAATATGCATCTTAAAAAAACAATATGCAGCTACTTTGCAAATATGTGTGGAAATGTAAATATTAGCAAAAGGAACAGAAAGTAAGTTATAATTTTGGTGAATTTCATGGGTTCTCCTGTGATTGGAAAAATTATAACTCTTCTGATTCTAATGTGAAAATAGATGTATTTAATCTGAAAATGACTTCTACCTACAGTTCCATTGTCAGCACAGGCTGTAGTGGGTTGGATTCCTAAATTAGTAAGTCTTAGTTGATGAGAATAGATATCCCATAAAGAGTCAGTAGAGAAAATACACACAGACTTATATTCAAATTTTCTTTAGTGTTTAAAATAAGATTGTTATAAAATGAATTTAAACACTCCAGGTGTGTATATAAAATGAAATGTTAAATATTTTTTATTAAAGAATTAGGCTGGCATAAATGTTTCACTGTTAACTGTGATTTAAAAATAAATCCTACATGATTTTAAAATTTGATTTTTTCATGAAAATGTCCCTTTCTCTAAATTTATTCATTTTATACACCAAGCTATAAAACTAGAAGGCATTGTTAATCAAATTTGCTGGAATTCTGTGACTGGAAAAGGTGACAAGTTGGTGACTTTGACACTGCAGGTATTAATTCCATTTTCAAAGTTTACTATGAAAGTCATTTTTCACATTATTCTGTAATATATTGTTAGACTAAAACCATTGTATTAAGACTGTTTAAAATGTAAGCATTTTAAATTCTGAAAAATACACATTTTAAAAAGAAACTGCTGATTTGCATTTTGTTCTTTTGCTGTGAGATGTGAAAATTGAGTGCGCAGTTACAGTTTTCTTGTTTTTTCTCCCTGAATTTTGTTTCTGACTCTAAGCGTAGATTATTCGTGTTGGGGGAGCATTAAGGATTTTTTTTTTCATAACTTATTACCCTGTAGCTCACACGAACCAAGACAATTGAGTTTCAGAGGTTTCAGTTTTTGTAGACATATTTGCCAACCTGACATTTGACAAGGTTACTGCCTCTGTGATGTTTGGTGGTATCGCTAATACAGTTTTTTCGGAAAAGTGTGGTTTTCAACTTATTCAGAGTCTCGTTCTTTTTGGTTCTCCTTTCATAATCCAAAGCTATTAAGTAAAAGCGAGGTCGGATCTTCTCACTTTCCTTAGTGCATGAAGGTTCCTCTGGCCAGCGGGGACCAGCCCAACCCGAGCCTGCAAAGATCAAATCCTCCCTGAATGCGCCGGCCTGCGCAGGCGCGCGACTCCAGGATGACAGGGGCGGGGCCCGAGGACTGAGGCGCCACCTGTGGGCGGGGTTTAAGGCTGGGACTCCGCTTCGGGCGGCGCTGCACCTCCGGGCCGCCGGGGGCGCTGTGGCGCGGGGCCGCGGTCAGGACGGAACTTGTCGCAAGCCGGCGAGCGGGGCAACGAGAGTGTGGCGGCGCACGTGCGGAGGCCGCGATGAAGTTCGCGTACCGGGTGAGCAGGAACGCTGGTCGGCTGCCGGGGGAAGCCGAAGCGGGGGTGTCGGTGCTAGAGACCTGCGGCGTGGGGGCCAGCGATCCAGGCCGGGGTGGGCTCGGCGTCCGGCAGCACTGTCTCCAGCGTAACCCGAGGGAATCGGGCCGCGAGGGCTCCAAGCGCCGCAGCGTCCTGGACCGGGAAGGAAGGCGGGCCGGGCCGGGCCGTAGGCGGCGATGTGGGGCGGGTAGGCCGGCCCGGAGATGAAATCCCGGTTACCAGAGACCCGTTGACGGGGAAGGGTGCAGGCGCAGACGTCCATGACCTGTTGCCGAGCCCACCCCACGTCACTCTGGTCCTCTTCCTCCGCGGCTCAGGACCATTGACCCAGCGCCGACCCGCTGATCCCATTTTTTTGCGACAAGTAAAGGAGGCAGGGGAAGCTGTTGCTTATATACACTGGTTGATCACATGTTGCTTTCTTCTTTACAGTTAGCTACTAGTAAACTTACCGTTGTGGTTCTGGTAAAGCTCAAGTGCAAAATACTGTGCTACATGTTAGTATGTATCAAGAGTAGCATTTAGTAAGAACCGCCCAGACGTTGAGACCCTTGTGTTACTCAACACTCCTCTGTGACCCAAATCCCGAGGGGCTTCGCTGACCTTCTCCCTCCCATATCCGGACGACATGCAGGGGCCACTTCATTCCTGGCATTACCTCCCTGGTTGGGACACCCACACCTTCTGTGTGGACTATCACAGAAGCCTAAGTGGCTTCCCTGTTTCCCCTCTTGCCTCCATGGTCATTGTCAAAAAGAAGGAATTGGATCACAGCATGCCTCTGCTTAAAACCTTGGTTGACCAGGCCTCCGTGAGCTCCCTGAGGTTCTCGGCCCTGCTGGCCTATAGCTCCCAATGCTGCCAGGTGGCCCCTCCAGGAGTTCCTACCTGAAATGCCTCTGCCTCTCCCACTACTGGGGTTTGCTGTCTGCGCCTCGCTCCATGTGCTCTGATGATGTCTCCTTGGCCCTGCCTGCTGCACATAGGCCGTGAGGGCACTGAGGGCGGAGGCCCTGCGCACAGAGACAACTCTAGGGAACACTCACATGTGATTGAATACATGAATGAATTAACAAATAAGATGTTGGCAGGCTCCTCCTGTGTTCAGGAAGCCTTGAACCCAGAGTGCACTTGGGGTGGGTGCCATTCCATTGTTGCAGCTTTTCTCCTCCTGAAACGTGGGCCCTGTTCTCTCCTTCTGGCAAATACCGCCCGTCTATGGAGGCTGCCCCAGTGCTCATGGTACCCTCAGCCACCGCAGTGGGAGCTCGGGGCCCCTACGGGGTTGGGCTCACTGCTTCCTCTCTCTTGCTCAGAGCTGGCTGCATAGGTGCCCAGTAAGTGTCCCAGGAGATGACTGGAGGGACTGGGGTGACCAGGGACCTTGTGCAGGCTCTGCACCATCTTCTTGATCAGTTTTGTCACTTAACCCTTTTCTGGAGTTGAGATTCTGTGTTTTCTTTGTATGAAGACAACTTTGTTTTCTTTCCAGTTTTCAAATTTGCTGGGGACCGTCTATCGGCGTGGAAACTTAAATTTTACATGTGATGGAAATTCAGTGATCAGTCCTGTGGGAAATAGAGTCACTGTATTTGACCTTAAAAAGTAAGTTCGTAAGCCCCGGACAGTGTTGCTCAGTGGTTGGAGTATTGGCTCATGCACCGAAGGGTCTTGGGTTCGGATCCTGGTCAAGAGCATGTACCTGGGTTGCAGGTTTGATCCCCGACCCCTGTTGGTCGGACCCATGTAGGAGGCTGATCACAACTGATCAGTGTCTCTGTCTCTGTCTCTCTCTTCCCCCTTTCTCCCTTCCAATCTCTAAATACCAATGGAAAACATATCCTCTGGTGAGGATTAAAAAACAAAGTATTAAGTTCATAACACCAAAATCATGTTAACAGCAGCAGTCATTATAGTTCTGCATGTAAAAATCAGCGGTGCTTTCCTTAACTTCCTCATAATAGTACACGTGTTAATTAAGGCAGCCCGAGGCGGAGACCACAGGATTACATAGAGGGGATGGGTCAGCAGGGGAACTGGCCGTAGGAGTCCCAGTTTCTTCATTCTAGTTCCTCAGCTACACCCCATGAATCTAGGTCGTTACCTTCAAGGTACAAATCATGTGCCTCTGGGCTACGTTGTGTGGGAAAAGGTACGAGGGCATGGAAGCCGCGCTGGACTTTTGCCCAGTCAGCGCCGTGCTTCTGTGTTTCTTTCTTAAGGGAAGGACCCTGCACGGCTGGGCTGTCACCCCTTCCCAGACGTGTGCGGCCTGAGCACGATCCTCTTGTTGCAGAGGCTGCCTGGGTTTCTGCCCTGTTCTGAAGGCCTCAGTGTCCCTGTCTGTAGGATAGGACAACAGTACAAGCGTTCTCCTTTGCCGTAGCGCCCAAGAGCAATGCCTGCGCAGGGTGTGCCCAGGGCTGGCTGCTGGCATGGTCACTGCTGTCACTGTTTTGTTTAAATGACATCTGACGGGGGCTCTCTGGAGTAACTATCGAACATTCACTGAAGAAAAATTAGGAAATAAAGAACAAAATTAGAATCTAACTCTGGTTATTTGTTTTTGACATTACTTGTTTTTCCATTTTTGTGCAATTTCTATAAAAACAGTTTTACATGGATGTGCTGTCTTTGGTTAATCTCTCCTGTTAAATCTCTCTTGTTTCCAGTTTTCTGACTTCATACATGTGTACGGTTTGGAGGTGCAGTCCTAGAAGCAAAATTGACATATCCAAAGCCCATATTTTAGGTTTTTAATATGCTGTGCCAAATTTTCTCCAGGGATTTGTCTTCCTTTCCCTTTAGTGAGGAGCAAGGGTTTTCGATGAGCTCTGGCCGCGGGGACAGAAGGGTGTATTGTGGGGGCAGGTGACCTGGTGGTCCTGTCCTCCGGGTCTGACAGCATGAGGCCAACTTCACGGCTCTGATTTTTGTCTCCCAGCAACAAGTCCAACACTCTGCCCCTGACCACTCGGTACAATGTCAAGTGTGTGGGGCTGTCCCCAGATGGCCGACTCGCCATCATCGTTGATGAAGGTAACCACCACTGACCAAGAGATAAGAGACAGTGGTGCAGGGTGGTGACGGGTGGCACAGGTTGGGGGAGGGGGTAGGTGTGGGCATCCGGGTGACACAAAGCCAACTCCAGGTCCTGTTGGGGGTATAGGCCCGCACATTGGGACCTGGGTGTGTGGGGAGTGTGGGAGTGGTGGGCGTAGTCCTTGGCCTCGAAGTGGGGCTGGGCTTCATGTGCTGGAAGCCCACAGAACGCTCTGCAGTTCAGCTGTAGGTCAGGTATCACACGGTGGCCACTCCCTTCCTTCCTGCAGGGGGCAACGCGCTGCTGGTCAGCCTGGTCTGCAAGTCCGTGCTCCACCGCTTCCACTTCAAGGGCTCTGTGCACAGTGTCTCCTTCTCCCCTGATGGCAGGTAAGGGCCTCCCTGCTCAGGACCGGCGCTGTCGAGGGCTGGAGCTGGCTGGTGCAGACCTGGGGGGCTTTTTCCACTCAGGACGTCCCCGTGGGAGCCTGTGCTGGTGTCTTGTGTTGGCAGCCCAGACAATTCTGGAACCGTGTGATCCCGCCGGTCCAGGCTCCTGCGGGGCTGCCCATGTGGCCCCTCTGCTCCGCCTGCTCCGGGCTGGTGGGCACATGGCCTCCAGACCATGGGGCTGTGAAGGAGCCACCAGCTTCGAAGTCGCAGTGAGGAGGCTGTGTGGGGACAGGTTCAGGGCCCAAGGGAAAGGGGGCTTGTTCCCAGGCTGCTCAGACCTGGGCTGACCTGGATGTGCCGTGGAAGGGGCTGCCTTGGGTTCAGCTGTGCGTCTCATGTCCACATGAGAAACCGCCTAACCAGCATCCGAGGTCCTGCCTGTCAGGCAGGGCCAGTGTCTTCCTTTCGGTTCCTCCCAGAGCTTTGGCACCTGGGTTGGTGGGAGGGAGCGCCTGAGGGCAATCTGCTCAGGGCAGCGGCGTGGCAGCTTCCCTGACTGTCCGCCAGTCCTCTTTCAGCCTGGTCCCCACAGGAGAAGGGGGCCTTGGGCCAGTGAGGCAGGCCCCCAGGTTTGCCTCGCTGGAGACTAACCTCAGAGCAGGTGGTCTGTGCTCCCAGGGCCCCGAGCTGGCCTCAGGTCTGGCTGGTGTTGAATGTTGATAACTACCGGGACTACCATTTCTGCCGCAGGAAGTTCGTCATCACGAAAGGCAACATTGCTCAGATGTACCACGCCCCTGGGAGGAAGAGAGAGTTCAACGCCTTTGTCCTGGACAAAACCTACTTTGGGCCCTACGATGAGACCACACACATTGACTGGACAGATGATTCCCGGTGAGGCCTGGGTGGGGTGGCCGGAGAGGCGGGGGGCCGGGGGTGGGGGCGGAAAGGATGCCTGTAACCAGCCTCTTATTAGAGAAAGTGCCAGGTGACTATTGTCATGGCCCGGGATTCATTCTGAAACGGCCTCTCCTGAGCCTGTGTGGGTGCCTGGTTGGAGTTAGATCCACACAGCTTGGCACTGGTCACTGAAACCGGAGAGCAGGATCCACCCTGGCGAGGGAAGCTGTAACCCAGTGCATTGGCCAGGTTCATGCCAGCACAGGTCTCAGGAGCCGTGGTCGGTGGGCGAGTTGGCAAGCCATTCCCCGCCTGGGTGCCCGGGGTGGCTGTGCCCATCCTTTCATGGCCGCCATCCCTAACCATCCCGGAAGGCACCTGAGAGTGGCTGGCTTTTCCTCAGCTGCCCGTCATTCTGCGTTCAGGGAGAGATGAAGTCTGGCGGTGGCTGCTGCTTTGTACGTCGGACCAGTTGGCCTTACAGATCCCTAGCCTCAGTGGAGGGCGGGGGAGTGGGGACACAGCCCCCAGGCAGCATGTCGGTGGGAGACAGTCTCACGTTCCTGGGGGAACAGGTCTGTGGGAGAAGGGTGGGGTGCCCCGAGACCAGGCCTCCTCTTAAGAGGCACCTGGGTCTGGCTCTGTCATTGCCATAAGCAGAGTTTGCCCCAGTTGGGATCTTGGGGGGAGGGGGTGGTTTCAGGGAGGCTTAGGCAGGCTCCCCCAAGCAACACCCAAAGGGCTCTGTGATCGGCTCTTGGGACTTCTCTGGCTGACCCTGTGAGGGCCTACTTTTCGAGGAAGAACAGTGACACATGTCTACCAAGGCTCCAGGAGACACACAGGATGTAGCCAACACCCTGACCTGTCCCTGCTAGTCACCCTGGGGTGTCTCCGCTGTGCTTGGGGCAGTGCTCAGCTGGGAGCCCTGGGGATGAGCTGTTTCCTCTTCCCAGGTGCTTTGCGGTCGGGAGCAAAGACATGTCCACGTGGGTGTTTGGGGCCGAGCGCTGGGACAACCTCATCTACTACGCATTGGGCGGACACAAGGATGCCATCGTGGCCTGCTTCTTTGAATCCAACAGCCTAGACGTATGTCCCTGCACCCAGACCCCCGAGCCCCACAGAGTCTCGGGTCATGTCCCTGTAGATGTAGGTGCCCCCTCCCCTGCGGTCCTCCCGGGTCAGCTGGGGAGTCATGGGTGGCTGTTGGCTGCCTGTTGGGAGTCATCTCTCTGGCGCACGGGGGAGGCTTTGTGGAACAGGTAGACAGGGTTCTTGTCAAGCTGCCTGTGGATGGTGTGGGCCTGGGGTCAGGTGACCAGTGCCCACCTGTGTGCTCCCACTTGCAGCTCTACACGCTCAGCCAGGATGGAGCCCTGTGTGTGTGGCAGTGTGACACCCCTCCTGAGGGCCTGAGGCTGAAAGCCCCCACGGGCTGGAAGGCAGACCTGCTGCAGAGGGAAGAGGAGGAGGAGGAGGAGGAGCGGGAGACCACCATCCGAGGGAAAGCCGCGCCGGCCTCGGAGGAGCAGCAGGGCAAAGTGAAGTACTCTCGGCTGGCCAAGTAGGTCTCCCGTCCACAGAGGGCGGGGCGCCGCGTATCCTCTCGGGCCGGAATGGGACACGCTCCTATGGGCTCTTGCCTCAAAAGGGACCCCGGCAGGGGGGTGTCACGGGGTGAAGACCCAGAGGCACAGAACAGACCGCTCCTCGTAGGCCCATCATGGGGAATCCTGGCTCAGGCACCAGCTGAGAGGCTCCTTGGGTTCCAGGCGCAGGGAGACTCAGGAAGTGGAGAGCTGAGGGCGGGAGGGAATAGGGGACTCGAGGCAGGACAGCGAGGGCTGGCTTCCCGAGCCCCACATGGAGCGGGCGCTCTGGTCCTCCCAACTTTGCTGTCCCCTGTACTTAGGTACTTTTTCAACAAAGAAGGAGATTTTAACAATCTGACAGCTGCAGCGTATCACAAGAAGATCCATCTCTTGGTCACTGGTTTTGCTTCTGGAATCTTCCATCTTCATGAGCTCCCGGAGTTCAACCTCATCCACTCCCTGAGGTGGGTGCCTCTGCTTTCTGGTGGGTGTGGTTTATGCTCTTGGAAGTCTGAGGGGCCAGTGGCGGGGGAACGGGTGAGGCCATGCTGTGCCTGCCCTGGTCTCGGGCCCTGCACTGGCCAGCAGGCCTGGTGGCCGCATGGGCAGCTTCCCAGGACACCTGGCTTTATCTCTGTCCTGGCCAGGTGCTCGGAGGAGTGGAGGGGATGCAGCTGTTCCCTTCCCTGGGCTTTGGTTCCACGTGTGGGTCTCAGCATTTTCCCCCTTCTGTTCTGATCTTCGGAACATAGAGAAAGTTAAAATGCCTATTTCACAGAATTATGCACCTTCGAGGGCTTGAAGGCAGGGCAGCGCTCTGGGGCTGCCAGGGCTTTTGCATTGAGTTGTTGGCTCTGAGAGAGTGGGTAGGAAGTGTGTAGGTCGGAGGGGCTGGCTCTGGTCTCCGATGGCAAGCTGGCCACCCGAGGGTGGGGACAGGTGGCGCTTGTGCTCACGGAGTCCTGCTTTCTGTTCAGCATCTCAGATCAGAGGATCGAGTCTGTCACCATCAATAGCTCCGGGGACTGGATCGCCTTGGGCTGCTCAGGTTCGTCTTCCTGCCCGATTGGGTGAGAACAAGGAGCTTCTGCTCTGGGACACCTGCCAGTAGTCCCACCTCGGTCCCCGGACCCTCCTCCGGGCACTGGGAGATGCCTTCCGGGGCCCGCTGTGAGCAGAGGGGGCCAGCGGTGGCTCTGGTGAAGGAGCAGTCAGTGAAACTCCCAGAACAATGGCTTCTCTGGCGGGCTACAGTATGGGGCCACTCTGCACACTGGTGACTCAGGAGGTTGGTGTGTCTGTGCTGGGTCCCCTCACGCAGGTGGAGGGTGATGGCGGCACCTGCCTCAGAGTGGGATAGGCACTCAGGGTGCCAGCATGAGTCAGGGCCAGATAGACACCCATGCCCCCCCCTCCCCAAATCTCACAAGCAGTTGGTGCCTTCGTCTGCCCACGGGGCAGGGTATTGTGATCAGGTCCTCAGCCCCACCCTGTGTGCCCCTCAGGCCTGGGCCAGTTGCTGGTGTGGGAGTGGCAGAGCGAGTCCTACGTGCTCAAGCAGCAGGGCCACTTCAACAGCATGGTGTCCCTGGCATACTCGCCTGACGGGCAGTACATCGTGACCGGCGGGGATGACGGCAAGGTGGGGCTGTGTTACCGTGGAATTGGGCTGGTCAGCGGGGAGGGAGCATGGCCCGGGTGGGAGGAGCTGTGAGGTCCTGCCCCTGTCCTTCCAGCTGGGGCATATTGGGTCACCGAGGCACTGGGGCTAGGCCCAGCTGCGGGGTTCAGCCCAGGGCTTGCAGGCCCACTTGCTTCATCTGGGCTCATGGAAAGGCATTTACAAACTTACCTGGATCTGAGTGGAGTGGGTTCAGGTGTCTTTCCCTGACTTGAGCTTGCACTCCCACACTTGTAGCTACTTGGCTGATGGGTCTTTGGTGCTACCAACCACCATCTGACTTGCTGCACTTCCCAGGGTGACACAGGGCCCCCAACAATCCCCCAGCCCTCCCTCATGGGAGGAGGTGAGAGGCAGGCGGTGTCCACACGGGATTTGTGCGTGCATGTGTGTGTGAGTGAGCCCAAACCGGGGCCCACCGGCTCCTCACTCCCCACACAGGTCAAGGTGTGGAACACCCTCAGTGGCTTCTGCTTCATCACTTTTACGGAGCACTCAAGCGGCGTCACCGGCGTGACCTTCACCGCCACTGGCTACGTCATTGTGACCTCTTCCATGGACGGGACTGTGCGGGCCTTTGACCTTCACAGGTGACTTTTCTGCTCAGTCTCTGGCTCAAAGCAAGCTGTTCCTCTGTTGTGCTGTGAGAGTGAGGCTGAGGGTTCTGGGATTGTCGGGCAGCATGTGGTGTGGACTGAGGCTTGGGATGGAGCCACAGCATTCAGGCCCCGGAACACGGGGCCTCAGCGGGCGATGTCAGCTGGGGCTTCTCTTCGAGGCAGGTACCGGAATTTCCGCACCTTTACATCCCCGAGGCCCACCCAGTTCTCCTGTGTGGCGGTGGACTCGAGCGGGGAGATCGTTTGTGCCGGGGCCCAGGACTCCTTCGAGATCTTCATCTGGTCCATGCAGACAGGCAGGCTGTTGGAGGTGAGGGCCGCTCGTCCCAGGAGCTGCACTCTAGAAGGGTCGGGTGATGGGGAACAGATGCAGGAGGGGTAGAGGTCACTGTTGACTCCAGTTTTCCGGGCTCGCCTCCCCGCTTTCCTCATCCCACAGCCTTGAGCGCTCAGAGAAGGGTCGTGTCTCAGCAGCCACAGCATCTGTGCTCCCTGTCCAGCATGGATCCATCCGCCAAGCTCATCTCTCAAACCTCCTTTATGAACTGTTGTAGGTCTTGTCCGGCCACGAGGGGCCCATCAGCAGTCTGTGTTTTAACCCGATGAAGTCGATCCTGGCCAGCGCCTCCTGGGATAAGACAGTGCGTCTGTGGGACATGGTGGACAGCTGGAGGACCACAGAGACGCTGGCTCTGACCTCCGATGGTAAGCTACACCGTGGGGTGAGTGGGCGGAAGTCGTGGCCCAGGGTGGGAAGGCCTGGTCTAGTGCTGGCCCTGCCCGTCCCAGCTGTGCGTTTGGATGTAAGCCCAGGACTCCCAAGGGCCCCACAGCTTTCGGGGTTGGCAGCCCAGTCGTGTCACTTTGCATCAGGCTCCCCCCTAAGAGAGTGAGCTGGGGCCTGGCTGCAGATTCCTGCCACTCTGCACTGGCCGGTAGGTTAACCCTTGTCCACAGAAAGCAGTAGGTGCAGGGGGTCCCACGGCAGGCTGGGTGGACCCTGCCACCCGGAGCCCCACCACCTGTGCTTGTGCATGAAGTTGCCCCAGTGTACAGCCAGTGGAGGGTGGACGTCTCATCTGTGGCTGCTTTCCCTGCGGCAGCAGAGTTGATTGGTCACAGCAGAGACTGGACTGCTTGCTGTCTGGCCTGCATAGAACACATCTGCCAACTCCGGGTCCCTGGGGCCTTCTGTGCTTCCTGCCCCCCACCAGTCTCTGGTTCAGTCTCTTACTAGCCGGCCTCCTCTCTGGGGCCTCCACACTGACCCCCATCTCCAGTTAGTCTGATTCCAGTCTGTCCTGCAATCCCATCAGAACCACCTTTGCCGTGATCTCTGTGTGACTCCCCTGTGCCTCCCACCAGGCTGGCCCTGCTTAGTCCTCCCTGGACCCAACTGTGGCTACGAATGGACCCCCTTGCCCCACTGCACTGGGGCCCTGTCTGCACGTGTATCTGATGTGGTTGTGAGCTGTTGGTGTTGAGGCCTGGTCCTTCCTCCTGGGGTGGAGCATCTCAGGGAGAGCTTATGTGTCCCATCTCCACCCCGGCCAGGCCCATCCCTCAGGGAGCTGGTAACGAGGACAGCGAGGGTGTGGCCCGTCTGCTGGAGCCTGGGTCTTCCTCAGGCTCTGATTCTCCATCTCTTTTCAGCTCTGGCTGTGACCTATCGACCCGATGGTGCAGAGCTGGCTGTGGCCACGCTGAACTCGCAGATCACCTTCTGGGACCCTGAGAACGCCGTGCAGACGGGCTCCATCGAGGGCAGGCACGACCTCAAGACGGGCAGGAAGGAACTGGACAAGATCACCGCCAAGCACTCGGCCAAGGGGAAGTGAGTGCCTTGCTGGGAGCAGGGCGTCTTTCACCCGGGGCGTGCGCCCTGGAATCCAGGAGCCTGCTCAGCAGAGGGGACTCTTCCCCCTCATCCCCCAGAGGGGGCACTGAGCCTGTGTTGGGGTTCTGTGTGGGTTAGTAGTAGGCCGTGTGAGCAGCGCTGCCCTGAGCACTCAGGACTGGTTTGTGTGGATACCTGTTGGGCTCTTTTAGGTCTGTTCCTAGTAAGGAGTTGCTGGATGACTTGGGGTGACACTCACTTTTGGGGAATTGCCAGATGGTTTTCCAAAGACTCTGCACTATTTCCCTTGCCCACCCCCCCTCCCCCCCAGCAGTGTGGGAGGGTTCCGACCTCCCCACATCCTCACCAACACGTTACAGTTTACCATTTTACATGGCAGCCATTCTGGTGGTGAGGTCCTACAGTTTGAGGACGTGTTCACCACGGAGCACAGCACACTCACTTCTCTGCACCAGATGGCAAAACTCGTGGTTTTGATTTGCATTTCTCTGAGCACTGATATTGTTGAGCATCATTTCATGGGTGGGTTGGGTTGGCCATTTGATCGTCAGCTTTGGATAAATGTGTCTCCAGAGCATTTGCCCATTTTAATTGGCGTCAATGAGAACCGAGTCTTTCTCATTTGAGTTGTAAGAATGTGTATCTTCAAGATACAACGAGAGACTTATCAGATAGTACTATTTGCAAATATTTTTCCCATTCTGTGGTTGTCTTCGCTTTCTTGATGGTGTCCTTTGAAGTACAGAAGTTTTTAATTTTGAAGACATCTATTTCCTTCTGACTTCCCAAGGACACGCCCTGATTTGAACCACGTGGTCCTTTTGTGTTGAGACTGTGCCTCCCAGGAGGCTGCAGTCCATGCCCAACACTGAGGGGAACGGGACTGGAGTTGTGGACTGCAGGGTTAGTGTGCTGTGCGTGCAGAGTTAGGGTCCTGTGCGTGCAGGGTTAGGGTCCTGTGCGTGCAGGGTTAGGGTCCTGTGCGTGCAGGGTTAGGGTCCTGTGCGTGCAGGGTTAGGGTCCTGTGCGTGCAGGGTTAGGGTCCTGTGGGTGTCTAGGCTGTGAGCCATGGAGGCTGCTGGGGAACATGGGAGGACCACACGTCACAGGTCCCTGGGTGGTGACTAAGTCCGAGTCCTCTGCGCTGCAGGGCCTTCACCACTCTGTGCTACTCTGCGGACGGCCAGAGTGTCCTGGCAGGAGGGATGTCCAAGTTCGTGTGCATCTACCACGTCAAGGAGCAGATTCTCAGGAAGAAGTTTGAGATCTCTTGCAACCTGTCGCTGGACGCCATGGAGGTGAGCGAGCAGCAGGGGGCCATAGCACACCTCTGTGGGCTTCCCAGGACCCAGCGTGGGGCGGGGCTGGGCTGTGGTGTGAGGGCAGGTGGCCAGGATGGGCCTGGCAGCCTGAGGAAGCAGACCCTCCCTTCCCCCCCCCGTGCTCGTCCCCCTCACAGAGGCCCTTGGGGGTCCTCTGAAGGTTGAGTTAGAGAATCCAACCCCCTTGTGGCAGCAGGGACTCCTATCCAGCAGCACTAGGCTCTGAGGAGGTTCTGCCGTGAAACTGGCTGGTTGCTGTCTCTTCTCAGGGTCCTTGTGTCCTGTGCACGTTCTAGCCGGCTGGGGTTTCCTTAAGTGTTATACACACAAGCAAAAGAGGGGAGATATGCTCCCCTCCCCACCTCTTATGGAGATACCTGGGGGTTTACTCTTCTAGGAGTTTTTGAACCGAAGGAAAATGACAGAGTTTGGCAACCTGGCGCTAATTGATCAAGATGCCGGGGAGGAGAACGGAGTCGCGATTCCGTTGCCAGGCGTAAGGAAAGGTGAGCAGAGGGTCCTTCTTGTCCCCGTGGACTCTGCCACAGCAGGCCGCCCTGCTCACCTGCTTTTCCTGGGCAGCAGCAGTTTTCTCCCTGTCATTGCTGCTGTGGTTGATGTCTGAAACTCCCTGCACACGTGTGGTGTCTGCTGGAGGCGGGGCCGCGGGATGCCTCCCTATGACTTGGCTGCACAGCTGTGTCCTCCTCACCTCTGGGCCTCGGTGTCCTCCCTGGGCCAGGCCTAGCCCTGTGCCTCGCCCCATATGGGCCACAAGGACTTCAGTGTTGGGGAGTCTAGGAGGCCCAAGGGATACATGTGCCTCACAGGAACAGGGCAGCAGACTCGGGGACCCTCAGGTCCCATCGAGAAGGGACATTTATCCGCCAGAAAGCCCACACGTGGCACGGTATTGCAGCAGCTGACCTGGGCCCGGTTCGTTCTAGCCCTGGCTTATGCCCACTCCGGCACCCGAGGCCCGCCCTGCACGTGGGGAGTGAGGGCACCTTAGCTGGCTGGGTGACGGGGAGAATCAAACGAGCCGATGCCGGTTCTAGAGCAGCTCCATGGACCACAGAGCACAGTACGCGCACTTCTCTACACCAGATGGCAACAGGCCTGCCCTGAACACGTCCTCAAGACCCTCAGCCTGAGAGAGTGGCTCCACCTGTCCAGGGGCATTTTGATTGTCACAACTTCCGGGGGCGTTGCTGTTGGCACTGAGTGTAGATAGACCAGGGGTCTGTAGACCCACACGGACCTGGCTCCAAATGTCGGTCACCCGAGGTTGAGCGCTCCCAGCAGCGTCTTTCGGGGTGGGCACACATGGAATGCAGCTTGGTGACCTCCAGGAAGGGCTCCAGGCGGCCAAGGGCTGAGCAATGAGGAGACAGACTTTTCACAGGTCACCTTTGAGTTGTGGAGTTTCCTACCATGAGAATGTGTTGCCGTTTAAAAAGCAAATTTGAAAACGGTGCCAGAAAGGATTCACGTGACAATACCCAGGAAGGACGAGCCTCCGCTCCAGACCTGCCTGGTGTAGTCGCACAGCTTGTGCACTGCTCCCAGTGCCCGGCTGGTGGACAGGTGGAGGCGGGAACCACCTGCCTCTTCCCGGAACTAGTAAGTGGTTGGCTGGCCAGTCCACATGCACACTGCTGGTTCATGCAGGTCTGAGGCGCCTGAGAAACAGCACCTGAGATGCCACCTCGGGGCTCACCTGCCACATCTGCGAATAGGGCTGGAGGGCCAGGGACAGGCCTGCCACCCTGGCCAGTGAAGTGACTCGCCTGCTAAGGGATGTGCTGCCCTGTAACTGAGTGGTTCCTTTGATTTCCAGGTGACATGAGCTCGCGTCACTTCAAACCTGAAATCAGGGTGACTTCACTCCGCTTCTCTCCCACAGGTGAGCCAAGCAGTGCATTGTTGGTGCTGGAAGGGGTGGGGGTCAGGCATGGACCCACACTGTACACAATGCCTCCGCTCCCACGGACAGTGTCGGTCTCAGTTTCTAACTAGCTCTGTCTGAGCTGCGCTGTCCCCCATGCATTAGGCATGGTCATCTTTGTCCTCTGGAGGTTGGCTATGAAAGCTGTGACCTCAGGCTGGGCTTGGGGTCGGGGAGACAGGTACCTGCGCTGAGCACCCTTCACGTGTGCCAATTGGGACCATCCTGGGAGGCCGCTTCCTCGTCTACCGTCAAGTACCTTGCTCCTCTACCCTGTCCCCCCACCTAGTGTCCAGCAGACAGCCTCTGACAGCTGTGGGGAGGGGTCAGTACCCCCAGGGCCTGGGGCCATTTGGGTGTGCAGACCAGAACATGACAGGGTGGTGGTGGGCTTGTCTTTACTAGTTGGTAGCTGACACTCTCCAGCGTGGAGTGGTGACAAGGACAGTAAGGTGCAGAGCAGCACGTGGCACAGTACCACTGTGAGCCAGGGGTGCCGACCGCAGCCGAGAGGCAGGTCTGGGCCACGTGGTTTTATAAGTTAAATGTTTACAGACCAGCCACGCCAGTTTGTTTGCCCTTTTTGTCTGGGCACTGTGGTGGAGTTGAGACATTGCTGCAGAGACCCCATGGCCTGCAAAGTTGGAAGTATCTGCTGCCCTTGCCAGGCCTGCCAGGGTAAACAAGGCGGGGAGAACCTATGTGTCTGCTGCCACGTGCACATGGTGCGGGAGGACGGCTGGCACCAGTGCCCCGGGTGCTCCTCCCTGAGGACCTGGTGGCTGGGGCAGGAGCAAGAGGAAGACATCCCAGGGTTCCTTCCTGTGCTGCTGCATCAGGGACCATGCACTGTGTTCGGTGCCTGTTCCTTAAAACAAGTGAGGGAACATGAGTAACTTGTCTAGGACAGGGGTGGGCAAACTTTTTGACTCGAGGGCCACAATGGGTTCTTAAACTGGACCGGAGGGCCGGAACAAAAGCATGGATGGAGTGTTTGTGTGAACTAATATAAATTCAAAGTAAAGGAGCGGAGGGGAGAGCAAAAGAACCGGATAGAACAGCCAGATCCGGCCCGCGGGCCGTAGTTTGCCCAAGGCTGGTCTAGGAGCCATGTGACTGCTTCATTTCGCAGGGCGCTGCTGGGCAGCCACCACCACTGAGGGGCTCCTCATCTACTCTCTGGACACCCAGATGCTCTTTGACCCCTTTGAGCTGGACACCAGCGTCACCCCTGCGCGGATCCGGGCGGCACTGCGCCAGAGGGACTTCACCAGGGCCATCCTGATGGCCGTCCGGCTCAACGAGAAGAAGCTGCTGCAGGAGACCCTGGAGTCAGTGCCCTGGGATGAGAGTGAGCGCCAGGCCCGGCTGGGGCGGGGCAGGGGGGGCGGGGCAGCTGCCAGGACCCTGCACCCACAGCTGCTGGTCGGGGCTCTCGGGGTCTGTGCACGTACAGAAAGGGCATAAGCTGTAATCGGCTTTTCTCCTGGTTTGAGTTCTTTGCAGAGTGAGCGTGGGTTTCCTTCTGTCTTACAGTTGACGTTATCAGCTCCTCCCTCCCTGAGTTGTACGTGGAGAAAGTGCTTGAGTTTTTGGCTTCATCCTTTGAAGTGTCTCGCCATCTGGAATTCTACCTCATATGGACTCAGAAATTGCTCATGGAGCATGGACAGAAGCTGAAGTCCAGGTATGATGTGCTTACCTCTCATTCGTCTGTCACTCCTGTCACAGCTGATCTTTGCAGATAAAAAGGGAAACTTGACATGCAAACATGGCGTGAATAGAGGTCTTTACGGGGGTGCACAGCATGAAGTGAGGCCTCTGCATGCGTGTGTGGTGTGACGTGAGGCCTTTAGATGCACATACACCACGAAGGGAGGCCTTTACAAGCACACTCAGTGTGACGAGCAGCCTGTGGGGCCTTTCCTAGCTGCTGAGCACTGAGGGAAGTCTCCTTTCCAGAGCAGGGAAGCTGCTGCCGGCAGTTCAGTTCCTTCAGAAGAGCATCCAGCGGCACTTGGACGATGTTTCCAAACTGTACGTTTTGCCAGCGTCGGTGGGCTGGGTGGGGTTGTATCATCGCCAGCTGGACCACACCAGGGTCTGCTCCTGGTGTCATCTCATTCAGGGACAAAGGATACCACGGCTGGGTATTGTCAGGTTCGCAGAGAGGGTGGTGGGTGCCAGGGAACCAGGGTTTTGGGTGGAATAGAAGTCACTCTTGCTTTCACTAACACGACCCCTGCACTTTCACAGCTGCGACTGGAACCGCTATAACATTCAGTATGCTCTGGCAGTTTCCAAGCAGCGGGGCATGAAACGCCCCTCGGAGCCGCTGGGAAGTGAGGAGGAAGCCGATGTGTCTGATGAGGAGGGCAGTCTGCACCTGCTCAGTGGAGGACATGGGGACGGGGATGACGGCGATAGACTGTTGGTGTAAAGCTGGCCACGTTGCAACCCCGTTCATTTCGGTTAAGACCGTGGAAGAAACAGAACCACGGCTGTCTGGTCCCAGGCAGTGAGTGGAGGGCAGTCCCGGGAGCTGTGGAACCACCACTGAGGACTCTCTCTTTGTGCAAGAACCAAGCATCAGAGCGAGCGGGCCGGTCCCTGGTCAGCACGGGCTTGGCACACAGGGCCCAGGACCTGATGGTATGAATAAAAAAGTGCTGAGCATCTGCTGTTGAAAATGCCTTTTCGAGAGGCAAAGAGGTTCATATTTATAGACTCGTGAACTGTGTATGAAAGTTATTTATATTTTTAATATGAAGTTTTAATGGTATATTTAGGGATGAAAAAGATGGGATTTTCTAAAATGTAAATATGGATTAAGTCTAAACTCTGAATTAAAATGCTTATAATGTATCATGAGTGTAACTGTCATGCAGGGGGGTCAGGGCCACCCACCCACTGGCACCTCCATGCCAGGGGAAGAGGTGAGCAGGACAGGTGGATCGCCTGCCACGCCCAGCCTTCATGGCCCCCATCCTAGGCTGCCTACCCCATAATCTTTCCGTAGGGTCTAGGCAGAGAGCAGCTGCTTGACTCTGACCCTGGAGAAGGACCACACGGGCCTCCTGAGGAGCTCAGAGACCTGCTGTGCCCGCTCTGCCCTGCAGTGTCCCTTGGGAGGCGTCCCTGAAAGTAGCTTGGACCAGGTTCACCACAGCCAGGTGCTTGGTTCCCCTCGCTGGGAGCAACAGCCTCAGGTGCAGTGCTTTCCCCAGAGTGTACGGGAATGGTGTCTGTGGGCCCCACCCTGTCGCTTATCAGGTGCGGCCCACAAGTCACTGGACAGCCTGGCTCTCCTGTGCTCCTCAAAGGGGATACCTGCCCACCTCCCTAGGCTGATGTGAGTCTACCTGGCCAGGTGGGGGTAGTGCATATGACACCTGGTGACCAGTGTCTGCTGCCACCACCACCCAACAGGAACGCCCTCCGTGGCCGGCCTATGCCTGCTCTTGGCCTCTAACCCATCTGTTCACCCACAGTGCATATGCTTAGGCTGGCCGAGCTCAGCCCAGGTCACTGGGTGTTTGTTCTACAACCTTCCCCACCTGTAACGTGGGCTGGATAAAGATGTATTCCCTCTTCACCTGAGCTTTTCAGTAAGCTTCACGGTGTGCACAGGGAAGTACAGCTGAGCAAACCCGCATGGAGGTAACAGGAATGGAAGGCGAAGCTCAGCAGGTGGGACCCAGAAGCAACAGCCCTGGGTTGTGTCTGCAGTCCAGCCTGTTGCTCACCCGTGACCTCTCAATTTTTAAAAAATGTGTGTTTGAAACTTCAAATCAAGGGAAAGGATAAAGCATCTATCAGGCGTTTGTATGCCAACCAGCTCCTGGATAACTAGGTGTGTTTTAATGTACCCGAAAGAATGAGCTTGTCCCCATTTTGCAATGATTAGTGCAAGGGCGCACACTGAGCATGGAGGGCAGGAAGAGAACAGACCTCACGGGCTCTGGATGGAAGGACTCGCCACAGCCTGGGGCTATCCTAGTGAGAGTGGCATCTCTAGGGGGACCTGCAGTTTACAGGAGGCGCGAGGACAGGATGTGTTGGGGACGCGCAGGGAAAAAACAAGGAGCGGCAGGCCTGGGGCTGCATTCGGATTCCGACGCAAACAGCATGGACTCCTGGGAGCCTCACGTCTGAACGCTGATCGCTGCTCAGGAATCGCTTTTAGGGGTGAGCTGACACAGGCTATTTCACAGCGGTCCCCGGGGCACACTGCGGGCGCGGCCCTGAACCCGCCGGAGCTGGGGGCGCGGGGCGGGGCTGGAGGAGACCAGCGAGGGTCGAGGGCCGGACGGCCCCGCGAGCTACGCGAGACCAGGGACCAGGGAAAAACGCCCCAGTTCCCGCGGGCTGAGCCGCAGCACTGCCCGGTGACTGCGCAGGCGCGGCCCCTCCCACCGCCGCTCTTGCGAAGGCGAAACACCGTGGCTGCGCAGGCGCGGCTCCTTCCACCGGCACTCGCTGGGTGAATAGAGTGACTGCGCAGGCGCCACTGAGCGGGTTCCCGCGCGGGTCTCCTCCGCGTTGTGACCCTCTGACCCCGCTGTCCCGGCGCGGCCATGGCGGCTGTCAGGGCCCTGCTGGCACCCCGGCTGGTGGCGGCGGCCTCTACGTTCGCGCCGGTCCCCGGTCTACGGCCGCTGCTGCTCACTGGGCCAGCGCCCGCCCCGCGCGCGGCCTTCCACGGCTCCGCGCCGCGGCCGGGGGCCAAGGTCGCGCTGGTGAGTGCGCGCCCGTGGGGACGTGGGCAGGCCGCCGAGGTCGGGCTCCCCCCATCCCGTTCCCGAGCTGAAACACCCTCTCCCCGCCCCCCTCCCCACGTGGGTCACCCCCACCGCGTGGACTCCCTTGACCCGCGCTCCCCCGCAGGTGCTGTCCGGGTGCGGAGTCTACGACGGCACGGAGCTCCACGAGGCCTCGGCGTAAGCCCCCTGGACAGTGACCTGGGGCAGGGGTTGTCTTCTCCCCAGAAACTTTTGTCCCATTAAGGCAGGAGTGATTTGTCCCATCGGAGAAACCTTTGTCCCATTAAGGCAGGAGTGATTGACAAGACATAGGGAGGCACAGGAAGGAAGTTCTAAATTACAGCTATAAAATACGAGACACAAAATAAACTGCTTCAGAGTCACCTGTGACATCCTTCTAGTGGTTTGAACACCCACGTGTTACATTGGGATCAGGTGCCTGAGTTTTGGAGCTGTTTACTCCCTCTATCAGCCGGGTTTCCATCCGCGCAGCACCCTTGCAGCATTCCTGGCTGTAGACTGTCCCTCGGGTAAACCTGTCAGTTGTTACTGAGTTAGCCTGTGGCTGTTGGCTGTGCGTGGCCTCAGAGCCCTTCCATCCCCGGGTTGCCAGCGTGTGCTGATATTGGCGCTAGACAAGGAGTGGAATTTAAGAGTGTGTGGGGGTGGGTGGCAGAGGGCCAGGAGAGTTTCCTAGTGGGGGAACTAGAGAGTGAAGGCAGGAGTAGCGGGGCACAGTTTGAAACCTCCCAGCATGGAGTGCCCAGGAAGTTGCAAGAGCAGCAGAGCCCGAATGAGTACCAGGGCAGTCCCGGCTCTGCTGGGTCATGCGTCCTCCAAAAGGGGCACAGTGACAGCACCGAGTCTGGGACTGATTGGTGAGTTGCCGCATGCCTGGCACAGAGCAGCCCTCTGGGAGACCGGCATGTCTCCGTATCTCCCACCTCCATGACAGCAAAGTTGGGGGATACCTGGAATTAAACTTACTATCATGACTCAAAACCCTCCTCAGACTTTGAGACCCACATCAATTGGCCTGTGGGAGGACGACACCCCACAGCAGCCTGGGAACCCAAACACCCAGACTGTGACACCAGCCCAGGTCACCCCGCCCCCTGCACCTCGGTTTGTAAAGGGAACATGGAGACTGGCTTGTAGTGCAGGCTAGTTCAGTGACAATGAATTCAAATCGTGGGTGTTTGGGTCTTAAGCAAGCCAGCCACAGCTTTTTGCAAAGCAAGTGGGATATTAACGACACAAGGAATTTATATCTGGCATTCAGCCAAAATCCTGCCTTTAAAAACACGTTGACAGGTGAAGCTGGGTTGGGCCTGTCTCAAAGCCTGGTGTGATTTCCTCCCTTGCAGGGTGCTGGTGCACCTGAGCCGTGGCGGGGCTGAGGTCCAGATCTTCGCTCCTAACATCCCTCAGATGCACGTGATTGACCACACCAAGGGGCAGCCTTCTGAGAGCGAGACCAGGTGTGGGTCCTGCCCCTCTCGTCCTTGACTGTGAGCTTCCTGAGAACCTGCACTCGTAGCTCTTTCAGCCCGGTCAGGGCCAAACCTGTTCAAATGAGCATCCTTCCTCACGTTACTGTCCATATTCACTTCCATTCCTCACCAAAACAAATTACTGCAGAGTGAGCTCCATACTTTGTTCTGACCAAAGGGATGCGCCTCAGTTTGTCTGCAGCCTCACTGCCTGCCTGGGCCCACATGTCTTTGAGTAGCTCCCAGAAGTGTTTCTGTTCCTGCGGCCCCGGGTGCTTGAGATCTTCTCTCCTCCTGTCCTGCCGAGACCACAGAGAATGGCCCCTGGAGGCCGTGGTTCCCAACACCTTTCAGCTGGGGTCAGACAGTGCGAGATGGGCCAGGGGAAGAAACTGCAGCTGTCTGCTGGGGGCTGGGGGCTGGGTCCTCGTCAGGACCCTGGCTTAGGGTGGCAGTGGCTCCCACTGTGGTTGCTGCACTCACCCGGCGCAGGAGCTTCCTAACTTGCCCACCACCGCCCTGTCCATCAGTTCCACATAAATGCTGTGTGCTTCAGACACTTGGGGTCTGCCTTCCTGGTGGCCCCTGACTGATGCAGGAGGCTCCAGATGACCCGGGTGGGTTGTAAAGTGCTGATCTGAAGGGTCCTGCAGACGTTTACGTCCCTGTAGCTTTAATTGCCTTTTCTGCCTATTGACATGAAATTCACGTGCGAGCATACTCCCTGGGGCTGAGAAAACACGGCCTCTTGTCTTGTGGGCTCCTGCCTGCCATTCTCCCATCTGTGCTGAACCTTTTCTTGGCTTCGTGCTCTTTCCCAGGAATGTTCTGGCTGAGTCAGCAAGGATCGCCCGTGGCAAGATCACTGACCTGGCCCAGCTAAGTGCAGCCAACCATGATGCTGCCATCTTTCCTGGGGGCTTTGGAGCTGCCAAGAACCTGTGAGTGTTTGAGCTTGGGGCCTTGTGCTTTTTACCTGGAGCAGTAGCTGGGGACCAGGTGGCGACATGAGCCGCTGCTGAGGTCTCGGGTCCAAACGATGCAAGTAGCTGCTCTGACAGGGAACCAATGCAGAAGGGGGCTTAGGTCACATTTTGGCAAGACTTGAATTTCCCTCTACCTGCTCCTTTCCGAGCCCTCCTGGCACCTGGCCCTGTTGTGGGTGTGACTTCTCTGACCTAACCTCTGTGCCAGTGTGTCTCCTCACAGCAAACCAGTGTCTTCCTGCAGGCGCCCACGCTCCTGTGGGCCGTGGGGCTCAGAAAAGTGTGTGGTTTTTTTCCAGTCACGTGACCGTCCTGACCGGAACCCTTGGGTCTTTGCCACGGCAGCTGGCTGGGAGCCTGGGAGGCCGTCACTGTGACGTCCTTTGGGTTTCAGGTCCTCTTTCTCTCATTCCTTGTCTCTGAGTTTCATGGAAATTGTCTGCACTGGCCTCACTGTCTCAGGACCTGTCTCCTGTGGTGGGCAGAGGGGTTCACGTCACAGCTGAGTGAACACGCAGTGTAGTATGTGTGACACCCTGACTATGCATTTGATGGAAACACAGCAGATCAGCAAATCGGCCCCGAATGGAGCATTTTTCTGTGTCACTCGCAAGAACGTTCCTTCCCAGGCCTGGGGTCTGTGGTGACAAACGGCCTTCCCGCTGACTAGGCCATTCCTGGGGCTCTGCAGCTTCCTTGCTCCCCACCCTCTGCTGACGGCGCCTGCCCGTGCAGCGCTCCAGGAATCACCACTTCCTCTTGTTGCTCTCCTCATCCCCTTAGCTCTCGGACTGAGTGGGTGCTGCTCTCCCGCAGCCCTTCCAGGCCCACCCCTTTCGGGTCCTCGCCGTGCTGTTCATACCTTTTGCAGGTGTCTACCTAGGCGCTCCCTCCTAGGTGCTCCCTCCTATGTGACTTTTCTGGGTGCTGTCGGGCCTGGCCTGATCGCTGGGCCCAGTGGTCCTTTGTGTACTCCTTCATGGAGTCTCCGCCTCCCTCCTGCACCCCTTCCCATTCTCCCCATGAATTGCATTCACATGTTGCCTCTCTGCCATCATGTTCGGACTGCAAACCTCCCCCTACATTTCCAGCTGCCTGCCCCAGAGTCCTGTTGGAACATCTTGCTGATCTTTAGAGCTGACTCCTTCACCTGCACTCACCTGTCATCAGAATCGGCGAGCGGGGGGATGGGGCAGGGGAGGCTTCAGGCCTCAGCCAGGGTCCCTGCTCATTATCCCCCATCACCCTGTTTGAACAGTTGACCCCCATGCTGGCTCTGTCCATCTGGGCGTCCTGCACCCAGAAGTGATGGGCAGAGGTGGTTATGTTCCCTAAAGTCTGACTCTGCTCAAGGCCACTCTATATGCTGATGCCTCCAGATCCAGCCCCAAGAAGGCTGCTTTTCTGCCCAGAGCCCTGCCCCTGCCTCACACCCACTCTCTGTCCCCAAAACCAGCCATTGATGTGACTTCCCCATGTCACCATCTTCACAAGCTTCCTGGTAGGAGATGGCAGAGAACTGTCTGGATCAGCAAGGCTTTTCACTTGCGACAGGACCGGGATTTCTTTCTCAGAAATATAAGCTGGCTTCACAAACCGCTGGTCTTCCCTCTGACCGTTAGCACCACCCCTGGGGCGTGTCCCCAGCATGGCTGACTGACACCATGCCTGGTTGGCTTAGGAGCTCAGACAGGAGGTGCACTGGGTTCTTGGTGTGTCTGTGTCTCGGTATTAAAGGGTGTGGGGCACCCTGGGCCAGCATGCACTTCTGGTCGCTGGCCCCATTCTTTCCTGCCTTCCCAGAAGAAAGGCCCGCTCCTACATCAGTGGTTTCCTACCAGGTGGCTGCTGTGGTCATTTGGGTCCAGCACATGGCAGCAGGCGAGGTCAGTGGTGACAGAGTCACCTGGTTCCTCATGGTGGGACCTGGCACTGTTACTAGCTTTTGTGTGTATTTCCCGAGATATTCACACCAGACGGTAGCCTCCTAATAGTGTGGCTTGTTGGTCCGTTAATAGTCTAACAGCTGCAAACACATCCCACTGAGTGGATGACCCGCCTTCGGTAGGTGCTCATGATGTACAGTCCTCTTTTCTCCTAATAGCGTTTTGGCGGTGCAGTTGACATGCATATTTTAAATGATGCATTTTGACATGTCAGGAGAGTGACCACCCGTCAGTCCTTTGTGCCAACGCCATGCAGGTGTCTAGGATGTAGGAGTGGGACCCACAGACAGAACACGGGGAAGCCCAGCATGTGGCTCTTGGCAAAGAGGGTGCACTTTGAAATTTGACGGGTCTCTCCCAGTTGCCTTCCATAGAGATGGTACAGGCAGGGCATACCCACCACCTGGGAGGGCAGACTATTCCAGACCCTGAGCCACTCTTGCTCTGGAGAAAAAGATGGTGTCTTGTTTAATTTGCATTCCTCTTCCTTGTCAGTCAAGTGGAGCACCTGTCACTGCTTTAGGCCAGTGCACAACCTGCTGTCTCTTGGTTTCCCAGCAGACCTCTGAGGACCAGGTGGTGTGGCTCGCAGTCCGAGGCTTCACCTAGCTCTGGGTCTGCTTTTCCCACCTCACCTCTGCTGCCCCACCTCCCTCCTCCCGCTTTCCATGCTGTTTTCTCTTTGAAAAACAAAACAAAACAAAAACATACAGTGATATGAGAAGTCACATATTGTGTACATGTGCACACTCACAGGCTAATCATTTCCCTTGCTGAGGAATCCATGGAACCACACGTCAGATCTCAGTGTGGCAAATAGCCAGGGGCTCTGAGATGTAAGGCAGCCTGTTCTCACTGTAGGAGCACATTCGCCGTGGACGGGAAAGACTGCAAAGTCAACAAAGATGTGGAGCGCGTCCTGAAAGACTTCCACAAGGCGGGGAAGCCCATCGGGTAGGTTCTGCTGGCCCAGGAGCAGGCCTGGGGGCAGGTGGGCCTCTGGTGACGGGCAGTGGTGGGGAGGGCAGGGGGCTGGGGCCCGGGGCTCGGGGCTCGGGGCTCGTAAACTGGCAACTTGGAGCTGCCACTCTGAGCTGTGTGGTCTTGAAAACTCGGCCCCTTTCCTCCTTTTAACTGCGGGATTTCACAGGTGCCTTCCAGCTCTGAAAATTCTGTAGTCTTGTGGTTACATTAGTTTCTCCTGATGACTTAACAGGAAGGAGAGGGGGTGATTGTCAGGTTCCATAATGTTCCCCAGTCAGTCCTTCCCTGACCACCATCCTTTCCCAGCACCCCTGCCCCTTGCCTGGCCTCCATCCGCCCTCCTGTCCTTGCTCAGATAGTTAGCCCTTGTCTTCCGCTCTTCGCTACTGCTGTACGCACTGTTCCTGCCACCATGTCATTCTTGACTGCCCTCTCTTGTGGAGCCTGGATCCTGAGGCTGGCCGCACACTAGAGTCCCCTTGCTTCTCTGCACCCCCAAACTCATCGGCACAACCATTGCTCATGTCACAGCCCCTGGTCCTTGGTCCTGACAGACAGGTGAGGCTGGCCATACCTGCAACCAGGAGGGGCTCAGAAACGTGTGATGGCGACCCTGTTATAAGACCTGATTTCATCAGACTTTCGTGTCCACAAGTGTCCCAGTGGCTGCTTCTCACTCCTACTACGTGGTTTGTCCACGTCAGTGAGCCGGAGCGCGAACGTCTCCCGTCTTTAGAGTCAGTCGCTGGGAGAAGGTTTGTCCATGTCAGTGAGCCGGAGCGCGAACGTCTCCCGTCTTTAGAGTCAGTCGCTGGGAGAAGGCTTGGCAGGAGCACAGCGCGCACACTAGGAACAAATTTGCGGGATGCAAACTTGAGGCCGCTCCTGGCTCCCATGGGTGCTGCTTGCTACCGTGTCACTGGCGAACCGAAAAAGAGCAGCTTGTGTTAGACCCCTTCATCCCAGGGGGAGACAGAGGCTGCTGAGGACAGTCCCCGCTGACAGCGTCTCACAGACTTCAGTCACGTACAGAGCTGGCCCAGCGGCCGTCCTGGAGCCCTGCAGCACCACCAGTGCCAGCCGAGGGTCCGAGCCTGGGAGTGGGCTGCGCATGTGCCTCCTGCCCGCCTAGACTGCACCTGTGGAGCGGCCCGATGCCATCCACGCTGTGTGTCTCCCCTCAGAGCTGCAGAGGCTCTGCCTCCCTGACCCTGTTCTCCTTCGCCTTTCAGCTTGTGCTGCATCGCTCCTGTCCTCGCGGCCAAAGTGCTCCCTGGCGTCGAGGTCACCGTGGGCCACGAGCAGGAGGAAGGCGGCAAGTGGCCGTATGCCGGGACCGCGGAGGCCATCAAAGCCATGGGTGCCAAGCACTGTGTGAAGGGAGTGACCATATCCTTTCCTGCAGCTGGGACCCATGTGGCAAGGGGTCTCCCCTTCTGTGGCTGGGCAAGCGATGTCTCCAACCAGGAACTGCACCGAGTGCCGTGGGCGTAGAGAGCCTCAGGCAAAGGCGGGTCACGCCCCGGGTCTGGACCTGGACCTGGGAATGTCCTGGAGATGACCACGTCACCTCTGGGCGCCTGCCTGTGCTGAAGGTGGCTGTCATCCTCAGTGTCTTTATGAGCAGTTAGTTTCAGGTTTCCCTGTGCCCCCCTCCCCCGGCGCAGAGCAGCCAGCGGACCCGTGGCCGGTGGGAAGGAGCCGGGCTGGCCCGGGGTTTTGTGTAGGTCCAGGGCAGATGGGGCGAGGCCAGTTCTGTCACCTCCGGGGTCTGCGTGAGCTGGGGTGGGGAGGCGGGTCCCAGGTGGAACTGGCCTCTGCTCTGCTGTTGCTGGCACGCAGGTGAGCTCTCTTAGTTTTCTTGATCTGAAAAGCAGAGGTGCTGCTGCTGCCTTCAAGGTTGTGGGTGCCGTGTGGGTACCGAGGGGCACGCTGCTGTACAGCTTCCTGAGGCCGACACGGTTCGCTGAGGTGCAAGCTGCTCTCTTTCTCTTGGGAGCGTGCTGGTCACGTTCTGCCAGCAGATTCCTCCGGGAAGAATCCCACCCCATCCCCACCCCCGTCACCTTGGGAAGGACGGGATGCTTGTTCTGAGGGCAGCTGGGAGCAGTGGCCAGTACGTGCTTTGTGCCTAAAACTTGCCCTCATCCTTGCTGGGCGGTGTTTTCCCTAACTTCTGTGCACGAAGCTCACGTGGACCAGAAAAACAAGGTGGTCACAACCCCAGCCTTCATGTGTGAGACGGCGCTCCACCACATCCATGACGGGATCGGGGCCATGGTGACGAAGGTGCTAGAGCTCGCCAGGAAGTGAGCTCCGGGCTCTGGCTTCGCCTCATCCACCAGGCGGAGCTGGCGGCCTATTGTGCTGTCCAGCTTGGAATATGACACACTTGGGGTCAGATAATTGGTGTGAGAGTCGTCATCAGCTCTGCTCAGCTCACCTTCCTTCCAAGAGACGAGGGAGGCAGAGCCCGCGCCCTGGAGCGGGGGCTGGAGTCCCCTGCCTGTAGGATGGAGTGGCGACTGGACTCCTGGTGCATCCCGGAAATGACAGTCCGCTTTCTCAGGAAGCCAGTCAGGTAGAGGTATAACCTCAGGTTTGCCTAGCTTCAGAATACTTAGTGTTTGGAAGGAAAAAAATAATTTTAAGTTTATAAATGTAATCAGAAAACTTGAAACATGGTTACTGACAATTAAAGATTTTCTAATCTGGAGTAAATATGTACTCATTAAAATGTTATTGGGATTTCTGTAGCAGGCAGCCACATGTCGGGTCTTCTGAAATGGGCAAATGAAAAATGCAAATGAGGTTTCTTAATTAGTCTCAGTTCTCTTAAATTTCAGGAAGAAATTGCAGTCCTCAGCCTGGGTGGTGGGCCTGCTGGGTAGTGACTGTCAGGTGGTCCCAGGCACGAGCAGCAGCTGACACAGGATGTATCCAGAAGGCACAGTAAATTCTGTTGTGTTCCCCTTGCGAGTGTGGTTTCTGTTACGGGGAGAGGGCTTTCGGGGTGACCACCCAAGTGTGGAGCACCTTCCCCTTTCGGTCTGTCTTCTGTGCCCCTTGGGGGCACTCTGGACACACGGATGCCACAGTGTGTGTGCTTTGTTTGGTTTTGGGAAAGCTCTTGGGTGGAAGCAGCTGGATTGTTTCATTTGGTCCATTTCACACTGCACTGTGTCGGAGGCGGCCTGGGAACAGGTGCAGAGACAGGGCCTGCCACTCCGCTCCTCCCCGACCCCTGCCAGGGAGGGTGAGATGATGGACGCCCCTCTGCTGGTTTTCCGGGGTGTGATTCCTGGCACCACGCTCGCCCAGGCCCTCTGGCTCACCTGCATCTGTTTCAGGCCCTGACATTGCAGTCCTTTCTCCACGGGAACCCCATTGTTTGGCGGCCAGCTTTTTTCCCACTGAAGCTGGGCCCGTGGGCAAGAGCCCCCTTGGTGCACCTGCCAGCACCAGCCATGAGGGCCAGGCCTGTCCTTGCTTGTGCAGCTAAAGGGAACCTCGCAGGGCCCATTGGAGGGAGGTAACAGGTTAAAGTCTCCTACCTAAGAAAGTTGTTGATTGAAACACTGCTCGTGTGTGCGTGCATCTGGCAGAACGCGCAGATCTCAAGCATGCGCCTTGGTGAGTTCTCACAGTGAATGCACTCTGGAACCTCCACTCGGACCCAGAGTCCACATCCCCAGACCTGAGCCCACAGGTGCCAGTGCGTCTCGGCTCGAGCACAGGGGAGCCTCGGCTGTGTGGCTTCCCCTGTGGAAGAAGCTCCAAACGGGTTTTTCCACTGGGGTGTTGCTCACGTTTTGCGCCTCCACCAACGTCTCATCGTGTTCCCTGCACTTTCAAGGGCAGCTGCCAGGCTGTTGGGCAGAGCAGGGATGCTGTACAGCTTTAGTGGGAATGTCAGCAGCGCTCCTGCGTATCCATGCTGTGTGCCACCAGCACGCGTGTCCTGCTCTCCCGCCTGCTGGGTGTGGTTGGCCGTCGGTCTCATTCCAGCACCCTGGTAGGTGGATGGTGTCTCCCTGATGTCCACTGCGGCTGATTGCCTTTTATATATTTTTCAGCCTTTTGGCAATCCTCTTTTGTGAAGGACCTGTCCGCCTCCCGTGGTTTTCTGTCTTATCATTGGGGTTACGTACGTGTTCCGGCTACAAGGCCTTGGTCAGTTAAGTGGGTCACCCATATTTTTCCCCACTGTCTTCGTTCTCAAGGGCGTCTTGGTGAGCAGATATTCCTCGTTTTTTAAAAATATTTTTTCATTGATTTCAGAGAAGGGAGGGAGAGGGAGAGAGAGATTGAAATAACAATGATGAGAGAGAATCATTGATTGGCTGCCTCCTGCACGCCCCCTACTGGGGATCAAGCCCACAGCCTAGGCATGTGCCCTTGACCAGAATCGAACCTGGGACCCTTCAGTCCATAGGCCGACGTTCTAGCCAAATGGCTAGGGCAGTCCTCATTTTTATGTGGCCCATTGATCACCCTTCACTTGTGTTTCTCTGTTATTCCTCTCCACCGCCCATCAAGAAGGCATTTTCCTGTGTTGTCTGTTATTTGACCTTCATTCAGATCAGTGGTTCATCTAGAATCAAAGTTTGTGACTCCATCTGCTCTGCAGTGTGGTTTGTCGGAATAGAGACCTGGGCGGGGGCAGTACCCCCCCCCCCCACACACACACACACCTCTACCCACTCCAGGCTCACCCCCAGGGCTTGGCAATCAGAGGTGCTGTGGACAGAGTTCCCGAAAAATGGAGCCTGCGCTCGGGGAACAACAGGCTGGCCGGGTTTCACCTCCTCTCACTTCTGCTTCACCTGCGGTGACCTGGCCAAAGGGCAGGTGACCAAAAGGGAAGGGAGAACTTACAAGGAAACCCCAGAAAGCGAGCAGAGCGTGCGTCCCTAAGTCCTCAGGCACGTCCCTGTGTGTACCTGGTTACTGTGCATCCCATTGCTTTTCCATGAGGTGCTAATGGCCCAGGTCAGATGACACTTCCCTGCCCTTCCTGAGATCCCACTGTGCTGGGGAAATAGGGTCACCACTTACACCTGCCCACATAATCCTATGGAGGCCTGGGCAGTGGGTTCCTGGCTGTCCCCTGTCATAAGGCTGAGCTGGGACTTGGGTCAAGCAAAGACTGCTGCTCAAATCTGAAACGTTGGAGAGGCCCCAGCAGTCCGAACCCGAGTTCAGTCAGTTGTTTTGACGATTGAGTGCCTGCTGCATGCCCAGAGCCAGAGGAAACGGGCAGACGTGACCCCAGCCCTCACAGAGCTTGTGATTTTCCAGGCTGGGGGCATGACTGGTATATAGGCAGATGAGCCATGGAGCCGACAGACTGTGGAGGACACCTGGACACACTGGGAAGGAGGACCAGTGGGGCCCGGGTGGTCAGGGACGGGAGGGGACAAGGCACCTCTGAGGATGAAGTGGAGTGGGCAGGTGGCTATGTGTGAAGAATGTTCCAGACAGGAGTGGCCGGTGCAGAGGCTCGGTGGGAGCACCAGCAAGGTCAAGGACAGCATGGCATGGGGACAGTAGGGCCATGAGTGGTGTGCTCTGTGTGGCTGGTCCCTGGAGGCTCCTTGACCAGAAGGCCCAGCCATGGAGCGTGCCTGTGGTTCAGGCCCTGCCACCAGGGGCACCACAGAGCTGTCCTGGGGTCTGGCTGCAGGATCCCTGGTTGACAGCCTGGGTGGGTGGACTCCCTGAGTCTCCTCTGCTGCCTCCGCCAGGGGCAGAGCATCTTAAGAAAGCTTTTGAGTTTTTCAAGTATAATGTCAGCTGTAGGTTAATTATAGATTTTCTTTGTTGAGTTAGGGAAGTTTTCCTCCATTTCTAAGTTCCCAGGAGGGGTTTTTTAAATGATCATAAATCGATGTTAAAATTTGTCAAGTGTTTTTTCTGTGTCTATTGATGGGAACTTGTGATTTTCCTTGTTTAGTCTGTTGACGTGATGGATGACATAGTTGATTTTCAGATGTTGAGCCAGCCTTGCATGCCTGGAATAAATCACTTGGTTGTGGTGTTTAATTCTTTTTAAACATGTGAATTTGACTTGCTAATATTTTGTTGAGGATTTTTGCATCTTTGTTTATGAGAGATACTGGCCTGCAGTTTTCTTGTAGTGCCTTTAGTTTGGGTACCAAGGTGATGCTGACCTCATGAGATGAGTTAGGGAGTATTCTCTCAGCTTCTTTCCTCTGAAAGGGATTGTAGGGAATGGGTATAATGCCTTCTTTAAATGCTTGGCAGAATTCACCTCTGAACCCGTCTGGGTCTGGTGCCTTCTGCTTGGGGAGATTATTTAATTACTGCTTTAATTTCTATTTCATATATAGGCCAATTCAGATCATCTGTACCTTGTGTATTTTGGCAAATGGTGTCTTTCAAGGAATTAATTGGTCCATTTCATCCAGGTTAATCTGTGGGTGTAAAGTTGGTCAGAGTATCTTACTATCTTTCTAATATCTATGGGATCTGATATTATTTCCTCTTTCATTTCTGATATTAGTAATTTGTGACTTCTCTGGTTTTTTTTCTTAGTTAGACTGGCCAGAGGCTTATTAATATTACTGATCTTTTCAAAGAAGAACCAGCTGTTGGTCTCATTGATTTTTCTCTGTTTCCTGTGTTCAGTTTCATTTACTTCTGCTCTAATTTTTATTTCTTTTCTTCTGCTTCCTTAGAACTTACAATTTTCTCTTCAAGTTGCCTGAAGTGCAAGCTTAGATTATTGATTTTAGGTCTTCTTTCTTTCCTAATATATGCATTTAATGCTATAAATTTCTTCCTAAGCACTCCTTTTGCTGCATCTCACAAATTTTGATTGCTGTATTTTCTTTTTTATTTAGTTCAAAATATTTTAAAATTTCTCTTGACATTTCTTGTTTGACACACATGTTCTTTAGAAGTATGTCATTTAATCTACAAGTACTTAGGGATTTTCCATTATCTTTCTGTAACTGATTTCTAGTTTAATTCCATTGTGGTCTGAGAGCAAATGTTATATGATTTCTGTTCTCTTAAATGTGTTAAGTTGTGACCCAGAATGTGGCCTCTTTTCTGTTTGTTTGTTAATCCTCACTTGAGGGTATTTTTCCATTGACTTTTAGGGAGAGTAGAAGAGAGAGGGAAGGACAGAAAGAAACAATGTGAGAGAAACACATCGATTGGTTGCCTCCACATGCCCCGACCAGGGCTGGGTCAGGGAGGAGCCTGCAACCGAGGTACATGCTCTTGACTGAAATTGAACCTGGGATCCTTTGGTCCACAGGCCGAAGCTCTGTCCACTGAACCAAACTGGCTAGGGCCAGAATATGGCTTCTCTTGATGAATATGGCTGTCCCATGTGAACCTGAGAAGAATGTGTGTCCTGCTGTCATTGTATAAAGTGGTCCTTAGATGTCTGTTAAACCCAGCTAACTGCTGGTGTCGTTGAGTTCAGCTGTCGCCGCACTGCTTTTCCATCTGCTGGGTCTGTCCATTTCTGAATCAGAAGTGTCAGTCTCTAATGATAATAATGGGTTTTCTCCTTGCAATTCTATCACTTTTTGCCCCATGTAGTTTGGCCCTCTTTGTAGGTGCATGTGTGTTAGGATTTGTTATGTCTTCTGGGAGATGTGGACAAAAAAGGGGCCGTATACTAAACCTGACACGCTCTTGGGAGGCCTGCATGGCAAGCCTTACAAACTCAGAGGCCTACAGTAACCACACAGGATGGTCTGAAATGAAAACTTTCTAAGAGCGAGTCATGGCGGATGTTCATGTCCTAGGCCAGTATCTTCCTTGACAGAGGTCAGCCTTTCCCTTCACTGTTACCTTGATTCACATCTACAGTAGCAATCCTGTGGAGTGTCAGAGCAGTCCCCCTTTTCCAGACCCTTCAGGGCACAGCCTTCCCCCAGAACATAAGACCATAGGACCCTCATTGTTACCTCATTCTCCCGCATGCTGTCGCTATGTGCTGTTAGTTATCCCATACCCACCACTGTAAAAGAAGGCTGTGTCTATCTGTTTTACTTTTTACCCAATCTGAGAGATTTCCCCCTCACTCTCCTTAGGTAACCCCTTTGACTCTGATGTATAAAATAGGGTGCAAAACTGCCATTCTCCAGAACATTTTCTCAGTCCATTAAAATTTTGCTTCCCAGTAATTGTCAGTTTGGCTCAAATAAACTCATAAAGATTCTCTACAGGTTTGAACAGAGAATTGGCTCCTTTGTCATCATGTAAGGCCCCTCCTTATCCCTGATACCTCTGTTCTAACGTCGCCATGTCTAAAATTAACATTGCTGTTTCCACTTCCTTCTAATGGGTGTTAGCATTGTATTTCTCTGTCTGCCTATTTACTTGTAACCTAAATGAATCCGTGTACAGTACAGGGCGAAAGCAGGTTCACAATTGTGAGTGTGGGAAACACAGAGCTGCTTCTCCTTTTTTCTTCTTAATTGTCCCCCAACGATATGTTTCTATTGAGTTTTAGAGAGAAAAACATTGATTGGTTGCCGCCCATACAGGCCTCTATCGGGGGTCAAACCTGCAATCCTTTGGTGAATGGAAAGATGCTCTAACCAACTGAGCCACCTGCCAGGGCAGAATTTATTCTTACATTATTATTTATTAATAATTTTATTATTTTTCCGTACCAACAACTGTAAACCTGCTTTTGCCCACCCTGTATTTAAAGTGGGTTTCTTGTAGACAACATGTAGTTGGGCCTGACAGTCTGTCTTTTCATTGGTATGTTTAGACCAGTGACATTCAAAGTGATTATTGACACAGTTCAATTAATGTCTACCATACTGTTACTATTTTCTGTTCATTGCCCTTGGCCTTTGTTCCTATTTTTGCCTTCCACTCTTACTCTGCTTTTTGTGGTTTTAACTGAGCATTTTATATGATTCCATTTTCTCTCCTCTGATAGCATATCAATTATATTTTTTTACTTTTTTTAGTGGTTGCCTACAGTTTGCAATACATTTATAACTAATCTAAGACTGCTTTCAAATACTAGTAACTTTTTTTTTCAGAGAGGGAGGGAGAGGGAGAGAAAGAGAGAAATATCAGTGATGAGAGAGAATTATTGATTGGCTGCCTCCTGCACATCTCACACCGGGGATTGGACCCACAACCCAGGCATGTGCCCTGACCTGGAATCAAACCATGACCTCCTGGTTCATAGGTCAAGGCTCAACCACTGAGCCGCGCTGGCCGGGCAATAACATTTAATTACAAAGTACTGCAGATCCCTCCCTCTCTTGTATTCATTCCACTTCTGTGAAAACTAATCATTGACTACATTGTGGCTGTTAGTATTTTTAACAAACCGCTGTCTGCTATATAGATTAGGAATAAGAAAGGTGCTTTGTTTTTTCTTCACTTGTCCCTTCTCCAATCCTTCCCTCTACGTGGGCCTGAGTTTCTGATGTATATCCTTCCCTTCTCCCTGTAGAACTTCCGTTAACATTTCTTGTAAGGCGGCTCTACTGGCAACAAACACCCCTCAGTTTTTGTTTGTCTGAGATAGTCTTTCTCCTTCGCTTTTGAATGATCATTTTTCAGGGCATGGACTTGTATGTGTTGGTGGGCTTTTTCTCAACGCTTTAAATATTTCACTCCCGCCGAAACCGGTTTGGCTCAGTGGATAGAGCGTCGGCCTGTGGACTGAAGGGTCCCAGGTTCGATTCCGGTCAAGGGCATGTACCTTGGTTGCGGGCACATCCCCAGTGGGAGGTGTGCAGGAGGCGGCTGATCGATGTTTCTCTCTCATCGATGTTTCTGGCTCTCTATCCCTCTCCCTTCCTCTCTGTGAAATATCAATAAAATATATTTAAAAAATAAATAAATAAATAAATAAATAAATAAATAAATAAATAAATAAATATTTCACTCCCTGTCTTGCTTCATGATTTCTAGGAGATGTCACATGTAATTCTTATCTTTGCTCCTCTGTAGGTCGGGTGGTTAATTCTGTGACTTTTTTTTTTTTTTTTAATATATTTTTATTGATCTCAGAGAGGGGGAGAGAGAGAAACATCAATGATGAAAGAGAATCATTGGTTGGCTGCCTCTGCACGCCCCCCCCACCCCCCTTGGGGACCGAGCCCGCAACCTGGGCATGTGCCCTGACAGGGAATTGAACTGTGACCTCCTGGTTCCTAGGTGGACACTCAACCATTGAGCCACAGCAGTCGGGCTTTGGCTTCCTTCAGGGTTTTATCTTGGTTTTCTGTAGTTTGACTTGACAAGCCTAGTTCTAGTTTTTGGCGTGCTCCGCATTGAGGGCATGATTCAGCCCCTGGGCCCTGCACACAGTGGGGCAGACGTTCCATGAGCGGGGCCCTGGCCTTCGCCCAGCAATGCTGCGAGACTGTTCCTGCTGCACTTTCACAGGAAAGGGATGTGGCTTTGGAAGCTCCCTCCTTGTGTCTGCTGCTCTCCTGAAGCCAGTGGGCCTTGTGAGAAAGGAGTGGGTGGGCATGAAGGGGCCAGGCTGGCTGTGTTGGTGGGTGGGTGGAGGACAGGTGCTGTCTGCGCCGTGTCCTTCAGCCCTGAGCTCACAGCCTGGTGCTTCCTGAGAGACGGGAGCAGGAATCCCAATGGTGCCACTCTGGTGGCAAGCCTGTGTGTATACACACTCCTTTTCTGACAGTGGGCTGACGGCCACACCAATGGCTGAATGGCTGCAGGTGCGTGAAGGCCTGGGGAGAACAGCTCGAATTGCTGATTCAGAACTGGGAGCAATAAAGTGATGGTTGTTTTAACCCATTAAGTTTTGGGGTAGTTTGTTATGCAGCAGGAGGTAATGATATACTCCCTGCCCCAGGCTGGGCCAGGGGCCTGTCCAGTGGGCTGCTCTGCATCAAGAAACTGAGCATCTGGCTGACCTCCACAGAAGGGATGCTCGAGGGGGGCTGGAGAGGGCGCTTCTTGTTCATATCCGTCCAATCCTCCAGCTCGGGGCCTGGGGTGAGAGACGCATTGATTCAGTGCTTAGAGTGAACAAGAGACATGAACACCCCAGAGTTCTGTGCCAGATGGCAGCAGGTCTCCTGATACCTGCACATCCAGGCAGGTGGTAGGAAGGAAGGAAGCGAGATGGGTGGCTGTGGTGCAGAAAAGCCCCACTCCTCGGCCGTCCACAACGGACAGGTGGTCTGTAACTTCAGGTGAGCATCCTGCCAGGTGGGGCTTGGGCCTGTCCTACCCTGGGTGGCTGGCCCTGCATTACGGAGCCCTGGCCCCTGGTAGGCCATGTGCGTGTCTCCCCGCGCCCCCCCCCCCCCCCACACACACCCCAAGCAGGTTTGGACTCAGGGTCAGGAGGAGAGAGAACAAAGGGGTGGGGGGCGTCACTGGGTCAGAGAGCCAAGTTGCTGGGTGAGTCCATGGTTAGGCAGACCATCAGGGCTCCCCTGTGTTGGGAGTTACTCTGCTGTGGCTTCAGGCTGGGCTGCTGTCTGAGGACAGACGGTCAGGGTCACCCTGGCAGACACCCACCTCTGTCCTCACAGGCCTTGGAGAACGCCCCCCCTTGTGTGGGATTGTGCCCGTTTAGGGTCTTCCAGAACCCCCTGGCAGCCCCACAGTGGTGCAGGCCCAGCCTCATGCGTTTGCCACCGAGAACAAGGGGTTGTGGGGTTATGGGGTGTGCACAGTGGGGCACCCTATGCTTGACCCAACTGGGACCTGTGGCTACGTAATACTTACGGCTGTTTCCCCCAGTGGAGACGCCACCCCCACCAGCCACCAACCCCAGTTGTTCTGTTTTGCTCTCCAGCGCCCACAGATCCTGTGTGTCCCGAGTGTGGCCTCAGTTCTGGGCTCTAAAGGAACAGCTGTGCCTGCGGGGACAGCAGCGTAGGGAGGACCACGGCGCCTTGGGGGGATTTATGGAGTTGTCTTAAAATTGCACAATCCATCATTTTAAATGTTCTCTTTAATATTTTCTGTCTCATTTTCATGCTTCCCTTCACTTCCTGGTTTGGGCTAAGGTCAAATAGCAGAAGTACTGAAATAGTTTTCATTAGTGTCTCTTGGAGCTTCTGATCTGATCTAAAACAGGAAGTTCTGTGAGACGTGTCATCGGAAGTCTGCATTCATCACGGGCTCTTTGCACTCGACCTGCGGCCCCAGCCCCCACTCTGGGTCCTGCAGGGACACTGGACTCTCCCCCTGAGGGGGCCGTTCCCAGCCTGGGGGAGACCTGGTTTGCTCCCTGGGGTTAAAGGATGGTTTGGGAGAAACTAAGAACCCAGCTGTGTTAGTGTCAGGGGACCATGATGATACCACAGACCCGGCGGCTTAAACAACAAATTCATTTTCTCTCAGTCCTGGAGGCTGGAAGTCGGGATCCAGGTGTGAGCAGGGCTGTTTTCTCCTGAGGCCTCTCCTTGGTTTGCAAATAGCCGTCTTCTCTCTGTGTCCTCACGTGCTTGTGCCTCTGTGTGTCTGTGTCCTGGTCTCTTCTCAGAAGGACAGTCAGATTGGGTCAGGTCTCACCCTAATTACCTCATTTTACCTTAATCACCTCTTCAAAGACCCGTCTCCAAACACAGTCACAATTTGAAGTCCTAGGGTCAGGGCTTCAACATATCAGCTTTGAGGGGACACAGTTTAGCCTATAAAACCATCTCTCTTTTTTTGAAGAGAAAAGAGAGAGGGGGGGGGGAAGGGAGGGAGAGAGAGGGGGAGGGAGGGAGACATTGATGGGAAAGTGAAACTTTGATGGCTGCCTCCTGCATGCCCTCAACTAGGGATCAAGCTTGCGACCTGGGCATGTGCTGTGACCAGGAATTGAACCCTCAGCCTCTTGGTTCATGGGACAACTGCCAAACAACTGAGCCACACTGGCCAGGGCTGCCCATCTGTCTGTGAGCACACTGGAGCCTGGGGGCCTGTCTTTGGGAGGTTTGTAAGTCAGTACGGAGGCTGACGGTGAAGTTGCTGACCACCTTGGATTAACGGGCGGGTGTGCCTTTGACAGCGCAGAGCTCTTTCTGGGAAGGACACTGAAGGAGGCAGGGCCCCAAGCCCCCTTGACAGCCTCATGGGACCCTTGCCCAAACCTGGCCCAGCACAGCCCAGGACATGCATGTGAAATACACATAACGTAGGAGTTACCACCGTACCCGGTCAGAGTGCAGCTCCGTGGCCGCACGGGCAGTCACAGTGCTCTGCGGCCCCCACGGTCAGTCCAGGACCCCTGGTACCCCATCACTGCCCACCACCTGCCTGCCTGAGGGCTCATCCACTTGGGGTGGACATGGGTTTTAGATCCTAGAAACTCTGAGCTGGCCCTCAGAAAAAATGTAGAAAGCAGCTCTCTGGATCTCAGATCCCAGCTCTGCCCTGAGTGCAGTGGGACCTGGGCCTGTGCTGGCAGCGTGTGCTGCCTGTCTGCCTGTCTGTCTGTGAGCACACAGTGGGACCTGGGCCTCTGCCGGCAGCGTGCGCTGCCTGTCTGGTCTGCCCGTCTGTCTGTGAGCACGAAGTGGGACCTGGGCCTGTGCCCGCAGCGTGCACTGCCTGTCTGCCTGTCCATCCGTGAGCACACAGTGGGACCTGGGCCTGTGCCCGCAGCGTACGCTGCCTGTCTGCCTGTCTGTCCGTGAGCACGCAGTGGGACCTGGGCCTGTGCCGGCAGCGTGCGCTGCCTGTCTGGTCTGCCCGTCTGTCCGTGAGCACACAGTGGGTCCTGGGCCTATGCCCGCAGCGTACGCTGCCTGTCTGCCTGTCTGTCCGTGAGCACACTGTGGGACCTTCCTCTGTCAGCCATCCTGCCAGGCCTGGGACCTGACCCCACAGCACCCAGAGGGGTCCAGCTGTTGAGCCCTGGCGCCCAGCTGGCTGTCCTGGACTGGTTCTCCAGAGCCACCTGAGGAAGGGAGCCCAGGTGAGGTAGGCAGGTGGGGAGACAGGAGGGGACACGGGAGAATGAATGGGGCAGCAAGCAGGGTAGGTTGCTGGGTCGTGGGGCTCTGAGGGTGACCCAGCCTCATGATTCCCTGCAGGATAGGTGGGTGAGACTTCCTTGTCCCCACCCTGTCCAGCGGTCCTGGGACACAGGGTCCCAGGTGCCTCCAGGCCCAGACTAGACCCAGAGTGCCCTGCAGTGGGTGGGGCACGAAAAGGCTAGAGGGGATCGAGAGCATTGCCCCTCCAGGCCCCTCACCTGCCCGGCTGTTGCTGCAGGTGACGTGGGTGTCCCAGCCCTCGCTCTCTCTGGGAGGAAGTTGTTCTCTGGAGGCCTGTGGGGGATTCTGAGGGGGATTTCCAGCTGGAGACCAGCTTTTATTGAAGGTGCTAAATGGCTCTGAAAGGTCAGTCAAATGAGTCACCTCCGAGGAAGACTCTGCTGCGGTGTCTTGGGTCCACGCCCAGGAGCGCTGGGGCGGGAGTGCCAGGCTCCCTCCGCAGCACAAGGCACAAGCAAGGCCATCCCCCCCGCACCCCCAGCCCTGCATCCCCTGACGGCACCTCCGCTGTCATGGTTAATTTCATGTGTCAATGTAACTGCCCTCAGAGGCCCAGATTAATCATTATTCTGGGTGTGTCTGTGCGGGCATTTCCTGGCGAGATAAGCGCTTGATTGGATGGACTCTCTACCCTCTTCCCCGGTCATTTCAGCAAAATCAGGTGATAGGAAACCCAAACAAACAAGTCCTGGGGAGCCAGACAAGACCTGTCCCTGGGGGTCTGCGAGGAGCTTGGATGCGGGCCCCACACCTGGCTCTGGCGGCCTCGCTGGCCAAGTGCAAGGGCCTCAGGCCTCCGGGCTGCTGCCACCAGGGCCTTAGCCTGAGGCCCACCTCTGTGAGGCTGCCCAGGCCCCTCAGGGCTTCGCAGGAGGCTGAGCTGAGGGTGGGGAGCACTCCCCCTCGCTGGGGTGGGTGCCCCAGTAGACATGAGACGGCCCTTCCCCATGGAAAAGCCCTTAATTGCCCCAAGATGGTTCTCCCTCCTGACAGGGAAGAGCCCCATGATGATGCCAGCGTGGGAAAGAAAGCCGAGGGCAGGAATGTCCAGGGGCCGCCCTAGAGCCACGCTGCTCCCAGTTTTGATATTTGATTATGTTGTTGTGAAAGTGGCTGTGGCCACGTTGCTGGAGATTGAGGAAAGAAAAAATAAACCTAGCTGCCAGCCCTACAGCTAAAGCTGCCAGGCCCGTGTGTCTTGTAGCTCAGGGAGTGGGAGCGACTTAGTCCTCTCTCGGCGAGTGCAGGTTAGCATGTTAAAACCGCTGCGCCTCCCAGCCCTCCGACGGCCCTGCTGGGTCACGGCCCCAGTGGCCGGGCCTGTCCTGTTTCTCGGGCGCTTACATGCAGCCCACCCCCTCGCTCCCGCGGACGCTCCGTTGTTGGCAGCTTCTCCTGATTAAAATCATGTTGGGAAGAACATTTTGTCCTCAGAGGCCTTTTCCTCGGGGTATTTTCCCAGAAATGGGGCTGCAGACTCCAGGTTGGGAGCGTTTTGCAGCCACGTCACCATGTAGAAAGGTTCTCACAGTGTGAGCTGGTCCGTGGTGGGTGCTCCCAGTGAAGGGCCAGGGCCAGGCCAGGGGCCGGGGTCTGGGGGCCTAACTGCAGGACCCTCCCACCTTTTGGAACCCACATTACCTTTTCAAAAATTGTGGTAGAATACACATCACATAAAATTTACCATCTTAACCATTTTTAAGTGCACCGTTCAGTGGCATTGAGCACCACCCATTTCTAGAACTTTCCATCTTCCCAAACTGAAACTGTCTCCATTAAACACGAATTCTCCATCCCTCTGCCCCAGACCCTGATACCCACCATCCTACTCTCTGCATGAATCTGACAACTCCAGGGACCTCGTATGAGTGGGATCGCACCATATTTGTCTTTTCTTGTCTGGCTTAGTTCACTGAGCATGGTGTCCTGAGGTTCACCCATGCTGTGGCATGTGTAGCATTTCCTTCCTTTTCAAAGCTGAGTAATATTCCACTCTGTGGCTGGACCACATGCTGATCCATCATTCATGGTGTGCACAGGTTGCTTCTGCCTTTGCCTCCTGTGATTAATGCTGCTGTGAACATGGATGTGCAACTCTCTCTTCAAGACCCCGCTTTCACTTTTGAGTGTATATTCAAAAGTAGAATTGCTGGGTCATATGATAATTCTATTTTTAATTTTTTGAGGAACCACCTTAATATTTTTCAGGTGGCTGCATCATTTTACATTCCCACCCACAGTGCACGAGGGCTTTAATTTCTCATCTTTGTGTTTATGTAATAACCATTCTAATGGGGGGGGGTTGTGAAAACTGATATAAAAAGTTTAAAGAATAGGAGAGGGAAGGGCCGCACCCTGCCCCCCCCCCCCCAGGAAGACGGCACATGCACCACTCACAGCACTGACGGTGCATGCACTCCAGTGAGCGGTCCTAGAAGCAGGTGTAACGCTGCACACTGGTGCTAGCACACTTCCGGGGTGAGGAGAACATGGGCGCGCCACCTCCCGCCTCAGAACGTCCTGTAGCAGTGCCCACTCCAGTCCCCGTCCACAGGTCCCCACTCGTCCCCGTCTGCCAGGCTCCACACTGGGTCCCAGCCTCCATCCATCTGTCTGACTCTTCCTGATGACCTGGCTGTGGCAGCGTCGCACATTCTGGATCTGTCTCCCCGCCCCTCCTGGGGTCTTTAACTTGTCTGTTGTCCCCTCCCTGACTTCCTGTAACCTGGAGGTTGGGTCTGGAGCCGCCGTTCTTAACCTTAACTTTGCCCCCAAGGAGATGTTTGCAACATCTGGAGGAGTTAGGGGCTGTCACCCTGGCGAGGGTGCTGTTCAGCGCCCACCATGTGTAGTGCAGCCCGGGCCCCACAGAGATCCTCACCCCAAACGTCTTGGCTGGCAGTCAGCGCTGGTCAGACACTCACTGTGTCCCGAGTGCTTGCTCAGGAGCCGACCCCGGGCCCCCATTTTGGCCTCCACCATGCAGGTGTATTCCCACCTTGGCAACTACCAAGTCACAGGTGCTCTGCTTCAGCCCCCAAGAGGTACCCTGGTCCCCAGGACCCCTGCACCTGGTGGCTCCTGCCACCGCTGCCGGTCCCGGGTCATCGGTGATCACAGGGGCTGCTGATGAGATGCTTGAACACATCAGCACCTCTGCATCCACTGGCTGACTCGCTGCCTTCAGGAGAGCCTCCTTCCCTCTCCTCTCCCCAGTCTCTTCTGCTGTTTTATTTGGTTTCCATTTTAGGTTTTAAACAGTGTTTCTCTGGACATGTGGGTTTTCCCTCCTTCAATGAGTTACAGTCATTATTCTGTTTGAAGTCCAAATTGTCCAAAACTTAGCCCCTGGGCCGCCCTCCTGCCGCTGAGGTGCCAGGCTCACCTGTGCCCTCGGGCCGGCCTCGCTGCTCCTGCTGCCTCTCGGGTGGGAATGGAATTGCAGAACCCGGCCCGGGAGGAGGGAGGGCTGCTGGTGTCAAGGTGCTCAGGCTTTCCCACGGGACGAGCCTGGGGCAGATCTAGAATGTGAAATAAATACAGAAATGCAAAGCACGTACCACATCCCAACTTAAATGAGCAGGAGGACGTCTAACCTCTCTTGTTGTGTGTCTGCGTCACCCTCTGCTTAGACCGAAACTCTCGGTTTCCAAGAACGTCACCTTATTACTCAGCCGCACCCACAGCTCAGCACGTCGTCGAGGCGAAGATTTCCCTGAGTTATCCTGCCTGCGCCAGGCCCTGTGAGGACTGAGCCAGAACCGCCTCAGCTGTCACTCTTCTCAGAGTGGCTGTTATCCGTGCCCTCAAATTACCAAAACAATGCCTTTCACATAGACATTTGTCTTTCAAATCTTGGAAATATTTTAAAGATATGCCACACCTGGCCCACACCCCAGAACCTGAGGCCCGGCATTTCTGCCCTCCCTGCGCCCCCGCGTCCCACACTGCCAGTGGCCACGCCGCCCTGGAGTCCCCGCCTGCTCCCGGCCAGGGGGCTGTCCAGGTGCCTGCATCAGGCCCAGCCACCTGGGGGCGATCAGTGGCGCCTCCATCTTGCAGGGCTAGCCCACGGGTGTCAGGCTGGGACAGTGCCCTGGGCTTTGCCGGTCCTTCTCCAGCTCTCCTGCTGCCTGGGCTGGCGGTCCACAGCAGCGCGCGTCCGGGTCCCAGCTGCCATCCAGGGAGCCAATCTTCGATCTTGTGTCAGCAGGAACACACGGTGGCTCGGGCCTTCTCCTCCAAAACTGCATGCCTCCCTTTGGAGGTGTCCCCACTGGTTAGGGGGGAGAGCAGGTGCCCTGGCTGGGGAGAAAGGGGCCCAAAGGACACAGGGAGGCTGAAGAGGGGGGCGGCCAGGGCTGAGCTACACTCTTAGTGGGCACCACCCTCTGTGCTGCGTGGCCTGAAGCAGCCTGCCCAGCTCTTTGGGCCTCAACTTCCTCACCTGTGAAATGGGGAAATAGGGAGGCGACTTGCTGGGTGCATGGGGTTGAGGTGGGTTAGTGAGTACCACAGGCGAGGGGCGTGAGGTGTTGGGCTATGGACCTGGCACATGCGGACATGACCAGGCTGTCGGAGCGGACTCCGTAGAATGGGGTTGGATTTGCTCATGTCTGAATGGCAGGTGTCCATCGCTCCTGCTCATAAGAGGACGCCACCCCCTGCCAAGGGCAAGCCTGCTGGGTGCACATGGAAAGAAGGGCATGGGCAGGAGGGGACAGTGAGGGCAACGCCAGAGTCTGTGTGGGGTGGGAGTGCAGGAAGGTCGTAGGTCTTGGATGGGTGCCTTGGTGGACAGAGCAGGGTCTGGGAGGCGGTATTCTCGGGCGTCCAGAGAGGAGGTGAAAGTCATGCTCTAAACACGGGCAGCATGTGTCCTTGCGCCTGGCAGTGCCCTGAGGACTCTGGAGAACACAGCCAGTCAGTGTCCTGGGTGGCGCACAGGCATAGGAGCACGTGCTCCGGGCCTCCATTCACCTCCCCTTGTTGTGTTCTTGTCACGGTGACCCAGCCGTCTGGGGCAGAGGTCAGGGTCCGAGGAGGAGCGAGGGAGACTGGGGCCCAAAGGGCACAGGGCACCCAACTTCCTCTTAGTGGACCAAGGGTGGTGAGAGCAGCAAGCTCCAGGGAGAGGAGGTGCCCTGGCTGGGGAGAATGGGGCTCACTGTCACCCCGTCAGCAGGGCTCAGTTAACACCTACACCGGCTATCGGTCAGCTGGTCGCCTGTCCCCAGGCCATTCCCGTCTCTGTGGAAAGCGTGTCCCTCCAAGCTCCCTGCTGGCCCCGTCTACCCGCTGGACGACGCCGTGCAGAGGAGCTGGGAGGGCACCTCCCAAAACCTGGGTCTGATTTCCCTTTGTAGACACAGCCGTCCACCAGGCGAGGGGGAGCTGGCCCCCTCAGGACAGTGGGCCACACCCGCCTCCCTGAGTGTCCCTGCACAACTGAGGGCCAGGCCAGACCGAGGCAGGGACACCAGCCTGAGGCAAAGGCATCCTGCTGTCCCACAGGAGAGGGCCCATGGAGGCTCCGGGCCCGCAGGCCCTCTGTGCTGTCAGAGCCCGTGCCCTCGGGAGGCTCTTAGGGCACGGCTGGCCTGGCCTCGCCGGGCCTGGCCTGGAGCAGTCTTCTCCTCGCTGGCTGTGGTCCGGGACTTTCCTGGTCAGGCTCCTTGCCACAGAGACAGCTCCCGGGGAAACCCCATGTGAAAGTGGAGTCACCCACAGCCAGAGGCCAGGGAGAGCGCAGGCTGGGCCAACACCCTTTGGAGAGACCCACCCACGTCCCAGGAGCTGGGAGGGCACTGCCCAAAACCTGGGTCAGATTTCACTCTCCCAGCTCACACCCTCACAGTGCCTGTCTGGTCAGGCCACACTCGCCCGACCTTGACCCTGGACCTCACTGAGCTCAGCCACTCTGCCCTGTCCAAGCACCTCTGCCCAGGGCCTTTGGATGGGCTGTTCCCTGCCTTGAGGTTTGTTCCCACTCCCAGGGGCCTGGCACAGAGTGGATGCCCATTACAGGCTTGTTGGCTGAAGGTCAGTGAAGGTCGTCTGTACAGACTAGCTGACTCTTAGAGAGATCAGAGACCAAAGAGAAACATCCCAGATGAGAGAGAGATGGGTGACTATGGGGCAGGGAAGGCTGGAATTGGGGGCTGAGACCAGGGGGCCTCACAAGGCCCCGCAGGGAAGCTGAGGCCCTCCCCGAGTAAGTGCAGAATTCAATGTGCAGACACCTGCACCCCAAGAAAGGCCTAGAAAGGTGTGATGCAGGCTGGAGTGTTCTAGTGCCCCTCAATCATGGGGTACGGCAGGCACTGGCCTTCGTGGGGTGGCCCCTCATCCCCTCTCCCTGGAGACTGTAGGACACACTGGTGACAGCCAGCGTTAGGGCCAGACTGGGACATGCGACAGGCAGGTGATGCCTGCAGATGGGAGAGAGAAACCCCCTTTCCTACTTGGGCCAACATGAGCCGGTGAGCCCGCTGCTGTGGGGCTTTGCAGGGGCTTTCCTGGGAAGCAGCCTGGGACTTGCCCCGACTTTCATTTCTCCACGTGGGAACCTGGCCCGCAGCCCGGCTGGAGGAAGTGAGCTGTTCTGACAGGCTTCCGGCCGGCACCCAGCTGGGTGCAGGGAGGTGTCCCTGCCAGCGAAGCACTGGACGCGGGAACAGCCACACTCGAGGAGGGGGCCGACTCGCAGCCCCTTGACTCCTGGCCTCCGAGAGCAGAGGGCATGGGGTGTGGGTCCGGGCAGGCTTGGGGGTCCCCCTTAACTGCTGGTCTGGGAGGTTGGAAGGTGGCTGCTGCTGGGCTGAAGTGCTCAGAATACGGTCCTGGTAGCACACGTCTTCCCCCGGAATGGGGCCATGGCTCTTCACCTGGCCAAGTCTCCGTTTCCCCCGTGTAACCTGCATCCTCGGTCGCTGTGACGGGGATGGTTCAGGTGGTCAGCTGGTCTGTGGTTTCCCATGCACCATGGCCACGATGGCTCCTGCCCCGGGACCCCGGGCCTTTCCCACTGCAGTGTGCTTGCTGCTGCATGCGCATCCCAGCAGCAGGATGTCCACGTGTACATGGCGTCCGGCACCTGCACAAGGTGGGAGGTGAATTTGCAGACGGGGTGAGTGCTCTGGCCCTGTGGGTAAGAGGGTCACGCTCCTGGAAGAGGCAGCTGGGAAGATGGCACCATCCCTCAGTGGCCTCGGGCCTCCGTGAGGAAGGCATCCCTACTCGTGTCCGTCCTGAATCCAGTGGGTCTATTGGCCTCGCCAGGCAGCCTTCCCGCTGGGCCAGGAGAGGGCCATGTCATGATCAGGGCAACATCTGTCTGGTTTTATAGAATAACCCGCACGGAGAATTTGGGCAGACGACATTCCCGTGAACCTGGACCGACCTGGGAGGCCCGTGTGCTCGGAGGGTGGCTCAGAGGAGCCGCTCAAGGTCCGGTTCTCCCCTGCGTCCACCTGCCCAGCCCTGGTCCCCCACGGCACCCCGCTGTTAGGGCTCTGGCTGCTCTGTCCCGGGACACGTTGCACACAGCTCTGTCTATAGACATGCAGATATAGGAGTCATGTAATTTTACCTCGATCCTCCCTGGACGTCAGGAATCAGGACAGAGGTACACGGAGTCACTCTGACTTGCATGTCGACAGAAGGCGTGGACTTGGTCCTGCGGGTCGTCTTCTCCTGTGACGTTCTTGCCATGCACCTTGCTGTCCCTAGTGAACGAACCGATATCGTGTGTGACATTCACGGGCTTGCCTTTCTCTGCGTGAAGGCACCCTCCCTCGCGCCGCCCCCCCCCGCCCCCCCACACACACACACTTTCTGCAGAGAGCTGCACACCTCAGCCACCTGAAGCCATCACGTGACCGTTTCACTTAGAGACAGAATTCACACATTATCAAACCCAGCCAGGTAACTTCTTTTTGTTTTTAACTTTTAAATTTTATTTTTAAAAACTTAAATTTATATTTCAGTTATGGTTGACATTCAATATCATGTACAATTTCAGTTGCACAACATAGTGGTTATACATGTATGCACCTTACGAAGTGATCCCTCGGCTAGTCTCGCACCCACCTGGCACCGTACGTTGTCATTACAGTATTGTTGCGTATACTCCCTATGCTGTACTTCACATCCCTGTGACTATTTTGTAACTACCAATTTGTACTCCTTAATCCCTTCACCTTTCTAATTCGATTTACATTTTTGTTGATTTTTAGAGAGAGGGAGAGAGAGAGAAAAACATCAGTGTGAGAAAGGAACATTGATTGGTTGCCTCCCACACGTGCCCCAACCAGGGATCAAACCCCTAGCCTGGGTATGTGCCCTGACCTGGGCTCGAACCCACCACCTCTTGGTGTATGGGACGACTGAGCCCACTGGCCAGGGCAATACCTTCCCCTTTTTCGCCCAGCCCCCAAGCCCCTGCCCACCTGGGACCCATCAGTTTGTTCTCTCTACGAGTCTTTCTGGGAAGAAATACACACACTGGCAGTTGCTGGCCACAAGCTGGGTGGTTTTTAGATTCTTCTCCGTGGTCTTCTGTACTTTCCAAATTCCCCAGGAAGTGCACACAATCAGGGAGAATACTGTTTCCTGTCGCCACGGAGGGAGGGGAGCATGGAAGCCTCACACGTGTGGCCTGTATTTGTGCTCTCATCTCACTGTAACTACATTTCCCGCCAGGACACTGGGTCCGTGGGAGAGCTCACATCCACTCCCCAGCGCCGCCTCACCAGGGACGCGCAGGTCCGCTCCGCAGGGGTGAGGGTGGCAGGTGAGGTTCCTGAGCCCCACAGAAGGGCCAGACACTGGCTCCTGTTAACCTTGCAAAGCGAGCACCATCTCATCCGCCGTTACAAATGAATGGGCCTTTCAAACCGACGAGGGGACTGCTGAGCCAGCAGCTGCCACTAAGCCAAGCCCATAACCCCCATGGTGCCTTGACCTTCATTTGGGTCTCCTGCAAAAATGGAAAGGTTTTAAAGAGGAAAGCTGAGGCTGGCAGTCTTGAGGGGGTGGGGAATGTTAGGACTGGGTTCATTGCATTCCCAATTATTTTGATGGGCAGAAAGAAGTTTCTAGGACAAGGGTCTTGGTGTGGTCAAAAGAGGGCCCCAAATGCCCCCCAGACCCCCACCCCTAGTCCCATCTGGTTGTGGGAGGGGACAGGCAGGTGGCCACCGTGATGTGATGGCCCACACTCGCCCACCCCGCAGACCATGGGGGCACACGTGTGAATACCCATTATATGTGCATGCTTTCACTGGAATGGACGGACGGGTTCGTGCCTGGCCAGAGAGGGGCGCTCTGCAGGACCTCCTCTCCAGGGGAGGCACCTGTGTCAGGACCTGTCGTGGGGCCAGCGGATCAGCAGTGCCCACGGTGACAGGTGCTGGGGAAGGTCAGGGCCTGCAGCCTTCCTGCGGGCTTCTTGCCAGGAACCAGCAGTGCTTGCCCAGAGGTGGTGCCTGGGGGTCCTGTCAGCCCCCCACCCCCTCCAAAGACAGGCCACGTGCTGACCAGCCCCCCTCTCTCTGCCTGGCGCCCAGCCCCTCCCCTGGAGGAGTCCCGGGGTGCAGATGCCAGCCAGGATGTCCGGAAATGCCCAGGGGGAGGTGACCCGCCGACTCCAGATGCCCCGAGTCAAGAGCAGGGCAGGCGCCTTCCTCTTCCCTGCCAGGTAACCCGAGCTGCGCGGGGATCTTCGGGCGGGAGAAAGGTCGTGCCACTTCCTCGCTGCGTCTGAGGTTTGTCCTGGGCAGAATGTTCTCCTGAGAGCCAGTCTCCCCTGCGGGCGTGGAGTTCCCCTGGGCAGGGAGGAGAAAGTGAGCAGGTCGGCTTGTCTGGAGGAAGCGGCCCCTGTGGCCTGGTCGTTGGTGAACGTCCCCCAGGGGCTTCCCGAGGCTCCAGGGGCCTCAGGCAGAGACCCGCAACCACTTTCTCCAGTTATGTCCTCATTGACCTGAATTTGGGGTTCACTCAGCGAGTCCGGGTGGGTAGAAGGTTCTGGACCCACACAGAGGTGATGGTCGCACAATACTGTGAAGGTACTCAAGGCACGGAACCGTGTACTTTAAATCCGTTAAAATGGTAGATGTTACGTTATGTGTACTTGACCGCAGCAACAAGGAATAAGTGAGTGGGAAGAACCCACCCCCTTTATCAGCTTCACCTGTAGGTCTGCAGTCGGTGCGGCAGGCCGGGCCCTGCTCAAGGTTCTCCTGCTGAAACCAACGCGGGGCCACGGGGCGCTCAGGCTGTGGCAGGGTTCAGTTCCTGGGGGCAGGACAGGCCTTGTTTCCTGCTGCTGGTCGGGCAGGACCGCTCTCAGCTCCCAGACGCCGCCCTTGGTCCTGGCCTAGGGGCCCCTCCACCTTCACGGTCCACGCTGGCTTTCCTGCCGAGCCAACCCGAGGAGACTCCCTCGTGGCAGGGCAGCTGGGGCGACATGAAGACATAATGTGGAAAAGCGAGCGGAGGGACTGCCACTTCGGGAAGTGGTGGCGTGCACGGAAGCCCGGGGTGCACGGCGACCAGCGCCATCCCCGCTCTGTTACTGTCTGTTCAACAGGAAAAGGCCCCGTTTCTCAAAACACGACTCGGTGCCAGGACCTGTGCTGGCCTCACTGTGAGGGGCTCAGGCCCTCGCAGGAGAATGAGGATGGGATGGCCCTCGAGGGTGGGGGATCCGTGATGTGGGCGGAGGGCAGCGTTGCGGGAGTGGCCTGGGCGGGGCGGTCGCAGTGGACAGAATTAGCTAACGCCCCCACTCGTCAGGTCATCGCCCTCCCGGGCGAGGGAAAGGCCCTGCAGTGGCGGAGCCGCAGGAGATTGGGCAGCCGGCTCAGGAGGCCGCGGTGACGACGCTGCTGAGGGCACAGGTGACAGCAGGCCCCGCCAGCGCCCACACGTGCCTGTCTTGCCATTCAGTGCTGGCACTTGGGCCTCTTTACCAACAGCTCGAGCCACCTTTCATGACATGCGCAGGCCCGGCCAGCCCGGGGCTGTGGGGCTGGAGGGGAACATGACAGTCCAGAGGCTTCAGATCTGCGGCCCCAGGAGTGAGGGTGGGACCCAGACAAGGCAGTTATCAGAGTGGAGGTGAGGCGGGAGGGAGCAAAGGCCACTGGGCTCTGGGCCACGAGGGAAGGTTCCTCAGCTGCGACGTGGCAGCACCCGGGCCCAGTGACAGAATGAAGCCTCCCACGGGTGTTCTCAGGTGAAACCCAGACCGAGTTTTTCTAAGAGCGGCTGGGCAATGGGAAGTAAATCCATGATGGTCACGGACAGGCGTTACTGTAGATCCCAGTGGCTGGTTATGGGATTATAGAAATTTTCCTTTGTAAATGAGGCTGTTTCTTTAGCTCATCCAGCCAATTTCAGTGTCCTGATTTGAAACCACAAGCCTGACCCTGAAGGCTAGTCTTGGCCCCATACAGGGCAACAACTGGATTTCGTGTTTCTTCCTGTGAAACAACGCTGCAAATGAACGTCAGCCACAAGGCGCTCTCGCCAAAAATGTTTCACTGGAATCCGACAAGCCTTTAGATCTAAGTTTCCGCGTTCACAGCACAGCTGGCCCGTCTCCTGCTTGTCAGGGTCGTGGAAACAACATGTGCTCCGGACCTGACCCCCGGGGACATTCACCCACAAGGGAGGTCTTTGGGCGAGACCAGCTGTTGAAGATATTTTTTTTGGTTTAAGGACCTTAGATGGTATGAAAGAATTCGTCTTAGTTTTGTTAAGTGTGAGGATGTTATTTGGTTGCGGGGGAAATATTTGTATTTTTTTAGAGATGCACACAGAAATATTTCCGGAAGGCATGCCATGATGTCTGTGATTTGCTGTCAAATTTCTCAGCATTAAAAATGTATGCAAAGCCCCGGTCTGTGGCCCTGTTGGTTGAGTTTTGTCACCAAAAGGTGGCGGGTTTGATCCCTGGTCAAGGCACATACCCAGGTTGCAGGTTCAATCCCTGGTTGGAGTGTGTACAGGAGGCAACTGATCGATGTTTCTCTCTCTCTCTCTCTCTCTCTCTCTCTCTCTCTCTCTCTCTCTCTTTCTCTTCCACTCTCTCTCAAATCAATAAAAACATACCCTTGAGTAAGGATTTTTTAAAAAGTAAGTAGAAAGAAGATATGCCAATATTAAGGGGGAGATTAATACCTTAAAGGGTCCTTTCCCCTGCCCTGACTGTGTAATTCAGAATGAAGTTATATTTATGAAACATAATAATAAATATACACATAAATGGTAGAAATAACCCATGTTGTGTGAGGTAAGATTAGGTGGTTTATTCTTTGGAAAGGGAAATGTTTGCCTGTCCTTATAGCATCTTGAAACCTTAATTTTTAAAGGACCGACAAGGCCTGATGGTTAATCTTATGTCAACTTGGCTGGACCATGGTACTCGGATATTTGGTCAAACACATCTGGATGTTGCCTTGAAGGTATTTTTTAGACAAGATTAGCATGGAATCCATAGTGTTTAAGTAAAGCAGATTGGCCTCCAGATGTGGGTATGTTTTAAGAGAAAACATACTGAGATTGCTTGAGGAAGAAAGGATTCTCCCTCCACACCATCAACTCTTCTGTGGGTCTCTGGTCTACCCTTCTGAATTTGGACTTGCCAGGCACCACAATCACATGAGGTGATTCCTTAAACTAAATCTGTCTCTAGATATAGTTATAGAGATGGAGATGGAGATGATGGAGATGATGGAGATGGAGATGATGGAGGTGGAGATGATGGAGATGGAGATGATGGAGATGGAGATGATGGAGATGGAAATGGAGATGATGGAGATGGAGGTGGAGGAGATGGAGATGGAGATGATGGAGATGGAGATGGAGATGGAAATGGAGATGATGGAGATGGAGGTAGAGATGGAGATGGAGATGATGGAGATGGAGATGGAGATGATGGAGATGGAGATGGAGATGATGGAGATGGAGGTGGAGGAGATGGAGATGGAGGTGGAGATGATAGAGATGGAGATGGAGATATATCACCATTGGTTTATGTCTCTGGAGAACCCCAACTACTACACAAGGGAAGATAGAGTGAATGTTATGAAGCTGCAAAGCACGAGAAGGTGTGGAGGGTCCTGGCAGGAGGTAGTTGGCTGAGCTAAGGGTGCAGTTCGTGGGGTAGAAGGGGGACCAGTGTTCCTGCTTATGTGAGTCAGGTCAGAAGGGCCCTGGGGTGGGCAGGGAGCACTGAGACTCTGGTGCTATGGACATGATGGCGTCCACACCTCTCCCGGGTGCTGTCTGCCATGTGCATCTTTGTCTCCTTTGCAGTGAGACCCCCAAAGAACCATCACTTCTAACAGGTGGAGAAGGTTTTAGCGTTAAGGATAGTTCTTTTTGTTGTTGTTAATCCTCACCTGAGGATATTTTGTCCATTGATTTTTTTTATTTTATTTTTTTAGGGAGAGTGGAAGGGAAAGAAAGAGAGAGACACACACATTAACTGGTTGCCTCCTTCATGTGCCCTGACTGGGGCCAGGGATCGAGCCTGCAACCAAGGTACGTGCCCTTGACTGGAATCAAAGCCGGGACCCTTCAGTCTGTGGGCTGGCGCTCTAACCACTGAGCAACCAGCTAGGGCCAGAGCATCAGCCTTTAAAAACAGCCAGGGCAAGGATAGTTCTTTTTTCAGTTTTCAGATTTTATTCACAAAATCTACTTGGACTTAACTCTAGCTTCAGTCACCTCTCTTCCCCCATCCAACCATCCCTTGTTTGTGGGTCTTTATTTTGGGTCACCTCTGGTTGCTGGATAATTTTTGAGTTGGTTTTTCAGGGAGGAAATGTCCTTAGTGCAGTTTCTGGTCCCCCGTGTAGCTGACGCACAGCAGGTCACCCTGCGATGACCTGGCTGTGCACAGAAGCCTGCGTTTGCAGCCAGGACACTGTGGCCATTCGCATTGTCTCCTGGTGTTTGCACAGAACTCTCTTGGGTCACTCTGTCTTTCTGTGCTTTTCCTGCTGATATTTTATACTTGATTATAAAATATTTATTAATATTTTTGATACCCAACAAGTTCTTTTGTTAAATAGATTGAGATCTATCTCCAGCCCAAGAAAGTTTCTTCTTTTATTTCTTTGATTATTGTCTCTGTTTTGTTTATTCATCTGGAAAATCAGTTATCCACCTGGTGCGTCTCTAGTTTTTGTCTCCAAATGTCCCTAAAGTCATCATCACATCTTTATTCCACATTATTTGCTTATTCCATCCGTTCTCATTTCCACCTGCCTATCTTCCCATTCACCTGCCGTCTGTCTCATCTCCTCCTCAGTCCTTATTCCCTGCAGGTAAGGGTTTCTTAAGTTTTACTGAGTGAAACTAGTAGCCTGAATGTATTCTTTTTCTTTCAAACAACTGTTTTCACAAGTAGGTGCTATGTTTCTTGGATTTATTGAAAAGACCACTGAATGGTTCCATGCTGGTTTTATTTTTCTCTTTTCTCCTCCCGGTCATCTCGGAGTTTTACGGAGGCTGCTGTTCCCCTGCTAGGAGAGTGGTTCTTCCCGCTCCCCTCCCTTCCACCTGGTGGTTCTGTTCCTGCTCTTCCTTCCGTGGGTGATGTTTGGCACTTGATTTTCAGCTGCTCCGGGGCAGGGGGAATTCCACTGGGGGGACTTCACGTCTGTGGCTTTCTCTCCTGTGGAGTGAAGCCCAGTGTGGGCTGGGCCCTGCCACAGACCCCCGCCCCCCACCCGCCTGGGCCCTGCTTCCCTGGGCAGCCCATGCTACTCACAGACCCGCCAGCTGCTCCAGCCGCAGCTCAGGAGACGCCCCCTGCCCAGCCCCACGCCCCCGTGCCACCTGTGCCACAGGTGCTGCAGTTCTCTGTCCAGCCCTGATGCCTTCGGGGCTCAGCCTCCACACCAGGGCCTCAGGTCCTGGCCTTCACTCCCCTCCTTGGTGCTGTCATCTTCCTTCAGACAACCCCAGGAGCCCGTCACTCCCAGGCCCACCACGCCTGGGTTTCAGTCACTGGTGGGCTTGGCGACACTTGGGCTCACAGGCCCGTGTGGTGTGTTTGTACTTTGGGGGGCCTTTGGAGGACGTGTTCTAGCAAACAGGTGAGTCTGAGTGGAACCAGAGCAGGGATCACTGTCAGCATGTCCCCTCTCCCCCTCCCCCCCCTCCCCCCCCACCAAGAAGTGCCCCCTGTGACCGGTACCAGTTTGCCTCCAAGCCTGGCCCCTTGTCCCAGTATTTTGAGACCTGAAGACCTGGGAGCAGGCCCGAGGCCTGCAGACACAAGACCCTCACCCACCTAGGATCCACCTCTCCTGCTCCTCCTCCTGCTGCTCCCATGGGCCTGCACAGCTCCGCTCTCATAGACACACCCGGAAGAATATGGTGGTAAGGAGGCGGGGCCTGGGAACAGGGAGCCTCTCCCAAACACACTGCACTGTCCTTACCTGTCACAGGTAAGTAGGAGGTGAGGGCTTAGGAGCCCCCCAGAGCTTGGTTACCTGGGTGGCTGGTTGTCTGTGGACAAGTTCTGCCTCAGTTTCCCTATCTGTGAAATAGAGGCTGTCACAGCACTTCCTCCATCAAGTGGGCGGGAGTATTAAAATCACTGTAAACACGCACGACCTGCAGAGCTATTTTGTTCACTTTTACTGTTATTGTGACCCTCAAATACAGACGTAAAACACCCCGTCTCCGTTGAGGCCCCCGCATAACCTTGGCTAATGTGAACTCAGCCCAGATGCCTGGATGCTGTCTGCCACCCCCCTGAGGAGCCAGGAGAGGATCAGAGGATGGGGAGAGGGCTGAACTGAGCTATCCACCTCCTGTCCCTGGGACAGCCTGGCTCTGACCTCTGACCAGGATGGGCGCAGGCCCACACAGGCCCTTCAGGCCTTCCTCAGGAGTGTGGATCTGTGGCTGCAGCCACCTGCCATGACACCTGGGCGGGAGGATGAGCCGTTTTCAGAGACGGCCCAGGTCCCTGCCCATGGACTAGAACAGTGGCTAGCAGGAGCACAAGGAGGGTGGCATCCAGTCCCAGAGAGGAGCAGAGAGGAGGGCTGAGACTAGAGTCTGGGGGCAGATGTCCCTGAGGTCAGCTGCCCACTGTCACCCTTCTAGGAAGTTCCCTGTCCACGTCTGACAGTTTGAGTTGGGTATCTGTGACCTGCAGGCAAACTGTCACAACCAAGAGCAAGACCTTCCCCACCTTTCAGTCCCTCCACCAACACAACGTTCTCTGTTGCCCTGAAGTTTCCCTGCCTATCGCACGATGGATCTGACCCCTCAGCAAGCCGTCCCCATGCTCCTGGCACTCACCCCCACTGTTCACCCTGGCTCAGCCTGCACCCTCTGCAGCTCCCTCAGACCTCCTGGGAGAAGACTGGGCAGATAAGGGGCATTTGTTCTCTGATTGCTTAGCGTAGGCCCTCTGCATCTTTCTCCTTTCACTAGTTTTTCTCCTTAATACTGATCAATATCCTGCTCTTGAACCATCCTTGCACTGCTGAGCAGACCCGGCTTGGTGGTAGTGTAGATGACTGGGTACATTGACACACATTTGATACGTTGGTAGAGTCATTTTGCTACTATTTTACCCACTGTGTTTGCATCTATAGACTTACTTGAAATAGCATCATTTTCTTTTTTTTTAAATATTTTTATTGATTTCAGAGAGGAAGGGAGGGGGAGAGAAAGATAGAAACATCAATGATGAGAGAGAATCATTGATCAGCTGCCTTCTGCACACCCCACACTGGGATCCAGCCCGCAACCCGGGCATCAAACCATGACCTCCTGGTTCATAGGTCGATGCTCAACCACTAAGCTGGGCAAAGTAGCATCATTTTCATATGCTAATTTATGCAGTTATGTTTTCATAAATTAAAGGATGCTTTCCACCTTTTCCTATTGTCTAAGAATGTTTACAACAATTTGAAATATCTATTTAAAAAGTAAATAAAATTCAATTGGACTGAATTTTCCCAAAGGTAGTTCTTTAATCAGCTTTTTAATTTCTAATATGGAAGTTGAACTATTCAAATGTTCCAATTCTCCCAGGAGTGATTTTGGTAATTTCTGTTTTGCTTGAAGAGCGGCCATTTCCTCCCTGTTTTCAGGGGATGGGCCTGACTCCCTTCCTCCTGGAGCAGGCCTGCTGCCCAGCACAGGCTCTCTGCCCACCCTCAGGCACAGGCCTGGGCAGGACCAGCAGGGCTCCGTCGGCCCACGTCCGGATTGTCACATGGCTGTGCTCACAGAGCGGCCCTCACTTTGGAAGTGCACAGTGAATGGGATGTGTTTTCTTGGCAGTGCCAATAAGAGACCCTTAGGGAGACTGAGCAGGGTGGATATCGTTTAGATTTCACACAGTTTTATTCCCAGTGCTGCCTCCTAATCAGCACATGCTAGTCCCACCTCACCCAGCCCTCACCAGATATCATCTTACTGTTTGGAAACAAGTTCAGCTGGTTAATCAAGCTCAGGGTGGCAGGCTGGGAGGTTCCCTAGCCCCAGGTTGATGGTTGTTGATCAGCTCTTTATCAAAGGTAAATTCCTTTAACATTTTAAGTTCAGTTATAATTTAACGTGTGCATTTTTCTTTTTCCGCATTTCAAGTACCTGGCAAGATATTTGCAACACAAACCAAACGTCTCCAACAGGTAAATTACTCTTATTCAGCTAGTATATTAAGCTTATAACAAATAAAGTCCACTCACACATTCTAATACTGTTTTTCAAACTTAAATTACTTAACATCTCAGCTTAAAATCACAACTCTAATAGAAATAGACATTTAGGTTATTCCTAAACTTCACTTTAAAGATAGCTAATACAGCCCTAGCTGGTTTGGCTCAATGGATAGAGCATTGACCTGCAGACTGAAGGGTCCCAGGTTCGATTCCGGCCAAGGGCACATGCCTGGGTTGTGGGCTCAATCCCCAGTAGGCAGCCAGTCAATGATTCTCTCTCATCATTGATGTTTCTATCTCTCTTTCCCTCTCCCTTCCTCTCTAAAATCAATAAAATACATTTAAATAAATAAAATAAAATAAAGATAGCTAATACAAAGAAGTTGACATAGTGCATTATTTCTATTAATTTTTTGTTTCAATGAAGTATAGTTTAATGCTAAATTGATGTAACTATAAAGAATTTAATGAGCTATAAAGCTTAACATTTTTATTATGAAAATATACATGTTATTATGTTTAGGCACTTAATTTTTAAAATAGTGGTTATATATATATCACATAATTTATCATTTTAGCTATTTTTAAGTATATAATTAAATATTATTAAGCTCATTCACATTGTTGTGTAACCATCACCACCGTCTACCTACAGGACTTCTCCATCTTCTATAACTAAAACTGTACCCATTAAATAATTTCCCTTCCTCTCACTCCCTGGCAAATACCATTCTACTTTTTGTCTCCATAAATCTCACTATCTTAGGTACCTCATCTAAGTAGAATCATGCTGTATTTGTCTTTTTGTGTCTGGCTTATTTCACTTAGCATAACATCCTTCCTTTTTAAGGCTGAATAATATTCCATTGTATGGATGGACCACCTTTTACTTATCCAGTTATTATCAGTGGAAGTGGGGTTTTGGGGGTACTGCTGGAATAAGAATTTCTGGAGGCCCCCATGAGTGGATGAGATATTGTAGAAAGCTTAATTTCTGTGGAATCAAGCCCCTGAGTTTCCGAGGTCCCATCTCCTTCCGTCCCCGCAAGGAAGAAGCGAAGCTATTGCTTTGCAGAGCTAGTGTCAGGGCCAGAGCCCAGAGTTCCTGCTCCATGTGGGAGCATCAGGCTAGCTTAGCTTGGGTGTGCAGCTGCAGTCCACCAGTCCATTGCACGTGGGATCCGCTTGGCCACATGGCTCTGGAGGCGACACGGGCAGGAGCAAAGCCAAAGAAACTAGAGAGCCAAGAGTGAGCTCAGAGCCAGAGAGGGAGCTCATAGCAGATTATGTATCTCCAAATTTTTGTGTGCTTGCAGTGGTCCTGCCTACTCTCCGTTCCAAGCTTTGATTGACAATCATCTCTGTTCCCAGGTTTGATTGACAAGCACCTTCCCTTAGGTCACCCTGACTCAGTGCATATGCACCCACCTTCCCCTTTGTCCAGTCCTTTCCCGTAATTTTCAGGAAATGGGCTGGTGGTTCCCTGGGGAGTGTGGAATTGCAGCTTCCTGGTGAAGCTGCCCAAATGGCCGGCTTACAATGTCTGGCCTCCGTTTTGCTCCTTTCCTATTACTAATAACCAGTTACAGGGGTATCACAGTCATCTGTTGAGGGACATGTGGGTTGTTTCCTTTCACTTTTTGACTGTTGTGAATGGTGCTGCTATGAACATGGGTGTACAAATATCTGTGCAAGTCCCTGCTTTCACGTTGGGCTGTATACCCTGTGATTGCTGGGTCATGAGGCAGCTCTGTGTTTAATTTTTTGAAGAACTGCCATTCTGTCTTCCATCTTACATGTGCACAAGGGTTCCAACTTTTCCGCATCCTTGCCAACACGGTGTTGTTGTCTTGTTTCGTTTTTTATTGTTATCTATATATATAAAAGGCTAATATGCAAAGTGTCCCCTTGGGAGTTCGACCGGGAGACCAGGAGTTCGATCACTCACTATGACGTGTGCTGACCACCAGGAGGCGGCACGGAGTGAAGGAAGGCCCCACCAGCAGCTGGGGAAGGGACATACCGGCCTGCAGCCAGAAGGCTCTGATTGGCCCTGATCGCCGGCCAGGACTAGGGACCCTTCCCATGCACGGATTTCATGCACTAGGCCTCTAGTTATTTTAATAAAAGCCATCCTGATGAGTGTGAAGTCATGTCTCATGGTTTTGATTTTCATTTCACTAATGATTAGTGAAGTTGAGCATCTTTTCATGTGCTTATTGCCCATTTTTATAACTTCTTTGCAGAAATTTATATTCAAGTTCTTTGCCCATTTTAAAATGAAGGTTGTTTGTTTTTCTTTTTTTGTTGTTGTTGAATTTTAGGAGTTCTTTGTATATATTAGCCTTTTATCAGGCATATCACTTGCAAATATTGTGTGGATTGCCTTTTCCCTCTGTTGAGTGTGTTCCCTGGTGCACAGGAGTTTTTAATTTTGATGCAATCTAGTTTATTTATTTTCTCTTCCATTGCTTGTGCTTTTGGTAGCATATCCAAGAAGTCATTGCCCCGCCCCATGTCATGAAGTTTTCCCCCTGTGTTTTTGTTTAACAATTTTGTAGTCTTAGCTCTCACTTAGGACTTGGGAAGAGTGTGAGTTCATGTTTGTCCGTGGTGTGAGGTGAGGCTCCAACCTCACGTTTCTGCCCGTGGACACGTTGGGGCTTTCTCAGGAAGAGTTCACCGTGTTTCTTCTCTGGAGATGTCCCTACGCTCTTGTCTTGCTTTGCTCTGGCGGCATCCCTAGCAGGCTATGGAACTGGGGCAGAGTGGATGTTTAATTGAGGCCATTTGTTTAAACTTGGCTTAGATTTCTGAGTACACTTAGAGACAGACCTAGTCATCTAAAAATCACACAATGAATCTCAGCTAAAAACAATAAAAATTCACACTGACAGAGATTTGGCAATGTAAACGTTGTGTCTCGGCCGCTGTTGCTCAACTCCTAGTGTGCTCAGTGGCCATGTAAAAGTGGGTGATGCGTGGGTCTGGTCTTGTTGTCATTGTGGAGTTACCCACCTTAGCCTTGAGGCTGTCTCACTGCTCCTCCTCCGACCTCCACCCCCCTGTCCACAGTCCTGTCCACTCCCCACGGTCACCATCTCGGAGAGAGGACTTGTTAACTTTGGGGCCTGCCTTGTGTGCCCCCGCCGCTGTGGTTGACCCAGGCCGTGCTTTTCCCGGCCCTCACGTGTGTGAGGGTCTGTGGCTGGGTGTGCCCACGTGTGTGGACTTGGGGAGCAGCCACTTCTCAGCCGTGCTCCCATTTTCTCTCCCTCCAGGCCAGGCAGCTCCCACTCAGTCAGAGTGTCAGGCCTTTGTTCCCCCTCCTAGGCTGGACACCCCTCGAGACTAAGGGCTCCACCTGCCACCATCCTTGTCCCTGTCAGTGGCTGGCGACACCCAGTGCACATGGGTGGGTCCCTAAGGTGGGGGAGGGTAGACCATGCATTTTCATTCGTCTCTTCCCAGTGAACTTCTCCTAACATATTTTTATGCTTAACAGTCTTGATCTCCTTCTTACTTTTCTGCAGCTAAGTATGCAAATCAGTGGAAAATGAAAGTCACTTTATTGACTGTGACCATGAGGCTTTAGGTGCTAAATTTGTTTTTCTGGGTTGTGAGCATTACAATAATGATTATGCATTTGACGAAAACAACCAACTTGTTATCCTGTAGACAAGTTACTGTTACACGTGAGAGCCGGAGCTTATTGGGAAGCATCTCCCTGTGAGGTGCTGGGGCCCGGTCTCCTCACCTTGAGGTCACGTTTCCAGCAAGGAGCTCTCTCAGTGCTGCAGCTACCCAGAGCTCAGCACAACTCTGTCCCCTGCTTCATTTCTACAAGGGGTGGGGGAGGGGAGGGGAGGGGTGGGGAGGGGAGGAAGGGGAGGGGAGGGGGGAGGGCAGGGGAGGGGGAAGGGGAGGGGAGGGGAGAGGGGAGGGGAGGGGAGGGGGGAGGGGAGGGGAGGGGGAGGGGAGGGGAGGGGGGAGGGAGGGGAGGGGGAGGGGAGGGGGAGGGGAGGGGAGGGGAGGGGGAGGGGTGGGGAGGGGAAGGGAGGGGTGGGGAGGGGTGGGGAGGGGAAGGGAGGGGTGGGGAGGGGAGAGGAGGGGAGGGGAGGGGAAGGCTTTGTAGCAGTAAAAATTAAAAATTAAAAAACTGAGTCTGTGAATTCTTTCCTAGAAAAGTGCCCGAAGTCATGGGATGTGTGATTTGTGAGGTCCCGCCGGGTGCCGACTCGGTGAGGCCTCCTCCCGTGTCTGCGTGGGAGTCCCTGGCTTACGAAGGCCTCCGTGGCCCCGGACCTGGTGTCTTCACCTTGGAGGCCACAAGGCTTTGCTGAGCCTTGGGAGGCGGTGGTTCTCCAGGCCAGGCTGATGCTGACGTGGGGGCGCCGACTGTAACCTCGCCTGTTTACAAAAGGTCGGGCAAAACATTTTTTTTTAAAATATATTTTATTGATTTTTACGGAGAGGGATAGAGAGTCAGAAACATCGATGAGAGAGAAACATCGATCAGCTGCCTCCTGCACACCTCCCACTGGGGATGTGCCCACAACCAAGGTACATGCCCTTGACCGGAATCGAACCCAGGACCCTTCAGTCCGCAAGCCGACGCTCTATCCACTGAGCCAAACCGGTTCGGCGCAAAACATTTTTTTAACGTTTTATTAACTTCTCGGCTCAGTATTTTTGCATTTCATGTGCCTCAAATTATTTCTTGCCAAAAGACACGGAGCTGCAGATTGTGTGCCCCACGAGGGGAAACATCCTCCCTGTCACTTCCCTCTTGCATACCAATTGACAAATGGAGCTTTCTGTCCCAGAAACCAGCTGGTTTCACCTGTCAGTTATGGACACAGGCTAATATGAGCTTCAGAGAAGATTCCAGAACCTGCTGGGTGTGCTGTCCGAGCCGAGCAGCAGCCGAGGCAGGAGTGATGATCGTCCCATGTAACTCCCCAAGCGCTCAGAAGAAATCTAAACAGGAGCCCAGTCCGTGCGCTCCCTCCCTCCCTCCCCTCCCAGTGATGTGGCGGAGGTGTGGCTGCCAGGATGCGCTCTGGGAAAGGAGGGAGCAGTTCAGCTGGAACTCCCCGGTGAACTGTGGGTGCAGCAGTGCGTGCATGTGAGTGTACACGCGCTGAAGGGACTCAACTCCGCGTCCAGCTTTGGGGAGTTATTGCGTTAAGAATCGAGTGCAATTCAGGTTAACACGTTGTGTCCATTAACCACAGAGCCCAGCGCCCTGGGCGTTTCGCAGAATCCTCGGACTCTGAGCCCGGGGAGGGAGGGCGCTTCACTCCATCTGTAGAATGTATACAATGTGATCTGTGTCCAGGCCGCGTGACGCCGTGGCCCTGCAGGAAGTCCGCCCACCCACACTTGCGGTGTCAGAAGCACTGGCCCGAAGCGTTCGGCTGTCCCGCTGTCATCCCCTCAGAGGGTGCTGAGAGCAGCTGAGAAGGTCGGGCTCTGCCTCGTGGAGTTAGGGTTTGTGCTGTGACTCAGGGGCTCCCCCACCCCCACCCTGCCACCTGTGTCTGGCTCTCTGGCCACAGTGCCCTGGCGTGGGCCCAAGAGCAGGGACAGGAACAGGGACCCTCTGAAAGTCGTCTCCAGGAAGGAACATGTAGAAGCTGAGCTGAAGCTCGGCCCCTGAAAATGTGAGGTGCTTCTGCGCCCCCGTGTGAAGGCCACAGCCTAGAGGGCCCCTCTGTCCTGGCCCCAGGTTCTCCTGGCCCTTGGCACCATCTCCTCCACCCACTGCCAACATCCTGGGTATGGACATAACGTTCTTTTTGTTTTTTAATTGAAGAAATGTCACTAAATAGTAATTGCACTTAAACAAAAAGAAAATAGAATTGAAATCTGAAGAGCTCACTGAGAAAAGCTGTTCTCTTTTCCTAGGTCTGCTGCTGCTGTCCTTTATATTTTTCATCTTCAATTAATTTCCTATTTAACGGAAGAACTTTGCTACGAAATCCAGTTGAACAAGACCGAATAATGGCCCCCAGGGGTCTGAGTTCTAATCCCAGAACCTGTGAAAATGTGACCCTACAGGGTTAAGGCACTTTGCATATGGGATTAGTTAAGGGTCCTGAGATGGGAGATGATCTGCAGAGAAGGAGGCAGGAAGGTCAGAGAGAGCAGATGCAATGACGGAAACAGAGGCCAGAGAGGGAGGAAATGGTACCCTGTCGGCTCTGAAGACCAAGGGAGGGGCCAGCAGCCAAGGAATGGGGCGCCTCCAGAACCTTGAAGAGGCAGGACATGGCTCCCCTCCCCCAACCCTCCAGAAGGAGCCCGTGGGGACTGACTGTGAACTTCTGACCTCCAAAATCATGGAGAGTAAAGTTATATTGTTGTAAGCCACTAAATTGTGGTGATTTATTCCAGCAGCTGCAGGAAGAGAATGCACAAACTATTATAAAAATCTCCATAAAATATGCTGGAGCAGCATGAGAACGGGAACACTTGCATAACGAGATCACAAGAAAAAAGCCGAATAAAAACAAGAACTAATGATCATTTAAGTCGTATCCCAGTACACAGCCGCCCATCCATCTTAGCAAATGGAGTGGCCTCGATCCAGAACTTGACAGGGATGTTTATCTCACCACCTCCGATAACTTTCATGGCAGCTACATTGTTAAGGATGTTTCAACATTGTGTTCTTGCTGGCAGCCGCACCATAAACACACCGCCGAGCCCAGGCAGCTGGGCTCCCAGGGTCCAAGACACCCAGCTCCAGCCGACTTCCCCGCCGTGGAGTAGCCACTTCAGTGAGAGACAGACCTTCGGACTTGAGCCAGGAAGGCGTTTGCACGGGCGGGGGACGGGGAGAGCCCCCTTTCTTTCCCACCTGTCCCCACATCGCTGGGGTTCCTGGAGCCCCAGAAAATGTAGCTACCACAGTGCAGGGTGCTTGGCCACAAGGAGCTGTTGGGGAGCCCTTGACACCTCAAGGAAGCCCCCCAACTTCCAAGGTGCTCCCCAAAGTAACCAGTACCCTTGCAGAGGCAGGAGTGATGTGGTCATCAGTACAACAGCTGAGCTTGTTTGTGGGGGTGAAGCCAAGTCCCACTGCCCTGCCCCCCCGGAATACGAAATTCCTTAGGAATGCTGGTGATTGTGGCAGCTGGGGTGAAACTGTTAGCATCCCTGCTGCTTCTTACAAGAAAACAAACCTCCCGCCATGGCCTCTGAAGCAGACAGGAAGATTCCATAGGCAGTGAGAAGGAACGCGTTCCCAGCCCAGGTCTGGGCAGCCGGTTATTTTGTGTAAAAGGTGGGTTTCTGTCTCCAGAGCACCTACAGGACAGAAGGTGCCCCAGGACCAGGGTGAGCCTAGTGGGCATGCGCTAGGTCATGGCCATCAGAGCAGGTCCCAGCACCTCAACCCGCTGCCCTCCCCTGTGGTCCCTCCGCTGGGTCCTGCTCCATCCCACCCAGCACCCCCACCCCGCCTGTTCCCTCCCAGACCCTGCTGGCTGTGTCCCCAGGGAGAGGGGATCCAGACATCACTCGCCCCAGGGCCAACCCAGATAAGGAGTGAGGCCAGCAGGTCTGCCCTTGAAATGGGCCTGGGATGGGGGACAAGGAGGAGCCACTTCTCCCCCAGGCTGGAGGAGTGAGGGCTCACCCCTCACCCATGCAAGTATCCTTTGCTGAGCACTATGGTGTTGACAGTGATGGCTGTGGGCAGGCACTGGAGATGCAGGGTGGAGAAGACAGGGTCCTGTGTGGAGGCCTGAGGCAAATGCAAGCTGTGTGTGTGTGTGTGTGTGTGTTTCCCACTGTGAGGGGATAGGGGGCCTCTCAGAGCAGAGACCAACTAGAAAGAGGAGGTGTGCCCTCAGGTACCTGGGGAGGAGTGTTGGGAGAGGGATAGGCAGGTGCAAAGGCCCTGGGGCCACAGACCTTCTGCAAGTGAAGGCGTGTGAAAGGGGAGGAGGAGAGGGCAGAGATGTGGGTTTCCTGGTGGTGGTTTGGCCTTTGCAGAAGGGTGAAGCCTACAGTCTTAGGTGTTGGGGGACAGATGCAGGGAAGCGGGAGAAGGGCGGAGGCTGGGAGAGAAGGAGTAACCAGAGAGGCCTGGGCTCTCAGTGCAGGTCCTTCCCAAGGTTCCATCCCACACCCCACCCCACCCCACCCCACCTCACACACCGAGGCCGCCCAAATCCCAGCCCCCCATTCAGCCCCAGGCCTGTGGGTGCTGTGGACACCTCCTTGGTGTCCCACAGACCTCAGAACCCCAGTCTACTACACAGCGTACCAGGTCCCCCTGCCCCATGCCTGCAGCTCTCAGGCCAGTGGGGGTAAAAGACCGGCTGTCACCCTGGAGTCTGGAGATGATTTCTGAGACCTCAGTGCCCGGGAATTCGCAATAAGCAGCAAGGACTCAAAGATGACAGGGCGTCTTCCCTGCACTGCCTCCTAGGGTCTCTGGTTCTAACCTTGATTGCCTTTGAACACTTCTTGCTCTGCACGTTCTGGATAACTGACAGCAATACAGCTGTTTCTCGCTTGTAGGCAGTGGGTTGAAGAGTGGCCCCCAAGGATATAGGTCCACACCCTCACCCCTCCTCCCCATGGGCGTGACCTCCTTTGGAAATAAGAGTCTTTGCAGATGTCATTCATTTAAGAACCTCGGCGTGAAATTATTCTGGATTTAGGGTGGGCCTGAAATTCAGTTACTTACGCAATTACAAGAGAGAGGAAAGGAGATTCGAGCCACGTGGCAGAGAGGAAAGCCATGGAAGTGGAGGCAGAGATTGAGGGATGGAGGCTGGCAGCACGGGGCTCTGGGAAGAGGCAGGCAGGCCCCCTCAGTGCCTCCGATGGAACCAGCCCGGCCACTTAGTCTCAGGGCAGTGAGAGCTCCCATCTCTTATTTTAAGCTGCTCTGTCCATCTGTGTACTGGGTTCCAGCAGCGCCAGGAAAGGACTGGAACCTGCAGATTCATCCTGCCCGTGGGGGCCGTCAGCCCCCGCCCCCGCCCCGGGAAGCCAGCTCCCACCGCGTTTGAATCCGAGTCCCCATCCCTTTACTCCGTGTGCATCTGTGCTTTCTGCTCCGCTCCTTTGAACCAGCTGGGACACCTTGCTGTCCCCTCACTAGAAACGAGCTAGCGCGCTCATGTGCATGAATCCTCTTTATGTCCGTCTGAGTCCTGCTTTCTTCTTGGTAAAGGCTATCTTTGCACATGAATAGTTTAGGGATTGCAAATAGAAACTTCTGGATAGTCAGTCTCCCTGGGCTGATCCAAGTGCTTGCAGCAGCTGTGATTCACTCATGCCTTAAGAAAATAAATAAGTTCAAATGTTCCTGGGGAAATGGTTTTAACCCCATGAGACGCACCAGCCTGAAACCAGGAGGAAGTGACCCCTGCGAGCAGGTCTGGCGAGGCCCCGGATGTGGCCCTGAGGAGGAGACACGCACGGGAGCCTCAGGAAGCACCAGGGACCAGTTCGTCCGGGGTGCCGGTGGCAGGAGATGGGGGGCTTTCCTAATGTGACAGCCACCAGGTGAGGTCACAGGGCAGGGCCCCGGGCCCACTCCAGAACCTCCATACCAGGGCAATGTGGGGCCGATGGCCAGTCTGCGTCCCCGGCCTGAATAAGGTGGGGCGGTTCCGCTGCTCCCCTGGGACCCCCTCAGTGGGGGGGGCGCGGGGGGGCAGTGCAGGGAAGTCAGAGCTGGGGCCCTGGGCCTGGGCCTGACGGCTGGGCCCTCTCCAGGCAGCTGGAGGCGAGCAGCCTGCAGCCCTGTCCCAGCACGGCCACCAGCCCCCTCCCCTCCTGCATCCCACCTGGCTCCTTCCCTCCCTCTCCCCACACTCAATTGCCAGGGCCCAGCCCCAAGCTGCTGAAATCAGTAATGGCCCTGACAACAACAGCAAAGGCAATAATAGTAATTCTAGAGGGCGTCCGTGGGAGCTGGGCTCAGAATCGCTCTGTGGGCCTCACAGAGACCCCGGGCAGCAACATGTGCCCTCTGCGGAGGCTCACTCTGTCCTGTCCCTCCCCACTCACCCCCAGCTGCAGGCCTGGGGGTCCATGCCCACTACACAGACGGTCACCTGAGGCCAGGAGCAGAGTCACTGATACTGCCAGCGCCTCCCATGGGACACTGAGGCCCAGCAGGTGCCCAGGGCCACGGGGGACCAGCCACCACCACCTCGGCCCCCGTCTGTGCAGAGGGGTCCTGCTTCGCAGGGCCTGCAGGTGGCTGCCTGCCAGTCACTCGTGTAGCACCTGTTTTCTATTTCCTGCCCTCAAACTGCACACCTGCTCTGTTTCTAGACGTTTCTGAAGGGGTTTTCCAAAGTGAATTCAGCTCCAGGGCTCGGATGGGCATCTGTGGTTAGGGACAGCACACAGGCACAGCCTTGCCTCCCGGGGAGCGTTCCCGTCCTCCTCGTCATTCATTCATGTGCTGGTTGATCCACTCATCCTTTCTTTCATTTGTCCATTCACTGGTGTCTTCGTCCCTGATACTGTCTCAGGCCACAACCAGTGGCCGGGCCGGTGACTCGGACCCTCAGGGGCAGGCAGAGTGGACACAGTCTTTATCTGGGGACACAGCGGGGTCTGAACCAGGATCCTCACCTGAGATGATTTTTTTTAATTATATATTTTTATTAATTTCAGAGAAGAAGTGAGAGGGGGAGAGAGAGATAGAAACATCAATGATGAGAGAGAATCATGGATTGGCTGCCTCCTGCACTCCCCACACTGGGGATCGAGCCTGCACCCTAGGCATGTGCCCTTGACTGGAATCGAACCTGGGACCTTTCAGTCTGCAGGCCGACACTCTATCCACTGAGCCAAACCAGCTAGGGCCACCTGAGATGATTGTGATGTGCAAAGTCTGGAGACATTTGGGTTGTCACTGCTGGGCAGGTGCTGCTGGCCCGTAGAGAGCGGAGGCCAGCACACTGCGCAGACCAGGACAGAGTAAGTGGACAGATGGCTGTGTGCTGGGGACAAGCCCTGCGTAGACCCTCTGGCTGTGTTCTGAGCCTGCGTTAGGCTTGTGGGCGGGCGGCGCTGGTGTCGCTGCTGCTGCCTGTGAAGTGGCCCCATGTCCCGCCGTCTGTGGCCCACTCCCTCTAGCAGGGCCCCCACAAGCCCAGCTTGCTCCCTTTAGCCCGGCACAGTGGGCCCTCCATCCACGCCCGCATCCTCCCGGAGAAGCTGCTCTTGGCCCGACCCCATCTTACTGGCCCCTCTGGTGTCCTTCTGACTCTCTCCTGGGACACAGTGTGTCAGAATGAACCTCAGAGGGTAGGGGCAGCGACGCCCATGTCACTGGTGCAGGCGGAGCGTGGTCAGGACCTCATCTGCTCCTCACACCCCACGGCCGTGAAGGACGGCCGTGCTGGGGGACCCACTGGAGCCCAGATTGTCACTCTCTGACTCCTGTGCAGGTGGTGGTGGCGGTGGGGGGGGGGGGGGGGTCCTGTCATACCATTGCCGCTGGAGCCACGGAGAAGGCTTTGTCGGGGAGATGGGGCTTCTGGGGATCCGGAGGCACCTGGGAGCTAGGTGGTTGCAGGAGGGAGAGGCAGGGCGGGCGGGGGACGCCTTGGTGGGAAGGCGCGGTGGGTGAGATCAGGCCCCTGGGAGGGCCAGGGATGGCCCAAGCCCGTGGAGTGGGGTGGAAAGGGCAGTGGGCACGCGCGGCCACGTGGGGCTAAAAGGCAGTTCTTGTCTTGCAGGAGGCATGGGTCCCTGCAAGTCTGGGGGGCCCACAACACTCCACGTGGCTGGAAGACTCATGAGGCATGAGGCTGGACAGGGAGGCAGGGTGAGGCCCAGCCTTGGGAGGTGCCCTGGAGGGCGTCCCTCATGTGTCCACCTGCACGGCTCTCAGGGGCTCTCCTGCTCACACAGGGCCAGTGTCCCCGGGCACACAGGCAGGCTTGTTCTTAAGGGTTTATCCTGAGCAAGTTATTTAAAATCTTGCTTTTTTTTAATGTGTCCAGGTCAGAAGATAAGGGTCTAGTTTGTTCCATCACCACAGAGGAGGGCCCCGTGGGGTCAGGAGCACGGAGCAGGGCCCCGTGGGGTCAGGAGCACGGAGCAGGGCCCCGGGGGGTCAGGAGCACGGAGCTGGGCCCCGTGGGGCCAGGAGCACGGAGCAGGGCCCCGTGGGGTCAGGAGCACAGAGCAGGGCCCGTGGGGTCAGGGGCACAGAGCAGGGCCCCGTGGGGCCAGGAGCACGGAGCAGGGCCCCGTGGGGTCAGGAGCCCAGAGCAGGGCCCCGTGGGGTCAGGGGCACAGAGCAGGGCCCCGTGGGGTCAGGAGCCCAGAGCAGGGCCCCGTGGGTCAGGAGCACAGAGCAGGGCCCCGAGGGGTCAGGAGCACAGAGCAGGGCCCCGTGGGGTCAGGGGCACAGAGCAGGGCCCGTGGGGTCAGGGGCACGGAGCAGGGCCCCGTGGGGTCAGGAGCACAGAGCAGGGCCCCGTGGGGTCAGGAGCACAGAGCAGGGCCCCGTGGGGTCAGGGGCACAGAGCAGGGCCCCGTGGGGTCAGGAGCACGGAGCAGGGCCCCGTGGGGTCAGGAGCACAGAGCAGGCCCCGTGGGGTCAGGGGCACAGAGCAGGGCCCCGTGGGGTCAGGAGCACAGAGCAGGGCCCCGTGGGGCCAGAAGCAGCCTTCCTCTTGGTGGAGCCCAGGAGCAGCCGTCCGGTCAGATAATGTCAGGAGTCGCCAAGGAGCAGATTCTGGACGAAGTTCCTCAAACGCCTGTCCAGCCTGAGAAAGAGGCTCAGACCTCCTCTTCCCGCCTCCCTTCACCCACCAGGGAAATCAGGTCATTGACTCAGAGCCGTGCAAACCACCCCCCACCAACAGCCCTTCCCCTGCCTCCTGGTAGGCAGGCCCTTCAATGCTAAGACTCTGAGGCTCTGGACCTTTCCAATACCTTGTAGTGGGGGCACCAGGAGAAGGTGGGCACCTCCCACCCTGCTCACTGGGCAGCGTCCTCCTTGGCACAGCTCAGTGCCAGGACACCCAGGGGCCTGGAGCCTGAGTAGACAGGCCACGCTTTGGGTAGCAAACCCCACAGGGGGTGGTCGGTCACCCTCGATGTGCCCAGCCCAGGACCCTGTGGCAGGAAGAGCCTCCTTGGATAGTAGCTGAGGATTTGGGCAAAATAACACACGGTGGGGAGTGGGACAAGGAGGGGACGCAGGGAACATTCGCCGTGTCAGTGAGTGAACGTCCTTATTGACTCACAATATGTTCTAACTTTTCAAAGAAACCCACCAACCTCGAGACCACCCCAGCCGTCCTCCATCGTGGGGAATGGGCCAGGGGCCTCCCGTCCTGCTCCCCACTGAGCAAGACCAGCCCCAGAGGGCCCCTCCCCGCAGGCCTCCCCATCCACCGTGGGAGAACGATCTGGTTTCTCGGTCAGCCCGGTCGTCAGTCAAGTCCACCCCAGGGACACAGCGATGACTGAACTTGTGTCGAGTCTTCAGTGGGTCACTGCTGGTCAGTGGGAGGCCTGAATGTCCTGTGCCCAGAGTGAATGAATGAATGAATGGTACAGGGGAATAGGTTTGGACACGTGTCACCTCCTCAGGAGCCTCTACAGAAAGAACAGAAAAGGTCTGCCCCATCACCCCTTTTATCCTCTTCCAGAACCCTGGCCGCTCTGACATTGTCTCGTTTCCCTGTCTTCTGTGAAGTTCGCCAACATCCCTGTGCCTGGGACAGTTCCTGCCACGGCCCCACCACTTGGCATTTGGGGAACAATCCTGCCCTCCTGGGGGTGCATATTGGAAGAAGGAATGAATGACTGAGTGAACGCTGGGGGAATGAATGAGTGGCAGATGAGTGCTGGGCGAGTGCTGGATGGAGGCATGCTGGATGAAGGAATGAATGACTGAGAGAATGCTGGGGGAATGAATGAGTGGCAGATGAGTGATGGGTGAGTGCTGGGTGGAGGCATGCTGGATGAAGGGATGAATGACTGAGAGAATGCTGGGGGAATGAATGAGTGGCAGATGAGTGCTGGGTGAGTGCTGGATGGAGGCATGCTGGATGAAGGGATGAATGACTGAGAGAATGCTGGGGGAATGAATGAGTGGCAGATGAGTGCTGGGTGAGTGCTGGATGAAGGAATGAATGACTGGGTGAACGCTGGGGGAATGAATGAGTGGCAGATGAGTGCTGGGTGAGTGCTGGATGGAGGCATGCTGGATGAAGGGATGAATGACTGAGAGAACGCTGGGGGAATGAATGAGTGGCAGGTGAGTGCTGGGTGGAGGCATGCTGGATGAAGGAATGAATGACCGAGTGAATGCTGGGGGAATGAATGAGTGGCAGGTGAGTGCTGGGTGAGTGCTGAGTGGAGGCATGCTGGATGGAGGAATGAATGACTGAGAGAACGCTGGGGGAATGAATGAGTGGCAGGTGAGTGCTGGGTGAGTGCTGAGTGGAGGCATGCTGGATGGAGGAATGAATGACTGAGAGAACGCTGGGGGAATGAATGAGTGGCAGATGAGTGCTGGGTGAGTGTTGGGTGGAGGCATGCTGGATGAAGGAATGAATGACTGGGTGAACGCTGGGGGAATGAATGAGTGGCAGATGAGTGCTGGGTGAGTGCTGGATGGAGGCATGCTGGATGAAGGAATGAATGACTGGGTGAACGCTGGGGGAATGAATGAGTGGCAGATGAATGCTGGGTGAGTGCTGGGTGGAGGCATGCCGGATGGAGGAATGAATGACTGAGTGAACGCTGGGGGAATGAATGAGTGGCAGATGAGTGCTGGGTGGAGGCATGCTGGATGAAGGAATAAATGACTGAGTGAACGCTGGGGGAATGAATGAGTGGCAGGTGAGTGCTGGATGAAGGAATGAATGACTGAACAGAAAGCCACCGCGGCGCAGCGCTGAGTGCTGTGACGGAACCGATTCGTGAGAAGGGGTATCTCTTGGATCTCAGACCTCGCAAAGGCAAGCTGGGGACCTCAGCCGAGAGTGTGAAAAATAGAAGCCGTTAACAAAAACGTTTTAAACGAACCAATGGAAATTCCCTTTGTCAAAAGGAACTGTTGTCAATCAAGCCACACAACCGCTATGTCCAGGAGCTGAGGACTGTTTCCTGAGCTAATAATGAGCTGGGGGTGGGGGGAGGGGCAGTCGGCTTCCCTGGGGAGAGCGTGTGAGAGAGGCCCCCAGTCCCACCTGGGGGCCTGGTTTCAGTGCTGTCCTACTGAAATTAGTCATTCAACCGTCATTTAAGAACAGACACTGCCGGTGCCTTCCTGACAAGTTTGCAGGTAAAGGACTGCCCCATGGAAAGGACTGTTATTTAGGGAAAAGGCCTCTGAGGACTGAGGACTTTTTGGATAGACAGCACTTCAGCAGGTAGGACATTTGGACAGGAAAGGCAAAGGTCCAGGTAAATAATTTGGGGTGGTGGTGGGGGACGGTCTGGGCTAAGAGTTGGGTGTCAGAGACCACAGTGGAGTGTTGCTGGTACCTTGGTTCTCTGGGAAGGGACTGAGTCGTGCGTCCAGTCCGCCCACCTGTGTGCCAACTCCTGTCGGGTGGATGCCCCTGACTCCCCCCACAGCCTGTGCAAGCTGCCAGCCCTTTCACAACTGCCTGCAAATTCCCAAACTTTTAAACAATTGACTTTTAATTATAGATGACCTTGTTAGTTTCAGGTGTACAACATAGTGATTAGGCATTTATATGCCTTACAAAGTGATCACCCGATAACCCTGGTACCTACCGGGCACCCCACATGGTTATTACACTGTCCTGGCTGTGTTCCTGTGCTGTGACGTTGCCTCCCGTGACTGCTTTATAACTGGCGATGTGTACTTCTTAGTCCCTTCCCATTTCCCTCAGCCCCCTCGGCCCCTCGGTCTGACAACCATCGATTGTTCTCTGAATCTCTGAGTTTGCTTCTATTTTGGTTTGTTTGCCCATTTATTTTGTTTTTTATTTTTTGAGCGCACACATAAGTAAGATCATACAGCATTTGTCTTTCTCTGGCTTATTTCACATAACACAACACATTTCTCCCAAGAGGACGTAGAGATGGCCAACAGACACACGAAAAGATGCTCAACATCACTCATCATCAGGGACATGCAAATCACAACCACAATGAGGTGTCACCGCACACCTGTTGGAGTTACTATCATCAGAAAGTCAACTCGTGGTAAGCATTGGGGAGGATGTGGAGGAAGGGGAACCCTCGTGTAAATTGGCACAGTGACATGGAAAACAGCATGGAGGTGCCTCAAAAAGCTAAAACGAGAGCTGCCGTACCACTCAGCATCCCGTTCTGGGTGTGTACCCCAAGAAAAGGAAAACATGTGAAAACATGAATGGACCCCATGTCCGTCGCAGCACTGTTTACAATAGCCACGATATGGCAACAACCTAGATACCCGTTGATAGGCGAATGGGTAAAGATGTGGTATAGATACAAAATGGAATATTACTCAGCCATAAAAATGAAATCTTGCCGTTTTCAACCACACGGATGAACCTAGAGGGTATTATGCAAAATCCTAAATATGTAATCACTGTCTCCCACAGCCTCGGACAGGCAGGGCCAGACCAAAGGTGAAGGGATTGAGGTGCCCGAGAGCCGGCTGACGGAGGACCACGCTGGCAGGTTCGAGTGCAGACTCAGCCCCTGGAGGGAGCGTTGCCCTAGGCTTTGCGCCCTGGGTGCCTTGCTTGTCTCAGCCAGGTTCGGCCCGGGTCACAAACCCCTGAGCCTTGTCTTCTCTTAGTAAATTACTGGGACCTCATTCTAGTGCCGTGAAAGGCAGCCCATCTATGGGGTCAGGAAATGCTGCCATCCACAGGGGGTGGGCTGGTAGGTTCTGCTCAGCTTCCAGGCCCCTGGGAAGGGGCAACGGTGCCCGTCTGGCTGCATGACAATGTTATTGTGAACGCCCAGTGAGCTGTGACTGCTGCTGTGCCATGCAAATGCCGGCCATTCATGGTGCGGCTGCAGGAAGACACACAGGCTAAATGCAGGGGCTTGTTTTCAAGGCCGGGGGCGTCGGTCCCACAAGTGACAGAGCGTGACAGGCTCAGTGGTGAGCACCGGCAGCGCGGCCACCTTGTCGATGGAGACCTTCACCGGGCACAGCCTGACCTCTCGCCAGGGAGCTGGGGGAGACCCATCCTCTCTGCCCGTCCCACTGGCTGGAACCGCAGGGAAGGGCAGGGCTGGGAGTGGCCCCGGAACAGAGGCCCGGGTTTGGGGACAACCCCTAAGCTGCGCTTGTCCGGGGGAAGAAGGCCAACCGCCGCTTCATGGAAATGGGCCGGAGTCTAGAGCAGTGCGTCTGGAGTTTTCCCAGGAAAAATACTGCGGGCTTTTGGAATTTGATGCGAAGAGTTTAAAAACCAGCTGATGTATTTACCTAATCATACTCTTTGGTTCACCATGATTTCCTGTGTAAAACGTAACCTACGTGGCTGCTTCGTCCCTCCCTCCCCCACCTGTGGCCCTACTAAACCTCACCTGCTGACATGGGCGGGGCTCGGGCCTGGAGCATGGCTGCCAGTCCTGACTTGCTGGTGGCCCTGGACAGCCCTCCTTGGGCCAGGCACACTTCCTCTGCAGGACCACAGCGGGGCCCAGGAGGGACCTGGCCCTGCTGCCCCGCCCTCAAAGGCTTCACCTCCATATGGGACACCTTGCAGCCTCCCTGGAAGCCCAGAGCTCAGTCAGAGGAGCCGGTGCCTTAGGGCGGGAAAAGTGCATGAACTCTGTGTCTCACCTGAGCCACACCCATGGGGTTGATTCCAGCTGACCTACGGGCACAGAGCCCACTCCAAGGAGAGAGTGGCTTCTGCCTCCCAGGCCCTTCCCCCGCCATCCCCTGCCCTGGGTGGGGCTATCATGCCCAGCCCAAGGACAGCCAGAGATTTGGTTGGGACAGGGTCCTGCCCCCTCCTGAAGCACAATTCAGCATCTGAAAATTCTGCGCCCTCCAGAGCTGGCCGGCCCACCCCCGCAGAGCAAGCTCTTGGTTAAGGAGGAGGAGGAGGGGCGGGAGGAGGAGGAAGAAGAGAGGAAGAGAGGAGGGGAGGAGGAGGAGGGGGAGGGGAGGAGGAGGAGGGGGAAGGGGAAGAGGAGAAGGAGAAGGAGGAAGAGGGGAAGAGAAGAAGGAGTAGGGGAAGAGGAGGAGGAGGGGAGGAGGAGGAGGAGAGTGGTGATGATGCATACCTAGCATCCTAGCGCACCTATCCTTTTCCCACACACTGCACGCCCCTTCTCATTGTCCTCACAGAGACCCCCTCTCCCCCACCCCACCCCACTGGCATTGCTTGCATCTTGCACAGAGGGGGTTAGTCACTTGGCCAAGCACATAGCAAGGTGGATGAGCCTGGCTGGCACCCCGCTCTCAGGCCCTGGCCCCAAGCCGTGGCCGCCAAGATGCCCTCCTCCTTTGTTGTGGAAAGAATGCCAGGGCAGCTTTGGGAAACCTAGGTGCTTAAGAGGGTCTTTTCCGACTTGGTTCTTGGGCCACCAAAGTGTCACTTCCTCTTTTAGGCCCTAAAGGCAGACAGGAAGTTCATTTGGGGAGGTAATTTTAACTAAAAGTTTGTTGGGTTTTATTGCAATTCTCCCCATGGCTGTTGGCCCATGCCCTGGCCACGTAGAAGGTGCATGATGCTTAAATCCTATTGTCAAGCAACCCCCATGCCCCCCACATCTGTCCTGGGGCTCAGACAGTGGTCCCCAAAACCCAGAACCCTCCCAGAAACGACCACTCACTCAGCACTCACTCCCCGGGGGGCAGGCCCAGGTCTCCCCAGGACGAGGGAAGCCACTCTGGGGCCAGGACACCAGCTGGCAGGGACCTTGAGGAAGCACTGGGCCCGAAGCCCAGGAGCAGATTCACGAATGCTGACTCATGCCATGATTCTTCGCGATGGAGCGATTCCAGGACTATGTCCTCCTCGATGCACCGCAGGTCACCCTCTGACTGGGGGTCTCCTGAATATGGTGTCCCCCTCCATGGGTCCCCTCTTGCTGTGGGGTCTCCCTCTGACTGTGGGGCCCCTTCTGTTCATGGGTCTCTTGTCTACAGCCAGTAGCCTGCCCCAGATCTGGGCCCTCAAATTCACAATTCTTTCAGTGTCCTTGATTGTTGCCTGTTACCACTAGTTTTTACTTGGTGCTTGATTGATTGCAGAGGGTAAGGGATTCCTAGATGTGTCCCACGGAGAAGTAATGATTATAAACAACCCTTCCCACGCTGTGAGATTTCACGGTCCTTTGAAACACAAAGTGCAGGCTCTCCCACGGTCCCTGAGCCCCAGACACTGACCCCACTGGCTCAGGCCCTTCCCCTCCGACATCTCATCCCCGCCTGACCCCGCCGAGGACACATTAAATTTAGATGGTGAGCCCTAACTGGTTTGGCTCAGTGGATAGAGCATCGGCCTGCAGACTGAAGGGTCCCAGGTTTGATTCTGGTCAAGGGCATGTACCTTGGTTTCGGACACATCCCCAGTAGGGGGTGTGCAGGAAGCAGCTGATCAATGTTTCTCTCTCATTGATGTTTCTAACTATCCCTCTCCCTTCCTCTCTGTAAAAAATCAATAAGATATATAAAAAAATTTAGATGGTGACATGAACTCTCTTCCTTCCCAAATGGGTCTGCTCAGCCTCATAGTTTTTTCTTTTTCAAATTTGGAGGGTGTATTGGAAGATGAACAGAGAACCCAATCAGTTATAAAAACAAAAGTCAGATTTATGATGCAGGCATGGGGACAAATGGAACGTTTCCGGACATGTGAGACACTGGACACCTTTTTGCAAAGAGCCCTGCATGGTCAGCGCTGAGGGCAGCGTGGAAAGTCCCCGACGGGCTCAGATGCCAGGTTACCGGGCAGCTGAGCAGAATCGGAGAACCCCCACGTCCCTGGGTGATGGCAGTGCTGCCCGCTGGTCTGTGCCTCGCCCTGGGTGCCTCCAGCCTTTCCCAGTTGTTGCCAAGACCTGGGGTCCCCTCCACAGATCACACCACTTTCAGGGCAGGAATTGCTGTATCTTCGAGGTCTGGACACACCAGACCTTACATGCCCACTTCATGGCCAGGCCTGTCCCCTGAGACACTGGGCCCCTAGGATTGCTGTGCGTAACTCACAGGTTCAAGCCTCTACAATGTATCCACACCCCTCCCACCTTCTTTTCAGAAAATTATTTTTTAAATTTTAATGTTTTACTTTTCAGTTATAGTTGATATGCAATATTATATCCATTTCAGGTGTGCAACCTAGTGATTAGACATTTATGTAACTTACAAAGTGATCACCCCCAATAAGTCTAGTACCCATCTGGCATCATACAGAGTTGTCCCAGTATTATTGACTATATTCCCTACGTTGTCCATGACTATTCTGTAACTACCGATTTGTACTGCTTAATCCCTGCACCTTCTCTCCCCACCCTCAACCCCATCCCATCTGGCAACTGTCAAAATGTTCTCTGTATTTGAGTCTGCTTCTGGTCTGCTGGTTTTTGTTTTTCAGATCCACATGTCAGTGAAATCACGTGACAATTGTCTTTCCCGGTCTGTCTTATTTCACTCAGCACAATACCTTTTAGGTCCATCCACGTGGTTGCAGATGGTAAGATTTCATTCTTCTTTATGGCCGAGTCATTCCATTGTGTATATGCACCACGTCTTTTTAAAAAATATATATTTTTATTGATTTCACAGAGGGAGAGAGAGATAGAAGCATCAATGATGAGAATTATCGATTGGCTGCCTCCTGCATGCCCCCCATCGGGGATCGAGCCCACAATTGGGCATGTGCCCCTGACTGGAATCAAACCCAGGACCCTTCAGTCCGCAGGCCGGCCCTCTATCCACTGAGCCAAACCAGCTAGGACTGCACCCCGCACGTCTTTACCCACTCATCTAATTGACGGGCACTTAGGTTGCTTCCATATCTTGGCTCTTGTAAATAATGCTGCAGTGAACATACGGCTGTCTGTCTTTTTATGTAGGGTTTGGGCTTTGTGGATAAATACCCAGACGTGGAATTGCTGGGTCTTTGTCTCTTGTTCTAGCCTTTGTTTCAAAGTCTGTTTTGCCCAGCATGAGTATTGCTACCAGCTTTTTTGTTTCTGCTTTCACATCTCTTCCCATCCCTTTACTCTAAGTCTGTGTGTGTTCTGATCTGAAGTGAGTCTCCCATAGACAGAGTGTGTAAGGAGATTGCTTTATCACCCATTCAGCCACAGCCTGTCTTCTGATGGGAGCACTCACTCCATTTGCATTTAATCAAGAACCACTGGATCCTCGGACCGGGGTCCACCCTGCACACTGGGGATCTGCCTGGCCCCGCTCTCCTCACAGAAGTGCCCGGCTTGTCACTTCTCCCTGACTAAGCAGGACCAGTATGGATTCGAGGAAAGCGTTAGCCGTCCCCAAGGAGACTCACCACTGGGGATCTGGGATATTGGAGACCAAGGGGAGGCCGTCCTGGTCAGGATGCAGCAGAGGGCCTGGTGTAGACTGGGATGGGGGTGGGAGGGGGGCAAGCAACAGCCCTGACCTGGACCCTCCAGGCCTAACCCTCTAACCTTGCTAACCATACGCCTCCACCAGAGACCCAGTGTGGATGGGGATGGAAGGCAGGGGCTCCCCTTGCCCTGCCCGCCCTGGGAAAGTGGCCTCGGAGGGCAGGGACTCACCCTTGGACCAGCCTTCAGGGGGGACACTTCTCTGCGATGGGCCGTCTGTTTTTGGACTTGGAGCAGCGCCCCTGCCTTCTACACCCCGGAGGCCAGTAGAATCCCCCAGTGAGACAACTAAAATGTCTCCAGACCTTGCCCAGCGTCCCCGGGGAGGGGCAGAAACCCTCAGAGCGAGAGCCGATGGCGAGGCAGGGGCCCAGACCTGCCATGAGGACCAGCAGAGCTGACCAAAGCCACGACACAGCTTATCTTGCATTCTCCCCAACTGGGTGTGTGGGAACAGGTGTCAAGCACCGGCATGGCATTCCGCGGGTCTACAGCACAGGCAGCAAGTGGCGATGGCGGGGGGTGGGGCGTGGGCAGTGCAAGCCTGGAGGACTCGGAGGTGCGCTGTGTCCTAAGGCCAGTCCGCCTTCCCCAGGCCCAGGGGCGGGGCTGCCAGGCTGGGGCTGAGGGTTGTGGGGGGCCAGCGGCGAGATGAGGAATCAGGACACGGAGCCTGGAGAGCATGGTCGTGGCATGGGGAGCCCCAGGTCAGGTCCGCACGTGCTGGGGGAAGGCTGAGGGTGGCCGTCCCTGCTGCCTCCTCCAAGAAGGAAACCAGCTTCCCTTCGTGGCTGCCGCATCCCTGGGGACACCGGCCCTAGCACCTCCCGGGCCCCCAGGGCCTGGACGGAGGGTGGGCACCACATCCAGTGCTTTGCACCAAATGCTAGTTAGTGGCCCTTCTGCCACTCTTCAGGGATGACACATGTCTTCTAATGCTTCCATGTTAAAAGTCTGGTGGGCCCTTGTCGCCCTCATGTAGAAGCCACATGAGGGCTTCTTGCCACAAGGACACACCAAGGATTTCTTGTGACAAGTGTGGAACTCGGCTTCACCACGGAGTCCGGTCCTCATTTCTGCTCCAAGTCTGGGTCTGGGGCCCATCCGTGCTGCAGGGCCACGGGCGGAACCTCAGGCCCGTCTTCGGGGGTGCGCACACCTGGGTTAGTTACCTGGCAGCCTCCTTCGCAGAACGTCCTGGAAACTTCAAACTGCAAGATTCATTCCAGGCCACACCGTGGACACTGCCCGGGAGGGCCAGGACACCGCCCGCCTCCCATCACCTGGGGGGCCCGTGGGCTCCGAGGAAGCGGTGTTGGAGTTGGGGTCTCCATCACCCCCTGCAGGTTCTCAGGGGCGGCCGGGCGAGAGGCCGTGGCAACAGGGCAGGGAGCTGCCCAGACCACACTCGGAGGAAACTGCTGGGCCAGCGACTGGAGCGCCCTCTTCGTGCCGCTGCGCCACTCCCAAGGACTGGCGGTCACACGTCGGTGTCCGCTGGCTGGCCCTCAATCCGACCGGAGCTCGGCTCTCCTGGCGGGCCCAGGCACGTGGGCGCCTGCAACAACCTTCTTGGCGTGGGTTCGGTTGTGCTTTTACGGGAGGGCAACGTAGCTTTTCACCCAAACACCCAGGTTGTTCTCCCCGGTGAGGGTGCCAGAGGACAGGGAATCCCGGGGTCTCCGTGTTGACCGTTCCCTGCACGCGGGACACGCACACGTGCACAGACAATCACGGGAGGCCCCCGCAAACACTGTCCACGCCTCACCCATCAGGGCCGCCGGGAGGAGAGCGGCGCCTTCCCTCTTCCGTCCACACCGGCGCCCGTCCTCCGCTCACTCTCAGACCCCTCGCCCCACAGTGTGAGTCGGGGACACGGAGAAGGGCTGGAGGCGGGGAGGAGCTGTGTTTGGCAGCGAAGCTGGGGCGCCCGCTCACGTGGGGTTAAGTGCGGTCTTTCCAGGGGAAGGGCCCCCAGGCCGGAGAGGCTTCGTGTCCATGAAGGTCCTTGTTAAGGGCGCAGCTGAGCTCCCCTTTGCCACCAGCCTGCCGGTGGCAAGCCGCCTTCTGACGTCCCTCTGGGTGGCGTCTCACGGGAGCCTTGTCCGTGTCCTGGGAGGTGAGTTCTGGTCAAACGTGGTCTTGGAAGAAAGAGAAGGGAGAGGAATGTGAAATACTCCGCCTGCAGCGGCGCGCTCCGCGGGTCTCCGGTTGGGCAGCCCCCGCTGTTTGAGAGACGTGTCCCGGAGTTATTCCAAACTGGCTTGCGGGCCCTGCGAGCACATCTCCCGCGGCCACAGTCAGCCGGCGTGGCCCAGGCCCCCCGGGTAGAGGAATGGGGCTCAGACAGGCGCAGTGATTTGCCTACGGCAGGCGTCCTCAAACTACGGCCCACGGGCCAAACGCGGCCCGCCAAGGACATTTATCCGGCCCGCCAAGGACATTTATCCATGCCTGTCCTGCTTAGCAGCCGACTCGTCCCGGGCCCGCAGTGCGCATAGGAAGTTGTTCATAGTTGTTTTTTTTTTACTATAGTCTGGCCCTCCAACTGTCTGAGGGACAGTGAACTGGCCCCCTGTTTAAAAAGTTTGAGGACCCCTGGTATGGTGTCGAGCGAGGGCTGGTCTGACTGCAAAGCTACGCACAGCCCGAGGCAGCTGCTGGGAAACAAGACTGTGGGTGAATATTGTTCTCGAATTGGGATGGGAGTCACATCGACCTTTGCTTCCAGGACTGTGGGGTGCTCAGTTCCCCGGGAAACACCAGTTAACTGTTCTATTAGGAAGGACTCAGTGTCTGAACCCACTTAAGCCCCCCCGTAGAGGTGGGTGGGAAGGTAGGGCATATGCACAGAGGCAGTTAGGAAGGAGAATGGAGGCTGGGTGGAGGTGCGGGGCCCTCATCCGACTCGCTCTCCCTGCCCTGTGTGTGCATGGAAAATTCCATAACCCGACGTCAGCAAGCGGCCCCACGGGCAGGACTGTGTGCGGCAGGGGCCAGTGGAATGTGCCTTCCCTGGGGGTTCCGTGTCTCTGAAAACAGAGGCCCCTGTGTGTGTCCCAGTCACCAGGTAATGCTCGTGCTAAGTGGCGAACGTGGAGGAAGCGGCTGCCAAGCCACCTAGGCCCACGGAACCTGCCCGCTTTCTCCCCGAGCCTCTGGCAAACTCACCGGTGAGCCCCAGCTCGGGCCTCGCAGCCTGGGCACCTGTTGGAACAAACCAGGAATGCTCAGGGCAGGCCGTGGAGGGTGGTGAGGGGTCGGTCTAAGACCCCCGTGGCTCAAGGGCTTGGGCCGAGAACAGACTCCCAGGGCCACCCCGCCTCAGGGCAGACGCTCTGCGGGAGGGAAGCGTGGGAAGCACACTGAGAGGCTCTGTGCCTGGACTCGGGGCGCCCTCTGCGGCCTGGCCGATGGGCAGCTCGGCATCCGCAGAAATGAACTCCATCCTGACCTCTAGATTCAGAGTCCATCCTCTCCCCCCACTCCCACACCTGGGAGAAGGCGTCAGGAACGTGGGGCCTCAGGCTCGGGCTTCAAATCCACGTGCGGGAGCTTTGGCGGAGCTGTGCTCGCTCAGGATGCTAACGCCACTAAAACTGCACTTAAAATGAAACCAACTCCTTGCAGAGTTTGTAAACATCTTCAGAAAGGCAAAAACACCGCTTCCCACCAAATAAATAAACGCCAACCAGCAGCACGTGCGCCCCGCCTGGTACCTGCGTAGCCCCTGCGAGGACACCGGCTCCTGCACCACCAGCCTGCAGCCGCCGCCAGGACCACGGTCAGCAGCAGCGCGATGGTGGCCACCACGGTCCTGGATCTCCCCGCCTCGGCGCCTGGGGTCTCTGTGTTGCTGCCCCTGGTGGTTCCAGGGGTTGGCTCTGCAAGAAAGAGGAAACTAGCCTGAGGCTTTTGGGGAAAGGGGAAAGGGGAAAGGGGAAAGGGGAAAGGGCCTCGCTTCATCCCGAGGAAGAAGGCACCCGGGAGCATTACTTCCGAAGCACGTCCCTGGCATCGCGCGGTGCCTTCTGGACAGAAAGCTGGTGGACGGAAGGGCCTTCCCTCCCAGGAGCCGCTCCGCCCCACCTGCCCCGGGATGTGCAGCCCTGGGTGGTGGCAGGAAGCACAGGTTCTTCCTGGCTTTTTACATTTAACGTAATTTACTCTTTGTCTAGCTTTATTGCTGACTTTAAAAAAAAATCCAAGTGGCTCTTTTCCTCCCTGACTGCTTGAAGATCACCCTTCATCATGAACGACACGGTAACCATCCGGACCAGGAAGTTCATGACCAACAGACCGCTTCAGCGGAAGCAAATGGTCATTGATGTCCCTCACCCAGGGAAGGCAACAGCACCCAAGACAGAAATTCGGGAAAAACTAGCCAAAATGTGTAAGGCCACACCTGATGCCATCTTTGTGTTTGGATTCAGAACCCACTTTGGTGGTGGCAAGACCACTGGCTTTGGCATGATTTGATTCCTTGGATTACGCAGAGAAAAAGGAACCCAGACATAGACTTTCAAGACATGGCTAGATGGGAAGAAGAAGACCTCAAGAAAACAGAGAAAGGAACGCAAGAACAGAAGGAAGGAAGTCAGGGGGACATGCTTCACCCACACTGTAGGTCAGGGCCACCTTCAAGGCCTGTGACCCCTGCAAGTTCCCGGGGCCGCACCAGAGGCCCTGTGCTTGGGGCAGTGCTCTGTCACCATCGCGATTCTTGAACAAGGAGCCCTGTGCTTCCCACTGTGCACCGAGCCCCACAGGTCCTGCAGCGGCACGGCCCACAGGCACACCTCGCCTTCCACCTCTCATCTCAGCACTGTGACAGGGACACAGATGGAGCGAGCCCGTGGCCTCTACGAAGGAGTCACCTGTCTGTGCCCCTTCCACGGGGAGGCCTCAGGCCAGGAGCCAGGCCCAGCTGGACCCCTAGCATGGGGGGGAGAGGGGGGGGAGGGAGGGTGCAGTCTTCTCGGGGGCACACACCCAAAAGCAAAGAGCTTGGTGGGGGCAGGGCAGCGCAGGTGTGGGCTTCAGTCCGGACACTGTTGCGTCCTAGTCCTGGCGCTTTGGATCTGTTACACAGCCTTTCAGAGCCTCAGTCCCTCCCCTGTGAAATGGGTCACCAAACTGGCCCCATGACTGAAGATGAAGCCAAGCAGGGTGCATTGAGCATCCAGCCCCGTGCCCATCGCCACAGACGTGGTGATCCCATCACCGCGCACCTGACTCTTCCCTCCTCTCCCTTCCAACCACCTTTCTGATGCCGCTGCCGGGTCACCTCGGAGAGGCTTTGTCCTCTGAGAGGATCTCCCATCTCCCCGGGCCCAGAACCGTGGCTGGGGCAGGCATGCAGATCCTTACCGCTCCCTTTCTGGCTGCTGACAGTCAGGTTCTGGTGCAGCAGCACATTCTCAATGCAGCAGCCGACGTTCACGTGGGGGGTGCGCCGGATCCTCAGGACGCTGACCACGTCGTACAAGCCCCGCGCGTTCAGGGAGACGGTGCTGTTCTGCAGGGTCTCATCCATCAGGCTGTTGTCCGTCTTGTTGATCCAGTACACGTTTGGCCTGGGGTAGCCATCCGTGGACGTGCACGTGAAGGTGAGCTCCTCGTCCTGGGGGGCGGCCGTGGGGGCGATGACCACGGGCATGCTGTAATTTGCTGCAGGGGAAGAAACGGAGGTGAGGGGTACCAGGTTCTGAAGGTCAGAAATGGAGGGGTACCCAGTGCTCGGGGCCCAGGGCCAGGTTAGAGGGGAGTCAGCCCGTCGTGCCCCTGACCCTGGTAGAGAGACAGGACCAGGGCTCTGGTCTGGGCAGCGGGCACTGGCCCTGTTCTGCCCAAGAGTCACTCCTCCGACTCCAATAGGGGGGTTACTAAGCCTGAGGGCAGGGACTGTCACCCACTCCCTGCTCCAAAGAGGCCGGTCATTTGCATCTAGTGACACGGAGAGCTTGCCGTCATCTGAAAGGAACAGCCCATCTCTGAACTAGCGGTGCCCTGAGCATCTTGATTGACTTTCATTTTCTTCCTAAATTCTGACCTCAAAACTGCCTTATAGCACTCCTTCCTAATTTTATTTTAAAAATCTAATTTGAGCCGAAACCGGTTTGGCTCAGTGGATAGAGTGTCGGCCTGCGGACTGAAGGGTCCCGGGTTCGATTCCGGTCAAGGGCATGTACCTTGGTTGCGGGCACATCCCCAGTGGGAGGTGTGCAGGAGGCAGCTGATGGATGTTTCTCTCTCATCGATGTTTCTAACTCTCTATCCCTCTCCCTTCCTCTCTGTAAAATATCAATAAAATATATTTTTTTAAAAAATCTAATTTGAGCCCTGCCCGGTTTGGCTCAGTGGGTAGAGCATTAGCCTGAAGGGTCCCAGGTTCGATTATGGTCAGGGGCACATGCCCGGGTTTCGGGCTCGGTCCCCAGTAGGTGGTGTGGGGGAGGCAGCTGATCAATGATTCTCTCTCATCATTGATGTTTCTATCTCTCTCTCCCTCTCTCTTCCTCTCTGAAATCAATAAAATATATATATTTTTTTAAATCTAGTTTGAGTTGAGTTGGCGCACGTTCAAAGCAAAGACAGCAAGATTAGGAGTATTTCTGTGAAACCAGGGAGCCTCAGGTTATGAAAACTTTCTTACAAGTTGATGTTTCAACCAACTCAGCTTCATGCACAGTTAAGCAGAAGGCTGCTCATTGAGACTGGGTTTTTTTTCATAGAAAGAATCAGATGGATGAGCCAGAAAATGGGTCTCCTTAATGTTTTCTCCAGGCCAGGGGCTGGGATGAACTCGGCTGTCAGCGTTGACGCCCTTACCTGCCACGTGCAACGTGACCTCAACATTCAAAATCTGCTCTGTCAGCTTCCTAAACACCAGGCAGTAATACTTCTGTTCGTCTTGGGGGGTGATGTTGTACAGACGCAGAGAGAAGTTGCCCTGCTTTATGCTGTCCAGTGACATCTGGGCCCGGTCCTTGTACCGGTTGTTGTGATGGCCCACGGAGCTGTTCCCGGGCAGGTAGTAAGTCACAGTTTTTGGCTTGCTGCTAGTATCAGTGATTTGCCAATAAACATAAACTTCATTTAAATCAAAACTCTTTTCTTTGGTGTAAATGCAGCTGAGCTGAACGTCACTGCCCACCATTGCTCTGACTTCTTTTTCTTGATCATCTGTAGTGATTCAAAAAGTACATTTATTTTTTGAGGTTGAGTCTTACCTAGCCTGCGAAGTTACTCTGGGGGGAGGGGGGACGGGGTTTGAGGGAACTCTCTCAAACACCAATTCTGACTCATTTCAGTAGAAAAGGAATGTATTCATAAGATACACATAGGAATGCAATATTTTAAAAATTCGGAATTTGCGGTAAGCTCCTGCGATGTGTTGTCTAATGTTGACTTCCTGTCAGTATGGAAGAGGCCAGTGTTGGGAGAAGCGGGGGTGGCCACTGGGACCAGGCTGCACTCTGTCTGCTCCTTCTTGCGAGTTTATAATTAATTCAACCGAAAAGGGTTTGTAAAACATTAGACATTTAAAAGAAAACATCAGTTTCTCAACAACAGACTTATAATGCTGCTGGCACTGTGCCAAGGCAGGCCACGTGACGTGTCCAGACTGGCTCTCCCATCCATACAGACACTCGGAGGGCTGCAGGAAAGTGGCCATGCTCTGCCCTCCCTCCCTCTGAGCTGGGTGCATCCCTGTTCCTTGCTCCCAGCTCATCGGGAAAGCAGAGGACTGAAGCATGCGGGAGGAAGTGCATTCCATCTACACCTAACGAACACGATAAAACAAGAGCTACAGGGTCTAGACAAGCAACCCCTTTGTGGCTTTCAATCCCACACGCTTGGGGCCCAGCGACCTCGCAGGAGTCCCTGGAAAAACAAGAAGGACTGTGGCAAGACCCCCACTGACACCTGCACCCCACTCTCCACACTGAAGGGCTGGGAACTGGCCTCCGGACCATGAGGGCTGTCGGACTTACCGGCTCGCAGGCCGCTGAGCAGCAGTAGGAGCAGGCCAGCACTGGAAAGGAACCAGAAAGGCAGGTGAGTCCGCCTTCTTCCAGAAGGTGAAGACTCCTCCTCACGGGCAGGAGCGGGTCACACCCATTGCAGAAAAGTGAACACATCCGCTGACAGCCAGCCCATCAGCACATCCACTGACAGCCAGCCCATCAGCACATCCACTGACAGCCAGCCCATCAGCACATCCACTGACAGCCAGCCCATCAGCACATCCACGGACAGCCAGCCCATCAGCACATCCGCTGACAGCCAGCCCATCAGCACATCCACGGACAGCCAGCCCATCAGCACATCCACGGACAGCCAGCCCATCAGCACATCCGCTGACAGCCAGCCCATCAGCACATCCGCTGACAGCCAGCCCATCAGCACATCCGCTGACAGCCAGCCCATCAGCCAGGCCCCTGCAGCAGGAGGCGCCCACCTCCCTGCCCAGCACAGCAAGTCCCGAGGGGCCAGCGTCCCCGCAACCAGCCAGCTCCCGTGTTGACCCCCCCAACACAAGGAGGAACGTGCGATAAAGGTAGTGAAAGACACTCCCAAGGCCATAGCTTTCGACACCCTGGTGACCTAGCCATACAGGAAGAGATTCCAAGAAACTGCATGGAATCAGAAAAGAACACTTCCACAGTATCCATGGCAAGAGCTGCATTTAATTTGGGGGAGAAAGAGAAGGTCTAAGATGCCCAGTGGCAGTCGGTGAGCTGCAGGACAACCCTCTGAGGAAGGAACTCATTCCGAAACCACATGGGAGGCTCCTCCCAGCCGGTGGGCAGCTGGGCTGCGGGGGTGAGAACTTCCCAACTTCCAGGCTCCTGGTGCCCTCAACCCAGCCACCCCCTCCTACCGGCCTCCCAGGATGCTGTGTGCCCTGAGCTCTGGGCGGAGACCCCTGACAGCTGTCATCGGACTCTGTCTAGAGGCATGTCCCTTGCCACCAGGGGCTCCCCATACCCCACGGAGGCCACAGCCTGCGGGTGGGGCTGTCCGCTCTCACTGTCCCTGTTGGGGCCTCCATTCCAGTTTGTGGGGACAGCTGTGATGACCACCTCCAGTCTTGACCCCTCCATCCATCTTCCCCTGAGCCAGAGCAGCCTTCTAAAATACAAAGCTATGAAGACGCCTCTGTGGCCCCCATTTCTCTCCCGTGGAGCCCGCCTATGGGTGCTCACGAGGCTCGCCCTGTCTGTGCGCAGGGTCCAAGGCACATGCGTGCACCTGTCAGGGCCTCTTCGGGGCCTCTGGGCTCCTGCAGGGGATACAGTGAGCCCTGTCCTGGGTGCTGCCTGCGTGCGGGCCTCTCTGTACCTCTCCCTGCATGGTCCTCTGGTCCCTGCTGTCAAACACCACACCCCTCCCGCAAGGCCCACCACCCTTGCCTGCACCCTGTCACCACCCTAGCCCACCCTCCTTGAGTCAGACAGACAGGGCCACGGTTCCCAGGTCAGGGTGGCTGGTGGCTGTGACAATCTAGCACATTTTTTTCTCTTTTGAGCAAACAGAACACTGTAGAACTACCCACATGTCTGACTGGGGAGGCGGGGCTGCGGGACCCACCCGGTGTGGGCAGGCTTGTGGGCTGTGTGGCTGGAAACCTGGGGACCAGGTGCCTCTCCAGTTTATCCAGGGAGTCAGAGGCTGTTAATCGTACAATGAGCCCTGAAGGTGGTGCTTTGCGAAAAGCTAGTAACAAAGCTGCCCACCCCCAGGCTGGCAGGAGACCTGGAGTGATGGGCTGGACCTAGGCAGGCACACCTTCCCAGTTTGGCTCTGCTGATAGGGGAGGGGGAATCCCCGGGGTGTGGGAGTCAGGGCGGCGCCGCTGGCCTTGAGGTATCACATCCTTCATTCTTCCACCCCTGGCAGTCCTCTGGGGCCAGGAGGGGAGGGAGAAGGAGTGAGGGAGGAGTGGGGGGAGCGAGCGCTTTCCCTTCCCTTCCCAGGGACCCGCCTCCTAGCACACCCACACACAGCGTGGGTCCCCACGCACTGCCCTCCGTCCCCACGCACTGCTGTCGACCCCCAAGCCACCCCTTGGCTAATGCCACGGACTAGCAGGTAACCGCACCCGCCGGCCCTGCCCGATGCCGGCCCTGCCCGATGCCGGCCCTGCCCGATGCCGGCCCTGCCCGATGCCGGCCCTGCCCGATGCCGGCGGGCCCTGCCCGATTCCGCCCGGCTCCTGGCTGCCCACCCTCCGCGCGGACCCCGCCGCTCTGCCGCCAGGTGAGTGCATCCCCGGCCGGGCGCCCTGGGTCGGTCCCTCCTGGGCACCCAGCTCTCTACGGTGGCGCCTCCGCTTCTTTCCCGGCTCTCGCAGGGCCTGGCCGATGGCCTCTCACCTTCTTAGCTTCATGGTGGAAGCGAAGACCTCGGGGCGCGGGAGACCTCGGAGCGCAGGGACCTCGCGCCTCCACCTCCGCCTCCGCCGAGCCGAGCTCTAACTGCGCGCTGCGCGCCCGCCGCCTGGACACCAGTTTCTGAGAAACCCGGGAAGGCTGACTGGGGCTCGGTCCCGCCCCCGGCCCCGCCCCGCCCCGGCCCGCCCACGGTCCCACCCCCGCACCCCCAGCCTTAGGCGGAGCTCCGCGGAAGGGAAGCTCGGCCACCAGTCTTCAGACGGGTTCAAGTGGGCCCCGAGGGCGCCGGGCCACGGGCATGGGTGCTGCAGGTGCCCGGGAAGTTGGGGGGAGTGTGGCACCAGGGAGGCGGCGTCCGTGGGCGCTGTGGAAGGGCTTGCCCGTGTGGAAGGGCCTTGGAAGGCTAAGTGCTGCCCCCCAAAGTCGCGCAGACCGCCCCTTCGCCTCAAGGTCCCCTCCCTAGGCCCCCTCCCTCCCTCCCTCCCTCCCTCGGTACCTGCAGCTCTCAGGTGAAGTGAGCTCCACATCTGGAATGAATGGATGGATGGAAGGAGGGAAGGCCCCAGGCTCTACTGTCCAGTCCGGCCCTGGGTGTACCCCTCCTGCCCCCCCAGCTTTGCTCTCCGATTCTGCGTGGCTCCTGGGCCACGTGCCGCAACATGCTTGTGTACTGAAGGCTCTGGGAGGCCCGCCGCGTGGAAACCATTTCATCTTTGCTCTCCCACGTTGGTGAGACCTGGCCCTCTTGTTTTTTGCTCGGTTCCCCCGCCGAGCCCTCTGGGCCCCCTGGGTCAGTGCTCCCCACTCCCGCCCTCACGGGCCAGGTGCCACTGAGGTGAGAGAGGTGGGGCCACGAGGGAACAGGGTGCCCTCCCTGCAGAGGCCCCCAGGAAGGGCCTGGGATCCAAGGCACCCAGCTCAGGTCTGGGGTCCAGGTCCCCGTGGAGCAGGCAGGAGGGGCGTGTCTGGGCACCCAGGCTGATTCAGAGGCAGAGGCCCGCCTCTGGGGGGCAGGAGAGGCCAGGTGTAAGGTGAGGGCGGAGCCAACCTTCTGCAAGTTGTCACTCGTCCAACCAAGATTCCGTGTACAACTTCTGGGAGGTGGGACGCAGGCTGCAGAAGACAGGCCTGGACGGGAGGGCTGGCTGCCAGGAGGGGGTGGACTTGCGGTTCTCAAACCTGGGTTCCACCCGTCCGGGTAGGCTGGGAGATTGGTGTGGAGGATTTAAAGAGACCAAGCGGGGGCCACCCTCCCTCTTAGCGGTGGAGAATAGGGGCGGGAGGCAGGAAGGGCAGATACAATCTGAATTGGGGGGAGGGGGGCGTCGTGTGGGGGCCGGGAGGAAATATAAGATTTGGCTAGGAGCGCAGGGCGTGGGCATACATCAAATGGCGGGGGGAGGGGGGGTGTATCGGACTCACCCCATTCCTGGAGCCAGAGAACCAATCTGTCCAGGGCCGCAGCTGGCACAAATGCAGGCAGGGGCGAGGGACGGGGACACCTCGTCAGTCCCCGTGGAGCTGGAGGGGACCTGATTTCTGTAGCCTTGGTTCTTCTCCCCATGGATTGGCAGCAGCTGGCAAAGGAAGACAGAGTTTGGGGAGGGCCAGCCTCAAGTTTTCCCGCAGATGGGGCAGGAGGGCGGGGCAGGCTGCGCCTCACCTCCCGCACCTGGCCGCGAGCAGCCCCGCCCTCAACTCCGGGAAGCTTTCCAATTGGTTAGGCTTCACTGAGGCTGTGACTTTACTTCCCGCTCCCAGAGGAATCCTTACTTTGCCCTCAGGGATGCTGAACGGGAAGGGGTGGACCCCATATGCAATCTCTGGGGCTGTTGTTGAATAGAAGCGGCTCTTGGGGGAGGGAGAACCTCCCTGTGGAGCTAAGAAGGGAAAGTGCCCTCATTGCAGCCTGGGCACTGCCCCAAGGCAGGTGGGAGGCAGGAGAGAGGCCTTTAAGGGGCCCACAAGGTAGAGCTGGCAGGAGCTGAGGCTGGTGAGGGAGGAGCCGAGCTCTGCTTCCTGGGCAGCCCCAGACCCAGAAGGCCAGGCGCACCGGAGTGGGGGACGCTGGATGGAGAAAGACTGCATTGAGCAGGCAGTGAAGTAGTAGGGAGTGCAGCTGGGCTGGAGGGACATCAAGGGGGACTGGGTCATGGAGGGAGGGACACCCCCAGGAGTGGGACCAAGGCCAGCCCCAGAACCCCCCACCTGAGAAGTGCATGCTGGCTTCCTCTCTCAGCTCTGCAATTCAGGAGCTGTGTGACCTCAGAAAGTTACAGGACCCTTCTGTGCCTGCATTTTCCCCTTGTGAAGTGGGGGGTTATAAGGTATCCCTCAGAAAGCAGCTGAGTTAATGCGTGGATTACAGTTTTGAGACAAATGGGGAAAAGACCACAGTGGGGGGTGTGGGGAGAGAATCGGCCTGGAGGAACATCTGGGCAGACCTGGGGACCCAGTAGGAGTTGTATTCATGCCAGGGACTTGAAGCTCTGGGTTTAGATGTGGAAGCCAGAAGGGGTCACTTTCAGCCAAACTCAGAGGGTCCCAGAAAGGGGCTCTGCGGATGGGGTTTAAATAGTTAGAGGGGGATCTCCAGGTATTTGTGAGTGAGCTGAGTGCATAAAGCTGTTCCGAGTGGCTCTGGGCCTTCTTGGGAGCACCCTGATGGAAAGTGGACAGCAGTTAGGTTGGACCCTGTGACATCGGTCACTGGAGTGGAAGCAGCCTGGAGTCAGCCCCCCAGGGCACAGCCACCGCCAGGCTCTGTTGCTGCCACAAGCTTGGATCCAGAGCTTGACCCCCAGGAAGTCTTATCTGTGCCTGGATGCTCCCGTCCCTCTGCGTTTCTGGGGCTGCCGTGCCCTTGGTTTCATTGCAAATCTTGCTAAATTAGCCCCTGGACATAGGACCTGCCTCAGAGCCCAGGAGTGTCCTCCTGTCTACTGCCGAGAAAGTTCACATTGATCAATGAAGACGTCTGTATCTCAGGGCTCTCCAGAGAAACAAAACCAACAGGACTATATACAAATTCTCTCTCTAACAGGACCATATATATATATATATATATATATTCTAACAGGAATATATTCTAATTTATATATGTATAAATTCTCTCTAACAGGACTATATATATATAAATTCTCTCTCTCTCTCTCTCTCAATATATATATATATATATATATATATATATATATATATATTCTTCCTACTCTTCCCCTAGCTTCCCTGAATTTCCTCTCCTCCTTCTCGGAGGCCAGATTCCCTCTTGATCTCAGGCAGAGCTGTCTGCACCTTATCTTGAGTGCATGGCCTACAGAAACACCCAGTTCTCCGGCTCCTACTCCCAAGCCTTCAGCTTATCAAAATATTTTCCCAAACAAGGACTGCTTCCTGCCTAAGAATTCTACCACCCCCAATTAAGATCAAAACATTTCCCCTCATGTTACCATCGTGCCTGTGCTGGAGACAATGCCTGGGTTAGAGAAGTGTTCCCGAGATCCTCCTGGAAACCCTCAGGAGAAATGTTTTTGTGACAAACCAGGAAGATATCAAGAGCAAGAACAGTCGTTTTTAGAGTCACAGAGCACGTTAAAGCAGGAAAGTTTCCAATAAATCCTATTGTTTAGGAAATAATTTAGTAAAGAGCTTCTAAATCAAAGGAAGGAAAAGGAGGGACAGGAAGAGGAGGGAAAAAAGGAGGCTTCATCCCCAGGGGCCTTAGGGGAGCATCTGGGTCCTCCCCTCAGTGTCATATATATGAATGATAGGGAATTTATTTTAAGGGCACCAAGGACGAGTTGTAATTGGACCCACAGGTGGTGTGCAGAACTCCGAGGTCAGTCTTGCTTCCTTCAGTGGCTTGGATGAGGCCGTGTCTTGATCCCATCAGACTGCTAGAACAGAGTACCACACACGGCGCTGGAGGCTGGAAGTGGGGGGTCGGGGTGCCAGCACAGTCAGGTAGGAGTCCTTTTCGTGGGTCCTCACATGGTGGAAGGGGCAGGACGCTCGCTGGTGCCTCTTTGATTTGGGCACAAATCTCATTTTGGAGTCAGCTCCCAAGACCTCACCTCACACCTTCATGTTGGGGTTAGGATCTCAACATGTGAATGTGGTGAGGGAACCCACACATTCAGACCACAGCACCCACCCATCTTGAGGGTGGTCTGCTTTACTCAGAGCCCACCGATTTAAATGTTAATCTCATCCGGAATAATGTTCGAACACACGTCTGGGCACCTGGCCCCGCCAAGTTGGGAGAAAATTAACCATGAAACAGCTAATCTTCTTAACAATGTATGTGGTTTTTTTTTTAAATCTTCAACAAAAGCCCTGACTGGTTTGGCTCAGTGGATAGAGCGTTGGCCTTCGGACTGGGGGGTCCCAGGTTCAATTCCAGTCAAGGGCATGTACCTTGGTTGCAGGCACATCCCCAGTAGGGGTTGTGCAGGAGGCAGCTGATCAATGTTTCTCTCTCATCGATGTTTCTAACTCTCTATCCTCTCCCTTCCTCTCTGTAAAAAATCAATAAAATATATATTTAAATAAATAAATAAATAAAATAAAATCTTCAACAAAAGATCCAATTTTAGCCCAACCTTTCTTCCACAAAGGGTCCTCATCCCACTAACAGTACCAAGCCCTGGCCATCATGCCCAGGACAAGCTGAGTGGTTAATGACCTCAGCCCTGGGCCCTTTGGGGGGTTCCTGGCTGAGCTGGGAAGATCCCTTTAGGATTCACCACAGGATTCGAATCCAGCTGGAACCAGTGCTCTGCAAGGGTCTCCCCTCCCTGGAGCCCAGCAAGAACGGGAGGGCCGCACACTTCATGGCATACCCGTGTCTGCCTCCGTGCTGTCTCCACACCCTCTCCTTCCGCTCACCAAGCTCGGAATTCTGCACTTTGCTGAGGTCCGGGCTGCTGTGTGGCTGTCAGGGGGGAGAGTGGTCACGTGACAGCACCGCTCCTGCACCTGTGGAGCGCCTGCAGCAGACGCCTGTGAAACGCGTCCTGCTTCTTTCCCGCCCCAGCCCCGTGTCCTACAGCATCAAGGCCGTGCGCACACTTCAAAACACCAAAAATGACCACTAACCCACGACATCAGTGTATTTTTAATTCCTCAAACAGCACACAGAAACACTTTCAGCAGCACACACGCACTTGAACATCAGGATGTTGTCCCTGGTGAGACGCTGGGCACTTCGCCCCCTCCCTTGAGAGGACCTGGGGGGGCGGGGAGCGCCATGGCTCCAGACCCAAAGGGCAGAGGAGTCTGAGGCCACCATGGGAAATCCAAAGTCAAGCAAATAAAATAATCATTTGAAAAGGGAAATGGAGACAATATCAGGAAAGTTATCTTAGTTCTAAGAAAAGTCTTTTTTTTTTCTTCACGGTATAATGACTCACTTATAAAGAGGAAGTGAGTTCGGTTGAAAATACTTGAAATATTCTCTCAGGGGGAGGAAACACTTCTTCACCAGCGTGGCCGGCCCGGCGGCGGCGGCCCGTGCTCTCTGCCTGTCTTGGGCCAGCAGGGATAACTCCTCGTGGGGAACCTGGGCCGAATGCCTGCTGCGGAGGAGAGGGCAGCCCATCACCCACCTGCTCCACGCGCTCCCAGGGCAGGGCTGCCGGTGATGGGCAGAGGGCTGGCTAGTGCCAGTCTCTCGCGATTATTCAGAGTCTCTCACATGGCCTGGGCATCAGGGGACGATGGCCCCACCCCTCCCACCTCCCTCCGTCCTGTGAGAAGCAGGCAGGCTGGTGAGAGGCAGAGGGTCCCCAAGGACAGATCTTGGCCCACCTGGGGAGTCCCCCTTTCAGTGAGAAGAAGCATCATGGAGAGACCCCACAGAGAGGAATGTCATTCCCAAGGGATTCTGATCTCCCCAAGACAGAGAGACCTGAGCAGGTCCCGGGGGTCCTGTGGCAGCCTGAGCTGCAGACCCTGCCTGAGGGGCAGGTGGGTGGGGAGAGCACAGGACCCCAACTTGCAATGTGATGCAAGCCATGGGACTCGAGGCTTCGTGAACATGGCGCCCAGCACTTGCGTCTCATGCTCCCAGGCACCCCACTGCAGTCAGACACATTCCTTGGTTCGCTTTGGAAGGCCAGGGAGGAGGCGCCAGAAACATGAAGGGCTCCTCCTGGCAACCCCTCCTCCCCCCATCTACACACCCGGGGCAGCTGGACTGGCAGAGGGCGACATGGCCGTCCAGGGCAGCCGCCCACCCTCTCAGCAGGACGATGTCTGCTTTCAGTGAGGGCCCCCTCCTTGCTGTCAGGACAGCAGGAGCCTGAGGGGACCTGCCCTTCAGAGCAGGGCCTCCCCGCCTGTTTCCGGGAACCATGTGGGGAGGGAGCCAGCTGCTGGGCAGGGCTGGGCAGGGAGAACAGGCGTAAGCACCACCCACAGAATGCCCGTCCAGGCTTCAGGGAGAACACGTCCCGGAAAGCCGCCTCACGTTAGCTGCACCTAAAACTGATCCTGGACGTGGGCCTGGCGAGGGGAGGGTCTGGGACTGGGGTGGGTGGGAAAGGCTCCAGCGGCCACTGTGAGGAGGGAGGACCCAGCCGCCCCTGAAGATGCATCAGCGAGGCTCACACGGGCTGCCCGGGGTGGGGTGCCACGGAGGAGCCAGCTGTCCCCTCCAGGGCAGGACCGTGTGGGATGAGACGGAGCCAGGGCAGGTGTCCCGGAGCAGGCTGACACAGGGCTCAGGGGGAGGGTTGTTGGGGAAGGAGGTGGAGCAGAGAGAATATTCACAAGCAGGAATAGTCAGGAGAGTGTCTGGTGGGTGCGGAGGGGTGTACGTGAGCTGGTGTGAGTGTGTGATTGTGTCAGTGAGTGGGGGTGAGTGAGTGAGCGGGGCTGTGCGGGTGTGAGTGTCCGGTGTGTAGGGTGGGCTGTGCTGCCAAAGGCTGGGAGGGGTACCAGGCCCGGGCGCATGAGGGTGAGGTTGGCCATGTGGCAGGCGGCCAGGGGTGTGGACTTCTTCTCTGGATGCAGGGAAGTCCTGGGGTGAGAACCTCAGGAGCGTTCGTGCAACCGCTTTTGGGGAGAAGGTCCCCAAAGTGGAAGAGGTGTCCCCGACCTTGAGCATGCCCAGAATTTTTGGGGTTGCCTCAGAGACCCACCAGACATAGATCCCGACCTGGCAGAGAGGCTGCTGGGCATGGCTGGCTCCCTGTCCCCTCAGACTCCCGTCTCCTCGATGGCCAGTGTCCCTCCTCGCTCCCAAAGGGCTCGAGTGCACAGGAAATACCTCCTCACGGCCGGGATGTTGCTCCACACGTGCACGGCGTTCCTGACGGCCCTGCCGCAGGTGTCCAGGATGGTCACGGGGTCTGTCTGGGGTGGAAACATCGGCTGTGGATCAGGGTGACCTGGACAATAGCCCGTCCCCTGGGGTGCCCACAGGCCTCGGCCACTGTCGGAACCATGTGTGGCCCTCAGAATTCGGTCAACAGTCTTCCCAGACTGTCTACGTTACACAGTCCACACTGCTGCACATCACACACACACACAGTGTCCATGCGAGAGTTCGACCGGGAGTTCTATTGCTCGCTATGATGTGCGCTGACCACCAGGGGGCAGCTCCTGCACTGAGCGTCTGTCCTCTGGTGGTCAGTGCGTGTCATGGCGACTGGTCATTCTGCTGTTCGGTCGATTTGCATATTACCCTTTTATTATATAGGACCTTATTAGTAGCTTGAAAGAGGAAAATTATCTAATTATCTCCATTGACATTAAAAAGAACATTTGACAAAATCCAACAGCTATTCCTGATAAAAAATAGAAATCGATGGAAACTTCCTTAGTGTAGTGAAATCTACCAGCCTCACCCTCATGCAGCATCAACTTAGTAGGGAAACCCTGGAAGCATTTCCATGAAAGTCAGGGACAGGAAAGACCGCTGTGTCCCATCACTGCTGCGGTTCAATGTTGTCCCAGAGGCCACAGCAGGAGACAAGAGAAAGGTACCCGAGGTGTAAAAGTCGAAGGACAGAACCGTGTCAAGTTGCAGGTGATCTGCTCAAATACCTAGAAAGTCTAATGGAGCCTGCTGAAAACTACGGTGAATTAGAAGGTCACTTGATAAGGCAGCAGAAGCAAAATTAAGGCACAGCAATCAATAGTTTGCTGTAGACAAGGCAAAACCAGTTAGAAGATGAGACGGAGATCCCAGCTGCCACAAGGCTTCGGACAAAAGTAACAAGAGCTGCACCAGAGAGCTGGTGTCACCCGGGCAGGCCCAGGAAAGCGGGCAGCGGGAGGGGGTCAGGACAACCTCTGCCCCTGCCGCCCCGAGGCCACCGGGCCCACCCGTGGAAGTGACAAGCACTCGCACACACGCTCCTTCCTCGCAGCCGTGCTCGCCGGAGCAAAGGGTTAGAAACCACCCCGCTACCAACAAGGAGCAGGTTAATCCACTTTTATATCCACACAGAGTCAAACGGAGGGGGACAAAACACAAATGAAACAAGGAAAGAGGCGGTCCTCTGTACGGGAGGATCTGGTTCTGGGAAATCCAGCCACGGAGGAGGAGCAGCTTGGGCAGAGCCGCTGTGTTTGCATAAAGAACCCTGGAGGTTTTTTCCGCTCTAGGCCCGAGTGGCTGCGTTCGAACATTGATGATGGCACCTCAGACCGCCCCGACAGCCATGCTCTGGTGGCTGGAATTGACCGCTACCCCCGAAAAGTGACGGCTGCCATGGGCAAGAAGAAAATTGCCAAGAGGTCAAAGATCAAGTCTTTTGTGAAAGTTTATAACTACAATCACCTCATGCCCACAAGGTACTCTGTGGACATCCCCTTGGACAAAAGTGTTGTCAACAAGGACTTTTTCAGAGACCCTGCTCTAAAACGCAAGGCCCGACAGGAGGCCAAAGTCAAGTTTGAAGAGAGGTACAAGACCGGCAAGAACAAATGGTTCTTCCAGAAGCTGCGGTTTTAGATATTTTTTGTTTCTGTCATTAAAAATCCATAAAAAAAATAAAATAAAATAATAAAAAAAAAGAACCCTGGAGGTGACCAAGAGACTGGAGGTGGGACAGATGGGGGTCCGGACAGCAAGGACACTGTTGGCCTTAAGTTCGGATGTGAGGAGTGGGCCCCAGGCTCACCCAGGGGCTGCCCTGTGCGTGGGGAGGACTCAGCCCGGGCAGAGTTGTCCCCGAGTCCTGGCTGCTCTAAGGGTCAGGATTCAGACACACGGAGAGCAAAAGCAGCTGTCGGTGGCCCAGAGGGTGTGTGAGTGCGTGGGATTTTATGTGTGGTGTGTGCCAGTCGTTTGTGCACTGCATGTGGTGTTGTATGTGGTGTGTGCGTGTGCGCATGTGCCCAGGTGGAGAGCCCGGTGGTGTACCCTGAGCGTAGAGTGAAGGGGGCACCCTCTGAGGCCCCAATGGCACAAGGCGACCCTCAGGGTCCCTGTGAACTCTGAAACCCGAGGCCTCGGGGGTCAGACCCTAAACCACCACCCCTAGACCAAGGCTGAGTGTTCCAGGAGAGGCCCGGCCTGGCTGGCATCCCGAGACCGCCCGCGCCCTGCACACACCTCCAGGAAGCGTGTGGCAATGGCGTGGTCG